>NC_034591.1:155534933-155575049 GCF_900095145.1 Mus pahari
ATGGTAGTTTTTTTTTTGTTTTTTTTTTTTTTTTTTGAACTCATGTTTTTAGAGTTCTTTCCCATAGCCTTAAGGCTGTCCTCTTGGTCACTGTGCTCACCGCCATGCTGAGGAACACATTCTTGCCTCCCAGACCTGTGCTGTTTCTAATTATCGTGGCATCATTAACCTTAACAGAGAGAACATTCCCCAAAGGAGGAACATTAAAATATGCACACTGTTATGCAAATGAGCCTGATGCCTGGCAACTGTCAACACTTGTGGAGGCCCATGCCCTGCTAGCTCTGCCCCAGGGGCAGGAACCATGTCACACCATCCCTTCTGCAGCCTTGCAGGATTTGTCATTGACTCTTGCCTTGCTAGCTCTGCCCCTGGGGCAGGAACCATGTCACACCATCCCTTCTGCAGCCATTCGAGACTTGTCACTGGCTCTTGCCCTGCTAGCTCTGCTCCAGGGGCTGGAACCATGTCACACCATCCCTTCTGCAGCCATGCCGGACTCGTCCTTGGTTCTTCCATTTTGGAATGGGAATGTTTATTCTGTGCCATTGTATAATACAAATAGGTAACTTTTTATAAGCTCAGTGTTAAACTTTGAACTTTGAAAGTATTGGAACTGTCCATGATTCTGGGGACTTTGCACTGAATGCAAACTGAATATAAATTATGTTATAAGATAGTCGTGAGCCCAGGAATAAACAATTAGAAGGTTATGCCTTCAAAGAGACTTTTCTTGGGATTAAATTGACAAGAGGCGGAGTCATGATGGTTACCATTAAGTATGTAGATTTGACAAAATCTACAATCAACTGGGAATCCCTCAGTAGGCCTGTGGGAGAATCATCTTGATTATGTTAGCTGATGTGGGAAGACCCATATTAGTTATGGCAGGAACGATTCCCTGGGCAGGTATAAGCTGGAGCAAATAAAGTGAGCACGCATCCATCACTCTCTGATTCCTAACTGTGAGTAAGATGTGACCCGCTGGCTTCCTCACTGTGCCCTTGAACTGTGACTCAAACTCTTTCTTAAGTCACTTTTTTCCGAGTATTTTATCTCAGCAACAGGAACGTAAATCAAGACATGGGTGGACTTTACCGACTTAGCCACCTCTCTAGTCCCCTGTCTCTTTGTAAGGAGCTGTCTTAGTGCTTCTAAAGCAGCTGCGTGGTTCATGTCCCAGCAGCATAGCATTCCAGTGTCTTCACACCACAGCCAACACTTGTTTATTATATCGACTAAGGCTATTCTGGTAGGTGCTAAGAATATCACACGGTGGTCTGAATTTGCATTTCTTTAATGGCTAGTGGTAAATACAATGTTCTTGATGATGAAGGTCTCTTCAAGTCCTCCTCCCATCTTTTCATTTGGCTTATTTTTCTTTTCATTGTTGAGTTGCAAGACTTCTTTGGTTTTTAAGCCTTTACTGGTTATGTGGTTGAAATATTTTCTTACCTTCTATGATTTGTTTTTAAATTCTTTTTGGTATTGTAATATGAAGCACTAAAGCTTTTCATTGTTGTGATATTGTTGAGGAATGTTCAAGTTGTGAAATCATTACCAAAACTCAAGATCATTATGTAAAACTCTGATGAGCCTTAGCTTACTGGGGACTGCCTGAGTAAACCATGTGGAACCAGGATTGATGCAAAAAGCAAGAGGAATTTATTGTTCTAGTGCACTAGGGTTGTCCCAGACCCAAAGGAGAGGCAGTGACCCCCAGCAGCCGTTCAACGAGTTTTTATATAGCTTCCAGGCGCAGAATAGAGTATCAGCAACTAGGCTTCCACCAATATGATTGGTGGAACAGTGTGCCCTTTAAACTGATTGGTCTTTAGGGAATGAGGTAGTAGGGGCTTACTCAGCCTACATGCTCTCTGACCTGCCTCTTCCAGGAGGAGAGGGGTCCAGTAGAATTTTGGAAAATTCCAAAGTTCTGAGCTGACCTCTTCAGTTAGAATTTGTTTCTGTTTCTCACATGCACCCACAACAATGGAGCCTGGGCTCAGGTCCTCACACATACCAGGCTAGTCACTTCATGAGGGGATGGTTTAACTTTAGTCTTCTGCTTATGGATCTGCGATTGTCCCAGCATTATCTGGCTCAGAGATCATCTTTCTCCATTGAGTGGCTTTGATATCTATGGGAAAACAATACAATTAAGTCCAAAGGCATGATTTATTTCCAGAATCCACTGAACTCTCTCTCTTTATTAGTTATATTACTAAAACATGTTGATTACTTTATATTTTTGTAGTGAAGTGAGATCAAGGGGATCTCTAACCTTGTTTTACATCTACCCTCCTTGACATGTTATTAAAGTCTGCCATAAGAACACCTTATTTAAGGCTGACTTTTAACAGCAAAATTTAAGAAAGTACAACATGTTAGGACTCCAGAATGTAATCATCAGGCCCACCTGAAATGTCTCACTTTGAAGAGATGGTTTATGACCACCATCTTTTCATGCTTTTCAGTGTTGAGTGTGCTCTAGGCTCTCCTGCATGCCAGGCAAGTCTCTTCATGGAGATTCACTGGATTCTGGTATCTTTCCCTCTAGAACATCAGTCATCTCCATCCGTTGACAATCAATCTCATCTTCCATTTAATCTGTGTTTCCTTTAAATTCTGAAGGACTGTGAAAGGGACAATCTTATTCTCCATTTGGTCCAGCTTACTTATAGTCCAGTTTCACATGTGTTTTTGACTCCTTCTTGACTATGTTGGGTGAAGGAGGTGTTCTGAGGACATGGAGCTTTCTGAGATTAGAATTTATTGTTAGGGAGACAATCCTGGGATGCAATCTTGGGAGAGAGGCAGAGGATGCAGGATCAGGTTGGGATAGGGTCCGACTGTGATGAAGGCCCAGTCCAGCATCCTCAACTGATTTCATCAGTAGCCTGGAGGCTACAAAGATGGGCTAGGTCTTGCTTTGGGCTAACATTTCCAGTTCTTTCTGCAATATCAGTTATTGGATGTTGTTTGTCCTGGAAGGGTGTGACATGAAGTGACGAGTTCTCTGCAGCTGAGGTTGACGATCTCTGAAGGTGATGACAGCAAATGCTATACCAGCCACGGTGGTGGCCATAACATCTTCCTGGCTGCTTTCGCAGTATCGCACATCTCATAAATGTCAAAGCTGTCTAAGATTTCTGACTCCCGTGAGGAGTCACATGCAGTCTCATGTGACTGCCAGGGGAATAGCATTGACTCACAGTGGGTTTCTTAGGCCTCAGTCTTGGCAGCTGTGGCTGAGATCTGTGGATACCATGTGCAATTAATATTTTTGACAATCCTGAGATGGCCTAAGTTTCACTTAGTCAGTTCCAGGATTGGCTGAGGCGAAGCATTCCTGGTGAGGAGTCATTGCTAATTCACCAAGTCTCTCAGTTTCATCCTCTCAGTATCTTATAAATCTGAAGGGACCTTGATCAGCCAGCCTGCTTCCTATTTCCCTTTATTTCCAGGGTGGAGACTGAGCCTGGCGTCTTGCTGGCTCTCTGCTGCCTGCATATGTCAGCCCTGATCTAAAAATAATCTGAACCCCACTAGGGTCAGCGTGGGTTGACTAGGCTTCAACTTTGCAGAAACTGAGGAGGTTGGTGAAGACAAAGAATTAAAGGGAGGTTTCATTCAATACGGATGGCTTTGTCTGAACCCTGAAACTGAGACAACTGTTTTAGGGAGGCCAGACAGACCTAGAAGAGGTTATTAATTAATCATCAAGAAAGCAAGGAACTGTCACAAAGCTCTTGTCTTAGATTCATTTCCCGTTGCTGTGGTTAAAATATCTTAACAGAAGTGATTTAGGGCAGAAAGGATTTGACTTAACCATTCTAGGTTATAGTCTGCTGCTTTGGGGAAGTCAAGGCAGCAGGGACTGGAAGGAGTTAGTCACATTCACAGTCAAGGGCAGAGGGAAAATGAATCTAAAATTTGTGCTCAGCTCACCTTCTCCTCCATTACAGTTCAGGATCCAACCCAGGGAACGGTGCCACCACAGCGGAAGCTCTTCCTATCTCCATGAACCTAATCAAGATAGTCCCTCACAGACATGCTCACAAGCCAAGCTGATCTTGACAGCTACTCACGGAAGCCTCTCCTCACAAGTGACTCTAGAGTCTGTCAAGTTGGCAATGAAAACCACTGTTATGTCTGGATAGGGATAGGGATGGGGGTGGGGGTGGGGGTGGGGATGGGGGTGGGGCTGGATAGGGATAGGGATGGGGATGGGGATGGGGGTGGGGATGGGGATGGGGATGGGGATGGGGATGGGGATGGTGACAGAGTAATCAGAGATGGATGGAAGTAAAACTTAGAACTTTGTCAGAACTCAGATTCTGACTAGGTTGTTTACAGGTATAAATGTTTTCGTCACTGTTTTGGTTTCTTAGTTTTACTATTTTTGTCTTTAAAAAGGCTCCAGGTTAGAGAGATGGCTCAGTGGTTAAGGGCACTGGCTGCTCTTGTAGACTGCCTAGGTTTATCTCACAGATAGCCTATATTCAGGCTCTCAGAACTTCTGAACTCCAGTTCTAGGGATTCAGTGTCCTCTTCTGGACTTCTTAGGCACCAGGCATGCACATGGTACACATGCATGCATGCAGGCAAAACACTCAAAAACATAAAATAAAAATGAATTAGAAAGTTTAAAAGTGGCTCCAACTGCATCAGATTTGCAAGTTTTCTTTGGTTGTTGCAAGGAATAAATGAAATAACGCAAAAGTGTAAAGTTCTATAAAAAAATCACCTTTGTGTGTGTGTGTGTGTGTGTGTGTGTGTGTGTGCTCTTCCCATATGATTACAGGTCTTTGGGAAATCCTTAGACCTCTGATATCCACAAAGCAGATGTTGAACTTTGGAAGAATGGAGGTTCTAGCTATCTTAGTAGGAATTCATTGTTGGACTAAAATCAGTTTTGCTCCCTTTGAGAGTCACAGGAATCTTGGCTTGCCCCTTCATCAAAAGACCTCCTGAAATTGAGAATGCCATATTCCTTCATATGTTGCTTTAGTCTGTGTGGCCCTGATTCAACCAGTAGGTGATACAAGCCAATGATTTTGGGAAATGAGTCAAGCTCAAATGACATTTTTGAAATGAAAATTCTTCACAAATTCCCCTCAAAGACTCATGTTTGAAAAGATAACATCATTTCACAGGAGAGAATGGAGAGGAAACTCACTCTGCTGTCTAAGCCACTCATGTCTGTTCAGTTTATTTTTTTACTGTCATAAAGTCACCATTATAAATTTGTTTTTCCCATTCAGCCTGATAAGCTAGCTGTAGCCTGTAGACTAAACTGCAAACTCCTCAGCCTGGAAAATACTAAATCTAGGGGAGGGGTCTTGTCTGCCATTTAATTCTTGTGTCCATAGCACTGAGGGTAATTTTTAACACACTGGAAGTGCTAATGAACATGTGCTTATGAATCAGTCAAGTAAATTAATGATTTGGCCTTTCTATATCTCTAGATACCATTCCTAATCATTTTTCCTAGCTCTACCTGTCTACCTGGGTAGTTTATTCAGTGTTGTGTAGCAAAATTTTCCCAGTTGAAACACTCCATTGTTGGGGGAAGCTCTTAATGAAAAGTTCTAAAGGAATATTCATTAAGACACAGGAGATAAACAGTTCACAAGTCTTAGGAAGTTCCTGAAACTTATTAGATATACAAGGCTATCCTCAAGGTTATGTAAGTAATAAACACTGTTGAACAGATACTTTCTCATCTGTTGAACTCCTTGCAAATTGGTCAGAGAGCTTCAGGATTCCAATTTTTGAGTTGTTACCCACTGTGGAACAGGCTATGGGTATTATAGCTGTCTTTGAGGCCATACTCATGTAAGAAACTCTAATAACCTCATTGGTTTATGTTGCTTTGATGGTATTCTTACTTTGTTCTGTTTTTTAGTTTCCTGTCTGGGTTGAGTAGACATTTGTTTTTGTTTCCCCAGAAATAATGTTATCCAATAGTAATTGTTTTTGAGGTTAGTTTGACTACTTCAACCATATTTTTCACATATTTTCTTGATGCTTAGAAGACCTTAGTTTATCAGTGCATGTCTGAAAACATTTTACTACTCAACTCAGTTGTCCCCTCTTTTTCCACAATGTCTTTGACAGCCCTTACTGTCTATCTTTCTCTCTATCCCACTTTGTTGTGTAATCACACTTTGCTGTGGAACAATTGTTTCCAGCTCTGTCTCCCTTATAGAGCTTTCTTGACTTTGCATCTTACTCTTGGACATCAGAAGTACTTGTCAAGGTATGTTGGTGTATCAGTCAGAGTTCTCCAAAGGGACAGAACTGATAGAATAAATATCTACACACTGAAAGGAGCTTATTAGAATGGCTTACAGGCTGTGGTGCGGGTCCAGTGTATGAGGCAGGATGTCTCAGCAGTCCAAATCTGGTGCTGGAGGCTGAGAGGATTCCTAAGGAGTTACTGTTCTTCGGTCTGTGTTGTAATCCTGAAGATGTGGGTTCTAATGACAGTGACTCAGTGTAGCAAAATTTTTCCTTAATTAATTTAAATATTAATACAAGAAGCCTGTGATTGGGCAGTGGGAAGGGAAGGCAGACAGATTTTTAGAGATAGGAGAGAGAGGACAGAGGAGAGAAGGAAGGAAGATGGAGGAAGAGAAAGACAATCCAGATTTGGCATGGCTTTAAATATCCACAGGTAGCCATGAATATCTTATAAGGGGTGGATAATTACAGGACAGCCTGTCTAATCTAGGTGGGCAATTCATATCATTATCAATTGGCTCTGAAATTATTGCATGGCCATTTTGTGAATTGAGATTTTATTGATATATAAATCTGACTGATAAATTACAAGCCTCTAGAGTTTTGATTTTACTGGGTTACTGGGATTTGTGACTGCTAACCACAGTGGGTAAATGACTGGGAATGTGAGCAGATTCTGCAGCAAGAGAACCGCGAGATGGGTGGTCCCTACATGGGGTCAACCATGGAGGTGGCAAGATTGCCGGGGCAGAGAGTAGCCGGGCATAGCATGGAATGGTGCCTTTTTAAAATATTTTCCCCCAACAACTCAGCAGCAGGATAGATGAACTTGCCAGCCAGAACAAGGGCAAGCAAACAAGCAAAAAACAAAAGCTTTCTTTTTCCATGGCTATTTATGTGGGTTGCCCCCAGGTATGGCCCAGATTTAGAGTAGGTCTTCCCACCTCAGTAAAGAACAACTCTCAAGAGTGTGACCAACTGCTTGGGTTTCAGCTGATTCTAGGTGTGGTCAAGTTGGAAACCAAGATTAGCCATCACGGTTGGGAAATCAAGTGAATGGACTTTGAGACGAAGCAGGTAACTAGGTTCTTTCTTTGTGATATAATTGAAAAAAAAAATGCAGAGTGAAAATGAAGGTCAGGGACTATCAACAATATTTGACTGGTTCTCAGTTTTCAAAATAAGAGCCTGTGTCATGTTTAATTGTCAGTCATGTAGTCTCAACCACTTCCCACAGAATTAGCTTAGCCCTGATGCTAGCAAGGTCTTCTGAAGGTCTAGACTAGACCACCAAGTTCTGCTTCAGTATCTCATCCCTTTCCAAAGTGGACTAGTTAAAAGAAAATGTTTAAAAGGCTCTTTCTGGAGAAATAATTTAAAGTATTTGTATATTGAATGATAGGCATTGTGTAAAGGGATGGGTTGTGTAAAATAATGACTTCCACAAAATGGCTATTTATTAAGTATATTTAATACTGTCATGTGTCCTTTAGTGATAATATTAGGCAATATGTCATAATCATGATTTCAACATGGCTTAGTTATTTGAGTGACTAATAAAATAAAATATCCAACAAGTCATCATTAAATTGTTTTGAAGATGAATTCTTATTTTGATCTTTACCAGAGATACATGGAAGAAACAGAATATGTATTGTAAAGTCAGGCAAAGTCCTGAAAACTATTTTTAAAAATTTCCTTCCGGTTTTCACATTTCACATTTGCTGTTCTTAAATAATTCTTTAGTTGGTAAGAACCATTTTAAAGATAGTTGGGACCCAGAGTTGATTAATGACTTGTTAGCATTATGAAAGCCAGGGACAAAACGCAAAGTTCTAGATCCCTAGCATATTGTGTTATCATGCCTTAGTGATCAAATAAATACTGTCAGTGATGCCAGGTCGCCATGGAGAGACTATTGTCAGACTTCTGAACTGAAAACTAGTTAAGCCTTTGCCTTTTCTTGTTTCCTCAAAGCACCCCCTAGTTAGCTATTCAACGAGACCTCAGTTGATCCCTGGTTGTCTTAAGGTAGAGTGCTCCACACCCAATTGTTCTTTCTGATGGACGTACATATACGTTCTAAATGGTGGCTTGCAAATTCCTTATGATTTTTCTTGCTACATTTCCCAGGTTGGCCTTATTCTTGTGTTGTGTTCCTTTACCTCCTGAGTGTTGGAATTTTGGGGTATGAGCCACCATGCCTAGTTAAGAGCTGTAAGGTCTTGGTGCCAAGATAATCCATGTCTGTGAAGAATGCCTTGAGGGCAGCTATATACAGTCTTTGTTCCTTGTTGTATCATAACAAGTATTATAGTCTCCCTGATGGAAAGGAAGGCATTTAATTTGTCCAATTGTTAGGAGCATCTGCATATAAATTGCCTAATTTATTGTATGCATATGTTAGTGCACCTTGTGTTTGTGAGCAAGGTGGAAGCCAGAAGAAGGTCTCAACCACTTCCCACAGAATCCTCTGTAGCTGAAGTTACAGGTGATTATAAGTTGTCATGTGTGTGCTGGGAACCAAACCCAGGTCTTCTGCAAGAGGGGTTAATGCTCTTAATTCCCCCCCAGTCCCTTTGAAATTGGTTGTGGGGCTCAAACTTAGATCATCAGGCTTTGCCTGCCGAGCCATCTCAGTGGCCTTTATGCTGTGTTGCTACTTGCATAAAGTAGGAACACAGTTTCTGTGAACTGATTTAACACATGGAAACCCACTCCTAAAGATGACCTGTTTTCCTTACTGCAGTGAGTCCATTTACCAGTGTGTTCTGACCAACAGCAACAGCTCTGCACACTCTCAGAGGCAGGATCCTCTCTGTGGAAAGTATATGTTCTCAGAGTGCGAGGTCACTGAGGGTCAAGTTCATAGACGACATTGAAGGCAGCACAGGACAGCTTGGTAAGCATTGTAAGTAGAATTCAGCAAGTCTCAATCATATGTCCAGCAGGGGAAATTAAGTTTATATTGAAGCCAGTGATTGATTATCCAAAGCTGGGTCATTATTAAGACATGGCCTCCTGTTCAATCTACGTGGGTGATGCAAATGAAAAACTTAGCTAAAAATAGCACTTGTGCTCCAAAAAGAATAGTCTTAAGAAATTAGCTTGAACAGCTGGAAGTGCACTTTGCCAGGATATGTGTATGCCAGTATTTGAGTACAATTAGTTCAGCAGTTTTACATAGAATAAATGCACGATTTAAACTACAGAAAGGAATCTTTCTTAAAAACAAACAAACAAACAACAAAACCTCCAGTTTTTATTATGTGTGTGTACACGTGCCTGAGTACCAGTATGTGTACACGAGTTCAGGTGCAGTGGAAGTCAGACAAGGCGTCAGTTCTCCTGAAGTTGGAGTCACAGGTGGTGGTTAGCTTGCCTAACATGGATGCTAGGAAGTAAGCCCAGGCCCCCAAGAAGAGCAGTATGGGCTCTTGATCATGCAGCCATCTTTCCAACTTCAAAATTCATTTGTGAGGCATTTCCTTCCTTCTTCCTCCTCCAACTTTCAGCCACATTCTTAGATGTCTACAACACAGACAGTCAGATAGTTTTCAGAACCAGGGATGAATATAAGCAGACAATACCACAAATGAAGGGACTATGTCTCTGAGCTTTGGATTTCTAAGTGTGAGACACAGTTTCAATGTTATGCACTATGCAACTTTGTGGAAGTTACTTGACCTCTCTGTCTCATTGGTAAAAGGGACCAATCTCAATGTTGTTAGAGGAATAAATTATGTATCAATGCTTTGCTTGTTGCTTTAACTAAATACCCGAAGAGAAGCCAGTAAAGGGAGGAAGGGGTTATTTGGGTTCCGTGTTTGAGGGGTTACTGTCCATCATGGTGGGGAATACATGGCGGTGACTGCTGCATGGCAACTGGGGTGTACGGCAGATGCTTGCTTATAACCCAGAAGGTGAGAACACACACACACACACACACACACACACACACACACACATACACACACACGAGGGCAAAGGGAAAGTAAGGGAATGAGAGACAGAGAAATATGGAGGTGTGGGCTGCTGGTTTCCTCCAGAGTCTCCCTTTTCTCTTCGTATGCCTTACCTTAGTTCTTAAGAAGGTGATACCCACACTGTAGACAGATTACCATCAGTTAATCCTTCATGAGACACCCTTAGGGTGCATCTCACTGTGATGGTTTGAATACGCTTGGCCCAGAGAATGACACTATTTGGAGGTGTGGCCTTGTTGGAGTAGGTGTGGCCTTGTTGGAGGAAGTATGTCACAGAGAAAAGAAAAGGAAGAATTCAAGGACACACATAGACACACACACACACACACACACACACACATTGCACACACACTTTGGCTGGGCCTGACCATCTGTCTCAACAATTTCATATGTGTTCATTCATATTAGCATACATGCACATATATCTACACACATCTGTATGTACATACATATAGATGAACAGGCATATACATATATACATTTGGTGGATGGGGCTGAGCCCCAAATACCACACTTTATTTCTTCTCTCTGGTTATTTATACCTTCTTAGATAAAAGTTCTTTAGAAAATTGTCTCATAGATAAAATGTTACACTAAAGGGGAGTTACAGAAGAATGCTGATAGTAAGCTCAAAGCAGTGTTTTGTTCTATAAGCTCATTATAAGTTCAAAGCAACAGTTTCACATGGCCTTGCTTTATCATAGTGCACATCTGTGGCCTCATCCTTGGATCTGACCTAGAATCAGATCTTCCTTGATCACACCTCTGTCCCAAGCCTATTTCTCTTCTTAGTGTAATTGTGAAAGCTCATTGTCTTCCTTACTATGCAGGATTTACTTACTGTTCTATAAGGAAGGACACATTCTATTCTTGATTCTAACTTTATTACATCTTTCTGGGAAAACAACTAAACCATCTCTTAAACTTTCTTCTTAAAACTATTTGGATCAAATCAGAAATGCTATAAAGTCATTAATTCATCTAAACAGCATTAATTCATAAAAGTTCATCTTCATGTTGATCTGCAGGAAGTTTGCCCACTAGGGTGGGCTGATGTCTAGGGATCATTAGGCTGTGTGATAATAGCAGGAAAGGCACATCAGCATCAAGAAGCAATTTTGAGATGAAATCTCTAGGGCTGGACCTCTCCAGAGCACACCCATTGCAGCCATGCAAAACGGTGGGCCATCTCCAGCAAGCTCACTTGTTCGCACAGCCTTTCCTAGGCAGCTTGTCAGTAAACCCGTCTTCTCTGAGGTTGCTATTAGCCAGGTATTTTGTGGCAGTGAAGAGAAAAGTAACTTATACATATTGTCTCATTACCTTGAGAACAAATCTCTGCAGAAATTCTTTATAGCCTTGAGAGAGAACCTTTACAGAGCTCTTTAGATCGAGCTTACTTTTCCTGCCCCTTCTCCAAGATGGTGCCTGTGGCCCACAATAGAGTATCCCCTTCCTTAAAGTTCTTCAAGTTTTTTCCTAGGTTGCAGTCTCTGGTTCTGAAAAAGATCTCAACCTCAAACAGGAAAGCAGAGGTCATTAGATTTGTCCATGCACAAAAGTTCTAGGCACTGGGTCTAGGGTAGCTAGATGTCAAATCCTAGTTCAGAATGTCCAGTGGGGCTCCTCCCACCCAATAGGCTCTTAATGCAATGGCAGCTGCTGCTGGCTTGAACTAGCAGTCGTTGTTCAAGGTCTTAGGATAATCTGTTGTGTTACCAAGCCCAGGCTTGCTTCTATTTTATTTGGACTCTGCTCAGGGATGCCTCCTTTCATATAGTGCATAAAAAGCAAATTTCAGACTTGTGCTTTGAACCATGATAAGTTCTAAGAATTCAGTATAGAAACTGGCATGTGTCACACTGCCTCACACAAATGCCATTTTCATTACAGTTGACAACCCGCAGTGACTTTTCTGCTGACAGGTAAAAATGATATTTTAGAATCTGCAGCATAAATGCATGCCATCAAAGCCAGCCTTGTAGCTGGAGGTCAGACAATTGGTAGAATCTGTGACAGTGGATAGAGTCTGTGACAGTGGGTAGAGTCTGCCACAGTGGGCAATCTGTGATGGTGGGTAGAGTCTGTGACAGTGTGTAGTCTGTGACAGTGGGTAGAGTCTGTGACAGTGGGCAGTCTGTGACAGTGGTCAGTCTGTGATGGTGGGTAGATTCTATGATAGTGGGGAGTCTGTGACAGTGGGCAGTCTGTGACAGTGAGTAGAGTCTCTGACAGTGGGNGTGGTCAGTCTGTGATGGTGGGTAGATTCTATGATAGTGGGGAGTCTGTGACAGTGGGCAGTCTGTGACAGTGAGTAGAGTCTCTGACAGTGGGTAGTCTGTGACAGTGGGTAGTCTGTGACAGTGGGTAGTCTGTGACAGTGTGTAGTCTGTGACAGTGGGTAGTCTATGACAGTGGGTAGTCTGTGACAGTGGGTAGTCTGTGACACTGAATAGTCTGTGACAGTGGGTAGTCTGTGACAGCGTGTAGTCTGTGACAGTGTGTAGTCTGTGACAGTGGGTAGAGTCTGTGACAGTGTGTAGTCTATGACATTGAATAGTCTGTGACAGTGTGTAGTCTGTGACAGTGGGTAGTCTGTGACAGTGGGTAGTCTGTGACAGTGTGTAGTCTGTGACAGTGGGTAGTCTATGACAGTGTGTAGTCTGTGACAGTGGGTAGTCTGTGACAGTGGGTAGTCTGTGACACTGAATAGTCTGTGACAGTGGGTAGTCTGTGACAGTGTGTAGTCTGTGACAGTGTGTAGTCTGTGACAGTGGGTAGAGTCTGTGACAGTGTGTAGTCTGTGACAGTGTGTAGTCTGTGACAGTGAGTAGTCTGTGACATTGGACAGTATTTGACAGTGAGTACTCTGTGACAGTCGGTAGTCTGTGACAGTGTGTAGTCTGTGACAGTGGGCAGTCTGTGACAGTGGGTAGTCTGTGACAGTGTGTAGTCTATGACAGTGGGTAGTCTGTGACAGTGTGTAGTCTGTGACAGTGAGTAGTCTGTGACAGTGTGTAGTCTGTGACAGTGGGCAGTCTGTGATAGTTGGAAATCTGTTACAGGGGGTAGTCTATGACAGTGGGCAGTCTGTGACACTGAGTAGTCTGTGACAGTGAGTAGTTGGTGATAGTGGGTAGTCTGTGACAGTTGGAAATCTGTTATAGGGGGTAGTCTACCTGGGAAACATTCAACCAGGAGAACTGCAGGAATAAATATGTATGATTTCCTCTTGGGGATTTGTCTTCTAATGAAATGGATTAATTTTGACTATTATTTTATTAGTCACATACATGTTTGTTTTAGCATTTTATTGAATTAGCCAGTGTGCTTTTGTCACAGTGCAACAATAATTTCTTGACTTCATATTAGAGGAAGTATTTTTTTTAAGAAAGGATGTTTTAACTACTTTTATATTACTGTGTTTAAATACCATGATCAGGGTAGTTTATGAAAGAAGCATTATATTCATGGCTTATGGTTTCAGAGAAGGAGAATTCATGGCCATCATGGGGAATGTCAGCAGGCAGGCATGGTGGTAGAGCAGTACCTGAGAGCTCACATCTTGATACACAACCATGAGGGAGAGAGAGAGAGAGAGAGAGAGAGAGAGAGAGAGAGAGAGAGAGAGAGAGAAGACTAGTGTTAGTAAGAGTCTTCTGATACCTCCAACAAGGCCACGCCTCCTAATCCTTCCCAAACAGTTACATCAACTTGAGACCAAGTATTCAAACATATGAGCATATGGGGGTCATTTTCATCAAACCACCACTCAGGGTCTCATGCATTCCAGGTTGGCTTTGATCTTTCTTTATATCTGAGGATGAATTTGAACTTCTGGTCTGGTCTTCCTGCCTCAGCCTCCTATGTATTGGGATCACAGGTATACAGACTAACTTGGTTTGTGTTGTGTAGGGACTTGAACCCAAAGCTTTGTGCACACAAGGCAGGCACTCTACCAATTGAGCTACACCCCAGCCTCAGGTTCTGGTTCTGATGGTGCTACTATCAGATCTTGATAAAAGGCAACTTAATTTAGGGTCCTGAACATTTCATCCAGATCGTCTCAGGTATATTTGTTATTGACTTCAGTTTGTTATATTCAAAAAGCAAGTCCGAGGCCGGGGAGCTGGTTCATTCATAAAGCGCTTGCCATGTTGATACTGGAAGCCATGGTAAAAATAAGCTGCCCAGATGTGATGGCATAAGCTCGTCACCCCTAGCACCAAGGAAGTAGAAACAGCTGTATCTGTGGGGCTTGCTGGCCAGTTGAGTTTACTTGGTGATTGTCAGGCCGGTGAGAGACTCTATATTTAAAATAGTGGATACTGCCCAAGGGACCACATCTGAGGTTGCTCTCTGACCTGTACACGCATACAAATTGTGGTGGCTCCACATGCGTACACACTCTGGTGACTACTCTTGATTGTCAACTTGACCACATCTGGGTCTAAAACATAAAAGATGGAGGGCAGCCTGTGAAGGATTTTCTCTGAATTTGATCCACATCTAATCTAGCTCTTGAGGTAGGAAAATAGATCCTTTAATCCAGATCAACTGAGCTGTTAAAGGACATACCTTTCCTCTGGATCTTGAGGCAAGAAGACAAACTTTTAATTTGGGCTACACCTTCTGCTGGAAGCCTACATAAGGACATGGAAGAAGGGAGCATTTGCTTTCTGCCTGTTTACTCTGCCTTGCTATCAAGTCTGTCCCTTCACTGGCATTAGAGCCTTCTTCTTTGGGATGGAATTCCAGCATCTACTGAAAGCCAGCTGAGACATCCAGCCTTGGGGAATGAGCAAATACTGGACCTTCTGTTCATATCCAGCCATCGTTGGATTAGCTGGACCACAGCCTGTATGTCATTTTAATAAATTCTCATACATATATGTATATGCATTTGCCTGTATATATGTATATCCCGATATATACACACACATGTAAATGTGTACATATGGACTTGTGTACATACAGAGGAAAAAAAATCAAACAAACAAAAACCCAAAAAGCAAGTTGGGTTATGTCACACTATTCTTTTAACTCCTGTTGGCACTCCTCAGTGTTTGGAGAAAAGCCTGTAATAGCACCTGTGTATTGTCACTTGCTCTGCCAGGCCATGCCAGCCATGTGAGTTATGTAGTAGTTCTAGCAGACCTCAGCATCTTGGCACCCATTGTTCATAGCACTGCATTTGCTAATATCTCTTCAACAGGTTATTGTGGGTTTTTAGACTCAGCGTAAAAAGTTTTTTAATGGAGAACCTAGGAGCTATTTCCTATCTGTAGAACACCAAGTGAATGACCTCAAGTTTAGAACGGCCTGTGTGCCCAGAGTACCCTGAAGAAAAAGGAAGTGATATATGTGGGCAGTATTTTAACCTGAGATACAACACAAACCTGAACTAGCCCTAGGTCTGAATGCTTGTACTATAGATGACTTGTGGTGTCTCCAGGACAGTGTGGCCTCCTGTCCTCCACATTGACTATTGTCAGTAACTTGGTGGAAACTTGTGATTGGTGGTTCTCTGCATTCTGGTGGCTGTGGGGCGGCGTCACAGCCTTGTCGTTAATACTTTGGCAAGCCTGGAGACACACAAAATCCAAGATCCAGAGATTGTGAACTTCAGGCAAATGCTGGTACCCGTGTTGGAGGTGTGGGAACATGTCAGTCAAAGCAACCCCTTGATTAGTAGAGTTTTAATTTAACACGGAGACCGTGGGTAACGTACTGTATAACTTACTTGTTTGAATTCACATTCACATACAAGGAACAGCGGTCCATATCATCTTTGAGCAGAAGACCGGTGAGAGCGCTTTCTTCTCCACATACTTTGCTTCTGCTGATGTCTGAGCCCACTTAGAATACACTAGCTATCTGACTTACACTTTCAGTGGTCGACTTTTCCATATAATTTCACAGAATTATCTTCCGAGAAAATCATACCTTTGAGGCCAAGACTCAGCAGCAAGCTGTCATAATATTTTCATTCTTACTAGGCAAAGAGTCAGCAAGCACTCCAGGGATGGTGCTACTGTTTCCTGGCTTCTTGGCAATACTGAAACTCATCTCTTTGGAGCAATTATGTTTCTCTAGGTACATGCTCTCTACAGACTGGATTTTATGTGACTTTTTGCATAAATAGCAACGATATCACATCTGGGTGTGATGTGCCTACCCAGCACTTGAGAGGGTGAGGCAGGAGGATGGCTGTGAGTTCAAAGACACTGTGGGCTACAGACTGAGTCCTGGGCGAGCCAGGACTGTAGAGTGAGACCCCCTTCCAAAAAAGAATAACAGAGGAGCATAAGAGATGGCTCAGTGGTCAAAGCATATGCTGCATAGCTCTAACAACCTGAGTTCATCCCCAGAACCCAAGGTGGAAGGAAGGACAGACCGACTCTGCAAGTCTGTCTTCTGACCTCCAGAGGTGGAGTGTGGGATATATACACCTTTACACATGCAAACTTAAACTGCTAATAAATAAAGTATAGGAAAAGGAAACAGGATTCTCTCTCTCTAAGAATATTCCACTTGTCTCCCACACTTCTGTAGGATCACGCTGAGCAACAATCTGCCAGTGGAGTGAATTGTCCTGGAATTGCCTCACATTTAATTGACTAAGAAAGTTAAAAAAAAAAAAAAATTCTGCTTTTTTTTTGTGATACGTTTTCTGGGCAAATCCAGAGACGGGGATATTGTCCTTAAAAGGGAGTTTTGTATGAAGGAGTTTTTTTGGGGAGTAAGAAGAATCAAAGAGTTCCCGATGGCTGAGATGGTAATGTCACAGGACTCCTGTGGCGACTCACAGGAAATGGTTTAGGCTGGACTTAACCCTGCTGGTTGGAGTCCGAACAGGGCAGAGAATTATACTTCAATCTGGGGTTAGACTTTTCATCCATGTTCTTTCTTTTTATTTGTTTTTAAATTCACCAACTGATCCCTGTTGGTGGAGTTGCTGCTCAGGTTGCAACTGTCAAACTAAGGAAATTTGATAACTGACACTACGTTTACAATATAAACACCCCAAATATGCCAGCATCGGCCTGTGTGTGTGCACAGATGAAGAGCAGGGCAGGGACGGCAGTGGAGTGTCTTCTCAGTTGCTGTTTACTTTATTATCAGAGGCAGGGTTTCTTCCAAAACTAGAGCTCTCTTTGACTAGCCTGTTTGGCCAATGAGCTCCACGAATTTGCCTGTCTCTGCCTCCCCACTGCTGGGATTACAGGTCTACTCTGCCATACCAAGACTTTTATAGGTGCTGGAGACCCAAACTCAGGCCATCATGGTGGCCCAACAAGTATTTACACACTGAACCATCTCCATTGTCCTTAGTTTCTTAAGGAGCATTTAGAGAAAGTACATTTGCTTTTGACACCTTCACTGTTGTGGTGTGGTGTGCATAGTCCTGGTGCTGTTTGTATTTTGATGCTAATTCCCCAGGAGGGGCTGCTGCTGAGGAGTGAATCACAGGTGACTTCTTTTGAACCTGCTCCCCACCTTGTAAAACAAAGGTTAGAGCTGGTGATTGGGCAGTGGAAGGGAAGGTGGAGCTGAAAAGTTTGGTGGAGAAGGAGGGGGGGGGGAGAGGACAAGGAGGAGAGAGAAGGAAGGAAGATGGAGGAAGAGGAAGATGATCCAGATTCAGTGTGACTTTAAATAGCCACAGGTAGCTCTGAATATATCATAAAAGGATAGACTAATGGGGATAACTTGTCTAATCTAGGTGGGCAGCTTGTATCATTATCAGTTGGCTCAGAAATTACTGTGTGGGCATCTTGTGAATTGAGAATTTACTGATATATAAATCTGACAGATTAATGATAAGCTTCTAGAGTTTTGATTTACTGGGTTAAGGGGATTTGTGACAACTAGCCGCAGGGGGTGGATGGCTGAGAAGGTACAGGCAGCTCTGAGGCAGGCTGAACTGGAGCTGGGAAGACTGTACCACTGGGGCTAGGGCTAGAGGTGGAGAGACCATGCCATGGCAGAGAGTAGCTGGGTATGGTGCGGGAAGGTGCGGGAAGGTGCGGGAAGGTGCGTTTTAAAATATTTCCCACAACAGTAGTGTGAAGAGCAAATGCATTTCTCCTTTTAGAGAAATGTTTTGTGTTTTTAACATTTAGACAAGAGACTTTTTCCATCTAAACTGGACATCAAGTGACTGAAATCTTCAAAGTTTTCAAAACGGTATAGACTCAAACTTTGGAAGTTACTAAGGATTTCACAATGAGAGGCTGCTATTAGAGGACCTAGCCAGCAGATGGCGATCTTACCTTTGTGCTCATAGAAAATAGCGTGTCCAAGGGCTTGGTTCAGAAACCGTTGAGGACTGTATTTCCCCGTTTTTGTTCAGATACAGTTTTATAGCAAAGCAACATGTTTTTTTTTTTTTTTTCCCTCTTAGTGAGAACGTGAATAAATGGACAGACCCATTCTATAGACAATTTCTTCAATGATGTGAAATGGTTACCATCCATATGGATGAGAAAATGCTCTCCTAGCAAATGTGAATTCTAAATTGTATTGGTCTTTTCTCCTTCATTTATGAACTGTGCATCTTAATCTGATAACGCAGCTGGGCGTACAATAGAACAGGAACAATGTTCCGTCCTTTCTTTGTTCCTGGAGATTCACCTCGTATCTCAGAATCAAAATCTGGATGCTTTGAGGAACCTTAGTGATCTGGCTGAAGTCAGGAAGTTTCAGACGAAGAAATCAAGGAAGGTCTGCAGGCTTTAAACCCAGGGTCTAATCTGACCTGCAATCACTGAAAGTACACAATACAACCCACCCTCCTCAGCAGGAAGCAGTTACACCCTTCTAAGCCCCATGACCCTTCTGTCATTCTTGCGGCTGACCTG
Organism: Mus pahari; assembly: GCF_900095145.1. Taxonomy (NCBI): domain Eukaryota; kingdom Metazoa; phylum Chordata; class Mammalia; order Rodentia; family Muridae; genus Mus; species Mus pahari. Next base: position 155,554,033 of record NC_034591.1, read on the forward strand.
GAAGGTGAGGAAACTTTGACTTCTGTAGAGACATCATAATGTTTTGTCTATTTTTGGTTTATTTCATAAGCTTTACATACAAAAAAGCTAATTGGTCTAGCAATGACTCACGGTGCCCAAATGAGGCAAAAAGTTGTAATAAGAAAGATATTTTCTCTTAGAATTTGGTCATTTACGGAGGGGTATGTACAACTTTAATTTGATTTAATTTAATCAAAACGGATATACCAAGACATTGCAGGTGTAATATGTCTAAGTGCTGAGCTAGCTAGCTAGCTAAAACTGGGTTTCCATGTCGTCAGCTCTTTTGCTCGGAGAAGAATGGGGCGGGGGAAGGGGCTAGAACAGGATGTCTCCACAGAGAATACGGGAACTAGAATAAGGTGTTTACTTAGCCTAAAGCTAGGGGATTATAAGAAGTCCTTCTGGCTACAGTCAAAGAATTGCAAGGTTTTCAGTATGGCAGATGAAAATAAAGGCATCTAATTTCTTCATTGTTAAGATCAAATGAAATGGATGCTTGCATTTGCCTGGTTAGCAGAGTATTCAAATTCAAGCCGTTTCTATCAGGACAACTTCTCTGCCTCTCTCAGAGGGAAGGAAATGAACCAGAACTGGACAAGGGCCTCTGTTCTCCCTTCTAGTTGATGCAGACGAAAGGCTGGTGCTTAAGTTCGTGAGGTCCGAGTGAAGATGCCTCTTCCACCCTGCAAATTCCCCAGGCGGTGTAGGGACCCAGCCATTGTCACTGAAGCTCTGCTGGTTCTTAGGCGCTGCAGCTGTCTTCTCTAACCCTCTACCGTGTTCCTGAGACCAGAGCCCCTAACTTCTAACCTCAGAAACCTAGCTCTCTTTACGGTCCAGTGTAACATAACCCGATGTCCGTCTGCTTTTGTAGCCCATAACAGAGAGAGAGAGAGGGAGAGAGAGAGAGGGAGAGAGAGAGAGAGAGAGAGAGAGAGAGAGAGNAGAGAGAGAGAGAGAGAGAGAGAGAGAGAGAGAGAGAGAGAGAGAGAGAGAGAGAGAGAGAGAGGAGAGAGCGCGAGCCCTGCAGAGGCTGACCATGGAGGGGATGTGGGAGAGGAGCAGAGATAACGTGTGTTCCTCTGTAAGGGCCTCGAGTGAATTTTATGTGATATTGATGTATCCTTGAACTGCATATTTTGTGGATTTCCAGAGCAGACTGCAGAGGCTGGAGCTCTGTAGAGTCATAGGAACTTCCTGTCCCCGCCCCAAACCCCGTTGGCTCCTTCCTGTTGGGGGCGCTATAGAGCACACTCAAACCACTCCCACGCCAGTCCCCTGCCAGTGGACCTGTGCCAGAGCGACAACGGTTTCTGAAGAGAGATTTTTTATACACTTATCCTAAAATCTCATTTTACCTTGGCTTCAAAGGGTCAGGTTGCTGGAGAGATGGCTCAGAGGTTAAGAGCACTGACTGCTCTTCCAGAGGTCCTGAGTTCAATTCCCAGCAACCACATGGTGGTTCACAGCCATCTNTAATGGGATTTGATGCCCTCTTCTGGTGTGTCTGAAGAAATGTACTCATACACATAAAACAAAGGGTCAGATAAATGGGTCTTAAACAAACAAACAAACAAACAAACAAAAAGAAGGCTACTCTTCTCTCAGGGAATTCAGAACTCGGAAGGATGTCTTGAAAATGCCTTTTGTTCTTGTGGATAAGAGGGTTAAGACTCATGCTAAATAGTAACTTCTCCCCAACGGGTCTGTGACACCCCCCCCCCCTTGAGTCACACGTTTAGGATGATAGTGGAAGAGACCACAGAAGATTGATGTCCACAGGCTGCCACTTCTAGCTGTTTACGGTAACTGGGTCTCTGAACCCCTGCTGGGTGGAAAATAGGCCGCATTTAAGTGGGAATTGAGACGACCGCACGTGTGGGAATCACGTGCCTTTTCCCGCAGGAGTGGGCCTTTCCTACAGCGTCAAGTGCTTACTGCTGCTCAGTGTTGTATTACCAACTTGATTTCTTATGTCCTCAGAACTCCTCAGCTTTCTATGAAATAGAATTTCCACTTACTGCCTGCTTACTCCTGCGGGATGCTGCCGAAGTCCCTGGGTTAATTTATGCTTAAGTGCTTTGTTCTAGTCAATAATAATACTAATGGGGGCTATTAAGACATCGCCCAGACAACGGACTGTCTCCCCCCACCCCATTTCCTGCTAGAGGAGTCCCCCCTCCCCGTGTGTCTCCCTTGGAGTAGGATTTGTGATAGATGATATATGTAAATTAGCAAACAATTCCCCCCAAATCGACTGTGAGGCGGAGGAAAACACCCCTGGTCCGCTCGCTCACTTGGGCTCCCTCGCCAACGTGGTGCTCAGGCTGCTGAGGGTAGTGTGGCTGTATGGCGCTTGCGCTGGTCTTTGTCTTCAGCCCTGCTGGGTTCACAGCACCCATTGGGCAGCCCAGCACCGTACTGTGGGCATCGTGCTACTGGGGGGCTGCGGTGGAGTGTGGATCAGGAGGAAACATAAACGTTAGCAGTTCGTTCACATTTACCAGTGTGCTAGCAGTTCATTCACATTTACCAGGGTGCGAGTACCTAAGAACCACATGCAAATCGATCAATGCATAATTTATTTTTAAAAATGACTTCAAAGATTTGTAGGATTTTTTATTTTAGCTGTCTGTGTGTATGTGGGCATATGTGTGTGTGTGTGTGTGTGTGTGTGTGTGTGTGTGTGTAGAATATGTTTTGGGGTTCATAATTGGGATTCATTTCCTTACCTTCAATATACACTGATAGCCAGTGCCACCAATACTTTTATTATTGTGCTAGTGACAACAAAGTGTTACAGCATGAAGCCATTTTTCTCTCAAAAGAAAAACAGGGACCAGAGAAATGGCTCAATGGTTAGGAGCACTGGCTGCTCTTGTAGTAGACCTAGGTTCTGTTACCCACACTCACATAGTAGCTCATAGCTCTCTATAACTCTGGTCCTAGGGGATCCAATGTCCTCTTCTGGTCCCCAAGGACACAGCATGCATGCAATCAGCAGGCATATACGCAGGCAAACCCTCAAATACGTAATATTAGAAATGAATCCTTACAAAGCTTTAAAAAAGACTCCCTATAAAGGAAAATAAGGAGAAGCCAGTGTTGGAAGATGATGTACAGAGAAAGATGGAGGACCATTCAAAGCCTGCACTCAGGTTTTAAGATCTACTCGGACCTTCATGTCCATTGTCCCCTACCCACCCACCCACAGCTCTGCTGTACACAAGTCAACTGAAATCTAAATTCCTTTGACATTTTGGTTTTTACAGGCAAGGGTCTCACATAATCCATGTTGGCCTAGACCTCCCTAGGTAGCCAAGGATGGCCTTGAACTCTTAACCCTCTGGCTTCCTCTCCCTATTGTCTGGAATGAAGGAGTGTGCCACCACACCTTGCCCAGTGGCCCCAGATTTTAAAGACCGTGCTATATCTCCAGGAGACAGGGGATGACGTGAAGTAGTGTCGATGACTCCAGAGAGCCAGGGAAAGGAAGCCTCCATTGTCCCCCAGACATGGGTCTCACTTAACAAGCACCCTTTGCTTGGCTGAGGAACCCCACCCCACCATCCAGGCCTGCCCCATGTCCCCCGGAACCACAGTGGAAGGTCAAGACTAGTTTTCTGTATAATGCTATGATGTTTTGGAACTGGATTTCTAAAAGCATATGTATTTTAAATTGGGGGTTCTGTTAGCATATCAGATTTAATTGGTTCAAGAAAACTGAAAAAGATCTTTACATGGGAAGTTAAGTAAGACAGTGGGGATGGACAGAGACCGTGGTTACTCAAGGGGCTCTGCACAGTCGCTGTGTTGGCTACTTTTCTCATTGGGGTGTGTACTGGCTGGTTTTGTGTGTCAGCTTAACACAAGCTGGAGTTATTACAGAAAAAAGGAGCCTCCCTTGAGGAAATGCCTCCATGAGATCCAGCTGTAAGGCATTTTCTCAATTAGTGATCAAGGCAGGAGGGCCTAGCCCATTGTGGGTGGTGCCAACCCTGGGCTGGTGGTCCTGGGTTCTATAAGAAAGCGGGTTGAGCAAGCCAGGGGAAGCAAGCCAGTAAGTAACATTCCTCCATGGCCTCTGCATCAGCTCCTACCTCCAGGTTCCTGCCCTGTGTGAGTTCCTGACCTGACTTCCTTTGGTGATGAACAGCAATGTGGAAGTGTAAGCTGAATAAATCCTTTCCTCCCCAACTTGCTTCTTGGTCATGTTTTGTGCAGGAATAGAAACCCTGACTAGGACAGGGTGACATAAACATCTGGTGGGGGTGGGGCTGGGGAGCCTGTCTCACACTTTGAAGGTGGCATCTCTTTTGCAACTGTGAGTCTGCAGTCATCAATACCCCTGAAGAGAAGCTGCTTTGCCCTTTGTAGTCGGTGAGAGCATGGGGCATGGACTTGCACAGGGTTTCTGGAATAGCACAGACTGTGGACATGCACATGGTCTCTCGTGTCTGCATACGTCCCCAGAACGGTTTCTGCTGGCAGTACAGACCATGGGCATCTACATGGTCCTCTGCCACTGCGTGGGCTATGACACGATGACAGCCCTTGAAGGCAACACGGTCCAGTGGCCTCAGGTGGTAGTGCAGACCACTCACATCAACAAGGCCCTGGTGGCAGCATGGCCCACGGACATTGTCATGGACTGAATATGCTTGGTCCAGGGAGTGGCACTATTTGGAGGTGTGACCTTGTTGGAGTAGGTGTGTCACTGTGGGTGTGGGCTTTAAGACCCTCATCCTAGCTGCCTGGAAGTCAGTCTTCCACCAGCTGTCTTCAGATGAAGATATAGAACTCTCAGCTCCTCCTGCACCATGCCTGCCTGGATGCTGCCATGTTCCTGACTTGATGATGATGGACTGAACCTCTGAACCTGTAAGCCAGTCCAATTAAATGTTGTCTTTATAAGAGTTGCCTTGGTCATGGTGTCTGTTCAAGGCAGTAAAACCCTAACTAAGACAGACATCAACATGGATTTAGGCAGCAGCACAGACCATGGACATACACATGGTCTTGGGTGGTAGCACCGGCTATAGTCATCAATACAGCCTCCCCCCCACAGTAGGACCACAGACCCAGGCATGGCCTTCAGTGGCAGCAGGGACCACAGATATCATCATAGCCTCAGGTGTCAACACAGGCTGCTCACATCAACATGGCCTCTGGCAGCATGCTGGGGGTGGGGGTGGGGGTTGGAGGGGTGGGGGGCAGTTTTTATGTCAACTTGACACAAGATAAAATCATCTGAGAGGGAACCGCCATTGAGAAAATGCCACCATAGCACGTTTGTCGGTCTGGGTCTGGGTTGCCTGGTTTAGGATGATTGGTTTCTCTAGTTCCATCCATTTGCATGCAAATTTCATGATGTCATTGTTTTTTGTTTTTTTTTTAACAGCTGAGTGATAATCCATTGTATCAACGAACCACATTCTCTTTCTACAGTTTTCAGTTGAAAGACAAACATGGTATGTACTCATAACTGGCTATCAGCTGTAAATTAAAGGATAACCATGCTACAATCCACAGATCCAGAGAGGCTGAGGAACAAGGAGGGCTCAAGGGGCGGGGGTGGTGGGTGGGGGCATGATTTCCCTGGGAAAGGGAAATAGGATAGATATCATGGGTGTGGATGCAGGGGTGGGAACAGGAGGGATCAGGTATGGGGAGGATGGAGGGAGAGGGTACTGGGAGAGACAACCATAATTGGGGGGCATCTCAGGGCAAGCTAGAAACTAAGTGCAATGGAAACTCCCAGGAATCTATAGGGGTGACTCTAGCTAAGACTCCTAGCAGTGGGGGACGCAGAGCCTGAGCCAGCCATCTTCTGTATTCAGGAAAGAGAGATCAGGAGACCAATCTGCACACATAACCATCGACTTACACTTCAACTTGCCTACAAGATGTCTGGGGTAAAGTTGGCACAGAACTTGTGGGAGTGGCCAACCAGGGACTGGTCTAGCTGGAGACCTAAGCCAGGAGAGGGAGCCCACCCTTGACACTGCCTGGAGGGTCAAGACCCAGAGGCTGGAGAGCCTGGAGACCTAGGATAGAACCAAATGGGAATTGTTGGGGGATGTTTTTGTGCACCGTGTATTCACACGCTGATTTCTCTACCCAGAGATCTGGTTGCAGTGCAGACCTTGGTATGACGCGGGTAATTTGTAAAGCATTGTTTTCCATGACCTCCTGATTGGTTAAATAAAGAGCTGAATGGCCTAAAGCTGGACAGGAGAGGATAAGGTGGGAGTCTCCCAACCAGACAGGAGAGAGGGTCTCAGGTGAGGACATGAATGAAGAAGGGGATGCTAGAGCCAGAGATAAGGACGTCAGGTAAAGTGCTGTGTAGGATGGGATGCGAAGTAGACCAGGCCAGCATTGTTGGGTAAGAATAGCTCAGTATCTGCCGAGCTGTAGTGCCCCGAAGCTTGTAATAAATGTAAAGGTCTCTGCGTCATTATCTCAGAGCAAGGTTGTATGTAGAAAAGCCCCCTTACACGCACACACACACGCGCACACACTCAATAAAGTGATCCCCAGTGGTACTCTGCTCTACTCATAGATTAGCGCCCACCCCGCTTGTCATCAGAGAGACTTTATCCAGCAGCTGACGGAAACCGACGCAGAGGCCCATGGCCAAACATTAGGCAGAGCGCTAGGAATCCTGAAGAAGACAAAGAGGAAGCAAGGACACCACAAGAGAACCGACAGAATCAACTAACCTGGACTCCTAGGGGCCACAGAGAGGGAGCCCGCATGGGACTGACCTAGACCCTCTGCACACATGATACAGTCGCGTAGCTTTGTCTTCTTGGGGGCTTCCTAACAGTAGGAGCAGGGCCGGCCTTTGACCCTTGCTTGCTGTGACCCCTTTCCTCCTACGGGGTTGCCCAGCCTTAACAGGAGGGGAGGAGCCTAATCTTACTGAAACCTGATGTGCCAGTTTTGGTTGCTATCCCTTGGAGACCTGCTCTTTTCTGAAGAGAAAAGAAGGAAGAGTGGATGGGGTGTGTGTGCAGAGGGGAGGTGTTGGAGAGGGACAAGGAATAGAAGAAAGGATGTGGAAAAAAATTAAAAAATATTCTCCAATAGGATTGGGTTGCAGACAGGCATTTTCTTAATTAGTGAGGACCATGGTGGGTGGTTGCATCCCTTGGCAGGGGGTCCTGGTTTCTGTAAGAAAGCAGGCTGAGAAGGCATGAGGAGCAAGCTCCCCTCCATGGCCTCTGCATCAGCTCTGGGCTCCAGGTTCCTGCCCTGCTTGAGTTCATTCTGACTTCCTTCAGTGATGGACTATGATGCAGAAGTATAAGCCAAATAACCTTTTTATTCCAAAGTTGCTTTGGTTATGGTGTTTTATCATAGCAATAGTACCCCTAAGAGATACCTCTTAAAGTTTTATTTTAAAAAATCATATATATATATATATATATATATATATATATATATATATATATATATGTGTGTGTGTGTGTGTGTGTGTGTGTGTGTGTGTGTGTGNTGTGTGTGTGTGTGTGTGTGTGTGTGTGCGCGTGCCTGTATTTAGGTTTGTGCATGTGAGTACAGGTTCTCGTGGAAGCTATAAGTGGGTACTGGATCTACTAAGGCTGAAGTTACAAGTAGCTATGTGCTTCTTGATGTGGGAGAACTGAACTCTGGTCCTTTGCATGAGAATACACACTCTTAACCACTGAGCCATCCCTGTTAGCTCTTGGTCTCCCGTCTGAAATGCCATCCCATAGAATAGTGCAGCCTACATTAAGGGTGGGCCTTCCCTCCCCGGTTTACAAAATCTAAAAATTCCCTGACAGGCATGCTCCAGCTACGTGCCTCCTAAGTGGTTCTAGCTCCTGTCAACTTGGCAGTCAGTGTTTGCCATCATCGTTGCTGAGGTCTGCACTCTAAGGACCGTCAGCTGCTTAGATTTGGACTCACTGAGATATATCAGATCCTCACGGGGGTGGCCACCCAGCCCTCTTCTCTGTGTTGAACAAGTTCTCCTTCTCACTCCTGGCCTTGTTCAAACACGTCAGGCTCTGATGTGAGCCACAGATGGGTTGCAGGGAGGAGCCTCAGCACCACAGCAGGGGACGCCACCCTCCACGTCTTTCCTGAACCTTTGGTTCTGAACACGCTACAGAATCTCCCCCATCCCTCCCTGACTAGAGAATCGGAAACTTCCCCATCAAGCTTATAGTTTTTTTGCTCTTCTATCTGGAAGTGGCTACACCTAGTTGCTAGTCTTCTACTTAGAAGGGATGTTTGTGTACTTGAAGGTGAGAGACAGCCATGACTGGGCTTCTCTGTAGGCTTGAGCATGCCAGAACTTCAAGTTCATGGATTTAGGCATACTTTCTTCAAGTCATTGTAACCATCTGAGCGCATATCACTAACTCAATGTAAGGGAAAAACATGCTGAGAAACAGGGCACAGCAGCACGTGCCTGTAATTCCAGATAGAGGCACGGCGATCAGAAGTTCAAATCATTCTTGACTACCTAGGGAGTTGGAGGCCAAGATGATCCTGTCTTAAAAAAAAAATTCGAACATACAATACACATAATTATTTAAATTTTGGATGTATGGCTGTTTGTGAATTAAGATATTCAAGTTCAGTTGCTGTAGGCCCATGCACTCCAGTTTGTTAAAGTAGCTATCAAATTGTCAATTATTGAGGCCAAATGTGTGCATATGAAATAACAATTTTAAAATAATGATGAACTAGAAACAGTAAGAGTTGTTCTAGGTGTATCCAACTGTGGGGTACGTCTGCCCAGCAATAGCTATGAATGAGACCTAACTCGAAATCATAGAGTTTATTAAAACTTTACGAGATTCATTTCTACAATTGTTTTCTAATTCATCTGTGAGGTTCTTTTTAAAAGCTGATTTGTTTTTATTTGTAATTGTGTGCATGTGTGGTCTGTGTGGATTTGTTGTACGTGTAGGGTCTGAGAAGGCCAGAAGAGGGAATTGGAGCCCCTGGAGCTGCAGTTAAAGGCCACTGGCTGTGAGCTGCCTGACGTGGGTGTTGGGAACTGAACTCAGGTCCTTGGCATGAGTATTCTGTGCACTTAAAACCACTGAGCCATCTCTCCAGCCCTGTGTGGCTACAGGGCATGAATTCTGTAAATGACAGTATTGTGTCTTGTCAGAAACGATGGCACAGGGCTTTGAAGGGATTATTGATGGAGAAAATATAAGCTCCCGTAGCTTGTGAGTTTCAGAGGCAGCGAATGAGCCCAGTGCGGCCGAGTCTGTGCTTCATCTCTATGGATAGCTATCACATTGCATAAAATGTTATAAAATGAGCAGCGAGTGGAGAGCTGCCGAGATCTAAGGAAGCAAAACCTGGAAGACAAACATTTGGTGCTGAATTGCGACATGCGCTTCTGTGGCTTAACATCATGGAGTTCGCTGACAGCCTGGAAGTGCACAGATTTATGAACTCGGGAATCACTTAAAAATCTGGAAGGAGCAGATGCCATATGTCTTAGCTGAAATATATAAACTCTAGACCATGTGTCCTCTTCCTTCATCTCTCCCTCTATCTGTCTCTCCCTTCATCTTTCATCTCTCCTGTCCAGCAAAACATCATGGGCAGAATTTACGGACTCTCTTATTTCAGCTCAGATAGCCACCTACTATCACCTTCCTGAGTGCTGATTCACAGGTACCATCTAGTTATACCTTCATGATCATGGTGACTGGCTCCTTTTTCTGGTGTCCATGTTGGTCCATGTCTGCCATGGCTCCTTTGGCTAGTGTTCATGTCTGTCCACACTGTCATGGACTCTTTTGTCTGGTGGCTGAACTCTAAACCATTCTCAGTTCTCCTTTTGGCTTTCCTTAACTTTGGCATGCATAGACATGTGTGATACATACATGTGTGTGGACACATGAGTCTGTATATGCACATGTGCGCACATGTTTGTGGAGGCCTGAGGTTGACATGGGTGTCTTCCTTGATTGCTCCCCTCTTATTGATTTATTGAGACAGTATCTCACTCAGCCTAGGGCTCTCCAATTCCAGGTAGTCTCGCTAACCACCCTGTCCTGAGATCACGTGTCTGTGCTTCCTGAATACCTGGAGTATAAGCAGCTGCATTTTCTGATCAGCCTTATGTGGGTTCTGGGGACCCAAACACTCATCCTCATGACTGTGGAGGAAAGTGCTCTATCCACTGAGCTGTCCCCCCCCCCCGCCTCAGTTTTCTTCCATTTCTAAGACATTTTTAGTCACCACACTTTCTCATCCTAAAGCTCTCCAGCTTTCTGCAAATGCAAAAATATATCTACTTTTATTTGTTGCTGAGAGAGAAGACCTGACCATAAGCAACTTAAGGTGTGTGTGTGGGGAAGAGCTTATTCTGTGGGGAAGGGCATGCTGCTAAGAGCTTGAGGCAGCTGGTCCTTTGCATCCACAGGCAGGGATAAATCCTCTTCCTACTTTTAATTCAGCCTTGGACCCCACCCCAGGCAAGGATGCTGCTCACACATGGGGCAGCATGGGGGGGTCTTCCCACCTCAATGAATCCCCTCTGAAGACTCCCTTGCAGAAGGCCCAAAACTTGTTAATGTTTTTGGATTAATTCTCGATAACAAAACCTGGATAATTCTTGATCCGTTGAAGATGACTGTCTTCAACGGAAGGGGACAATAATGACAACTTTCTCAAACTCATGGCAAATGAAATTCTGTAATTTATCATCTCTCCATACCTTCATTTCCCATAAACTTGCCAGATGGGCTAGATTTCAAATCATTAATGCTCAGTATTTTTAAAACATACAGGATTTATAGTAATGCTTTGAGAATTTCATACAATATATTTTGATCCTATTAACTCTTTCTTCCCTCACTCCTCCCAGATCCACTCTCACCCTCTCCTAACTGCTCTCTCTCTCTCTCTGTCTCTGTCTCTGTCTCTGTCTCTGTCTCTCTCTGTCTCTGTCTCTGTCTCTGTCTCTCTCTGTCTCTGTCTCTGTCTCTGTCTCTCTCTGTCTGTCTGTCTGTCTGTCTGTCTCTCTCTCTCTCTCTCTCTCCCTCTTTCTCAAGATAACCTACTGAGTCTGGTTAATGCTATTGCTATGTCTATACTTTTGGGTAAGGGCCATCCTCTGGAGTGTGGTTGACCCACCAGAAGGCACACCCTTAAAGAAGACTGACCCTGCCTCTCCCAAAAGTTGTTAGTTGTCAGTAGCTTCTCAGGGTTTGAGCCCATGAGCTCATTCCCACTCTCTGCTGGTATGTTGACTGACTTGATTTTGTGCAGGCAAACACAAACTCAGGTCCTCACGAGCATACAGCAAAGCTCATGCTGCCATCCTTCTACTCCCGTCCCAGAGATTTCTGAGAGTCTCTTCTGAGACTGGCAGGAGAGACTAAATTAAAAACTATTTTCTTATTTTTACGCATATACAGGTTTGCCTGCATATCTGTCTGTGTACCACGTTGTGTGCCTGGTGCCTGTGTGGAGGCCAGAAAAGGGTGTCAGATCCCATGGAACTGGAATTACATAGGGTTGTGAGCCATCATGTAGGTGCTGAGGGTCGAACCCAGTTCTTCTGAAGAGCAGCGAGTACTCCTAACTGCTGAGCCATCTCTCCCGTGCTGCCAAAGGGACTTGTGTTCTTGATGTTTCTCTGTGCTGTCACCTCTCTCCTTTCCTCTGTTGGTGGTAACCCTCCTTTAAGTAGCAAGTAGTCTTCTTCACTTGGAGCATATATAGTGAGGCTCTGTGTTCTTTGCTGTGCCAGGCTGGTGGTTGCTTTCTAAGCTCCCCCCACCATTAGCTGTAGGAATATATCCTAATTTATCTGAGGTAGCATTTTTCTGTTTGGAGAGCTTTGAAAAGATAAATAGATCTCCACTTTACCCAGGCTTACTGAATTCTGAGACTCTTCAGGATGATGATAAATGAATATTAAAAATAAAATACTCTGGGCTAGAGAGAGAGAGAGCTCAGTTGGTTAAACGTTTACTGTGCAAGCATAAGGATCCGCATTAATCCCAAGAATCTATGAATCATTATCATCATCATCATTATTGTTGTTGTCTTTCTTTCTTTCTTTCTTTCTTTCTTTCTTTCTTTCTTTCTTTCTTTCTTTCTTTCTTTCTTTCTTTCTTTCTTAAAAGCTAGGGATGGTAGAATCCTAGAATGTCAGTGAAGGGGAGGTGGAGACAGACAGATGTACCTCTGGTGGCCAGTTGGCTTGCCAGCCTAGCCTACTTGGGAGAGCTCCAGGCTAAACCCTCCCCCAAGCAAACAACAAATGAAGCACAAGGTGGAACACTCATGCGTGCACATATCCGCACAGACTCCTGCACACATCACAGAGTCCGACTAAGGCAGTGTTGAGATGCAGAGGTGTAGGCTTCAGCCAGTCACTGTGCTGAGGCACACCCTTCGGTGGCTGGGACTCAGCAAGCATGCCCTCTCACACTGAAGAGCAACGGAGCAAGGGTTACATGGCAGGAGCTGTCGGCTGCCATGTCATGGCCAGTTTCTGGATAAAGTTGATCAAGGATCCCTGATGGCATCTTTAGCTATACAATCAGTGAACCTCAAGAACTTCCCCACCCTGAACTCTGTGAGAAAATAAATCTCTGAGCACAGGAAACTGGAGTCAGACACATCTACTGACCCATGGGAGAGGCCCAAAAATTGGGAATGTGGGGGCTGGAGAGATGGCTCAGTGGCTGAGAGCATTTAGAGGACCCAGGTTCTATTCCCAGCTCCTACACAGCAGCTCAAACTGTTTGAAGTCCAGATCTAGGGGAGTCAGTGCTCCACATGTGCCAGGCATGCAAGTAGTGTGTTGACATGCATGCAGCCAAAACACCAATAGACATAAAATGAAGAATAAGACAGCGAAAGGTTGGAGATGTGGCTCAGTGGCTAAGAGTGCTTGCTGCCTTTCCAGAGGACCTGACTTGAGTTCCCAGCATCCATGTTGGATGGCTCATAAGCTCTTGTAATACCAAGTCCAGGGAATCCTTGGGCAGCTGCATGCATGTATATACACACATGATGATGATGATGATGATGATGATGAAAGAAACTGTATGGAGTGAAAGAAATGAGATATTAGTGCCTGCCTCCAAGAAAGTCCCAGTCTTTGAGGAAGATAAAACAGTGGCTTACCAAACAATCTCAACAAACTCTGACAACACCTAAGAGTTTATAAAAGATTTGACTCCCATGAGCTCTTACTCTGTACACAAAGCCCTGGCTTAGTGAGTTTTGCTTTCAGCCCTGCTTTCTACTGCTAAGGGATTAAGGCTCAGAAGAGGGCATGTTATGTGTTTAAGATGACCCAGTTGATCATGAGCTGAGATTGAGCCCAGCTGGTCAGATGCATGTCCCTATTACTTCTTCAGCTCTGAGCACTCTTTTCTAGAATGTTCCCTCATTTCCTTGCATGTGGATATTGAAACATGAGCACTCAATGGCAGAAGTCATGTGTCATCCCAGGAGCAATGGTGACTAGGCATATGTGGCAATCTGACCTTCATGGAGCGTAATGGATTAGAGTTCTGTTGATGGATAACAAGCCCTCATCTCACTGGAAATAAAGGATCATTTCTCTGTCTTTTTTTTTTCTTCTGTGAATCCAAACACAAGGGATTATTTAGTCAAGTATGAGTGAGTATGGCCTAGGACTATGGATCCAGGTTGCCTCAAGTAAAATATTCTATTAGATATTTTCTTTATTTACATTTCAAATGCTATCCCAAAAGTTCCCTATACCCTCCTCCTGCCCATGCTCCCCTACCCACCCACTCCTACTTCTTGACCCTGGCATTCCCTGTGCTGGGTCATATAAAGTTTGCAAGACCAAGGGGCCTCTCTTCCCAATGATGGCCGACTAGGCCATCTTCTGCTACATATGCAGCTAGAGACATGAGCTCAGGGGGTATTGGTTAGTTCATATTGTTGTTCCACCTATAGGGTTGCAGCTGCCTTCAGCTCCTTGGGTACTTTCTCTAGTTCCTCCATTGGGGACCCTGTGTTCCATCCAATAGCTAACTGTGAGCATCCACTTCTGTGTTTGCCAGGCACTGGCATAGCCTCACAAGAGGCCGCAATATCAGGGTCCCTTCAGCAGAATCTTGCTGGCATGTGCATTAGTATCTGGGTTTGGTGGCTGATGATGGGATGGATTCCCGGATGGGGTAGTCTCTGGATAGTCCATCCTTTCATCTTAGCTCTAAATTTTGTCTCTGTACCTATATCCTTTCATGGGTATTTTGTCAAATAAAATATTCTAATGTAGAATTGGATTTGTGATTTCTTTTATACTTATAGGGCAAAAGAAAGTCCTAAATCAAGGAATTTCTCAAATACTTTGATGGAGCCTGCGGATTGTGGGGGGATCCTTTCTGTTGGTTTCTTTTGCTATTGGATGACACTGTTTAGTTTCTGGGTCGGTGGAATCCAGTGGTCTGCAAGTTAGTACGTTCCAGAAGACTTGATTGTCCCAAAGATGTTAGGTGAAACGGAGAGGCCAATGGATGGCTGTTAAGGGGGTGGAAGATAGGTCGGTCTGGGTCTGCAACATTCCTTGTCTCCACAATCAGCTTTGACTTGGCCTTTAACTTGGGTGTGATTTGCCAATGGCTTCTACTGCCATCCCTGGGGGAATTTCCAGTTCTTAGTCCTCTCATCTGGAAGGCAAATGAAATCCCTGGAAATTGCTTATTTCAAGGAAGGGATGTTTTTCTGTGAGAGGTTACAACGTAACCCTGTTCTCAGGAGATTTTCCTCTAAGGGTTAAATGGCTGAAAATGATCCAGCAATAAGGATTGGGTTCAATTTACAGGATCGGGAGATACATTTATATTTAATCTCCATGGGTTTCTTTGATGTCTAATCTTTGAGTATGTCTTACATCTTTTCTGGGTGTAATAACCACTTTTTCTGTCTCAACACCGGGGATTAAACCCATAGCCCCAGGCCTACAAGACACATAGATAGACACACAGCTCTACCCACCACATTCTTGATGTGCATGAGTCTCTGGATTCTGAGACGTGGGACTTTCTAGCTCTCTCAGCCCCTACCCTGATCTTGAACCTGACATAAAACAGTTATCTCGTTTGCCAACTGAATGGTTCCTGTAGCAGATTTCCCCTGAGCGTTTCAAAAGTCAAAAAGAATAGTCTTGCTGTCTTCCTCTGGTGTTGTTCATAATTCTGGGCAGAGAGTAAAGCAGTTACACAGCACAGCTGTGCACAGATCCCTGGTGTCATTCATGAACACATTTCCATTGTCTTCTTTCTCCATATGGAATCTCATTGTTTCTTTTAATTGTTTATAAACTGTGTTTCTGTAGGATGGAATATTCTTTAGCTGACATGAGTTCCAGCTGCAGTTGATATGTGGCGATGAATTTTTAGAGGGGAAAAGCCCTTTTTTGTAGAAAGTTTTCTTAGAATCAGTCCTATCCTTGCTACTAAAAGGACTGAAATTTTGAGTCTAACTTAGGTGATGCATTGCCAAGGTTTCCCTTCACTGCTTTGAGCTATCTGCTAGGGCAGAGCTAGGGCACGGCCCCGTAGGACTCGTGTTTAGCTTGGGAACTACAAGATGCTGCAGTGTTTGCATGAGCATTGAGGAGTTCTGGTTTAAAGCAGAAGCAAGTCCACGTCAGTCATGGTGGCTCATATGATGTGATGTGTGGCTGGGAAGACGGTCCAAGGAATCCTAGTTCCCTTCCCAGGACCCAGATAAAAACTCCAGAGGTGCTGGTGCACACTGGCAGTCTCTGGCTGGGAAGGCAGAGACTGGTGGATACCTGTAGCTTACTGGCTAGCCAGCCTTGTCTACTTGACAAGCTCCAGGCCAGTGACAGAGGTTGTCTCAGAAAATAAAGTGGGTGCAGAAGAGATGGCTCACTGGTTAAGAGCATTGGCTGCTTTTGCAGAGCACCCAGGTTTGGTTCCCAGCACCTACATCATGGCCCACAGTTGTGTAACTCCAGTTCTAGGGCATCTGGCATGCTCTTATGTATGGCCTCTGCAGGTACCAAGCAGGCATTTAGTTTACATATATGCGTGCATTCAAACACTCATATACATAAGAAAATCTTAGGTTGTCCTCTGGCTTCCACTAACAGACATATACTTGTACATATACCTATACACATACATACACCTACACACACATGCACCTGCACTCACATATACCTGCACATACATGTTGGCCTGCACATACATATACCTGCACATATACATGGGCCTGCACACACATACACCTGTACACACACCTGTACACACACATGCACCTTCACACACACATGCACTTGTATGCCCATATACCTGCATATACTCATGGGCCTACATGCACATGTACCTGCACACACATATACACCTGCACACACACGCATATACATGGGCCTGCACACACATACACCTGTACACACACATGCACACACACATGCACCTTCACACACACATGCACTTGTATGCCCATATACCTGCATATACACATGGACCTGCACACACAATGCATATACACACTAATATATACCTGCACACACATGCATGAGCACAAACACAAATGTGCACCCATACACATACATGCACCTGTACACACACATGCACCTGCACATACACATGTACCAGCACACATACATTCACTTGCATACACATGCACCTGCACACACAATGCATATGCACACACATGCAACTACATATATACATGCACCTGCACACACACACATGCACTTGTACACAGAATGCATATGCATACACATGTGCACCTGCACACAGATGCATGTACAAACACACATGTGCACCCATACACATGTATGCACCTGTACACACATATATACCTGTACTCACATGTACCTATACACACACAGAAAATAAATAGTGCAATGGTGGTCTTACACTTGCCATCCCTATCTTGTAAGTGAGGACACAAAGACACAGAGAAACACATTGTCCTTCGTCATCATGAAAACCAGTGTTCAAGGCCAGGGATTTTTGGCTCCACCTTAATCCTCTCATACAAAATCATAGGTTTTATTCTGACCTTTGCGCTCATACCGCTGAACCCTACTTACAGCCTGTCACTCTGTTCTCCTACCCTTCTCCTTATTGGTCTCTTTCCAAAGGTCAGCCTTCTGTTTTCATGCCATGTGCATGTGGTATCATATATATGTATATGCATATGTATAGTGAGGTCTAGATTCCATATCTGAGAGAAAACATGCATCATATAGAGGAGAGAGACAGTCTAGAAAGCTGGAGTGCATGAACGCTCCATAGAATTTACTTCAGCTCTGCAGTTAGTATCAGGATATTTTCCCACTATTACCTTTTCTGACACAAAGATCTCCATTTAAAAAAATCAGATATTTATCTATGTGGTTTCACCATCAAACTATATAAAGCAGTTAAGGGACCTTGAGAAAGCATAGCCTCATATACAGTCATATGCATCTCATAGTTTTATTTATCTGTCCATTAGTTATTAGTTATTTATCTGTCCATGGTTAGCTTTAGAAACACAACCAAATACACATGACACTCAGCTCCCATGCATAAAAACTGGTCTCCGATCCGGAGGCCTGCCTGCTGCCAGGTGGTGCCAATAGGTGGAAGATAGAGGTCAGAGGTCAGAGGTCATGTATGAGTATGTGTTAGAGAGTTGGGAGGTGAAAAAGAAGCCAATGGTGTGTGCTCTCTGAAGAGAGGTGGAACTGGAAATGTGAGGAAAAGTCAGATGTGAGTAGCCTGCAGTGCCACCAAGGGCCATGGCCGGGTCTGTGGCCATGCAGCATTAAAGGTCTGAGGTCCATGCTACCATCAAAGGCCATGCAGAGGGCCCTGGTCTGGGCTTCTCAGAACTGGCTTTACCTCTCACCCAGGCAAAGCAAGAAAGCTGGCTTTGGTGGGGTGGGTGTAGGAGAGACAGAGGGTTGACCTGATTAGGTACCACCCAGGCCCAGATCCAGGGCTTTGAGTTGGCCCAACCCAACATCTACCCCATCTATGAACTGCTAGTGTGCCTAAAGGGGCCTGAAAGGGTTCATCTTGCAGATCCAAAGTTTCAGGATCTCTGTGACACAGGGCAACAACAGGATGTCTGAGAAGAGTTTGGTGAAGATCCAGAACTGGTAGTGTAGCAGAAGCCAGACCAATGACTCATTGCAATAACCATTTGCAAGAAAAGATGTTTGGACAAAAGTCTTGGACCAACAGCTTTCCACTTCTTGAACTACATTTCCAACAATATAATGCTGTGGTCAGTCAGAAAGGCTCTCTGAGTAGGCGGGTTTGGTCATCTGGGTCTATCCCAGTTGATTGGAGATGAATGGCTTATAGCAATGAAGTGCTCAACACAGTTCACAAAGCAGGCCTTAGCCCTTTCCTCTAGCTCTGGCCCAGACTTTTCCATCCACTGGGGACCGACTGCTGGATACACTGCTTCTGTGTCTCCACCTCAATGAAGGTCCACTGCACCCGAAGAGGACGAGATGGAATCCATCCCAGCATGACCACATGGGGTCCAGATAAACACAGGACTAGCTCTCAGACCTTCACAGACCTTCACGTGTCTGGGTATTATTCTTTGATTTTGGAATATTTGCATGCACATAACAAAATACTTTGGGAGGGGACCCAAGTGTGAGGACAACATTCACAGTGCTTTACAGACACACCCTTCTTTAGTGGTTGAAAGTGATCCCATACAATATTTGAGTGCGTTCTCAATTTGACTAGACTCATATGAAGTGAAGTGTTTTTGTAATGTCTTACTTGTGGTCGCACATTGGTATTAAACTTCTTTGGAGCATTTTCAATTTCAGATTTTGGATTAAGAATGCTGGGTAGGACGACTAATATCTTCTGTTTCCGAGTTATGTGTAATGTATGTGTCTCTGTGTATGTTTGAGTGTGGGTGTAAGAAGGTCCAAATCAGGGTGTCAGATCCCCTGTAGCAGAAGTTACAGGCAGTTGTACATCACCCTGTGTGGGTGCTGGGAACGGAACTTGGGTCCTCTGTAGAAGCAGTACCTAATCTTTGAGCCCTCTCGTCAGCTCCAGTTTGGTTAGTCTTAATTGTCAAGTGGCCTGGATTGAGAAGTATCTAGTGGATCATTAAGGCACATTTCTGAGGGTGTCTGCGGAGTGCTTCCAGACACTATTATTTTAGGACTTGGGATTTGTGCAGTAACAAATGGATTACTCTTTCATGGATTTATTATATGGGGCATTATTTCCTAATAAGGTGGGTTTATGGGTTTATTTGTAGGAGAAAAGTCCCTGGGATAATCAGTTACTTTTCTGTTGCTGTGATGAAACACTGTTGCCAGAAACCACTTGGAGAACTTACTTGGTTTCACAGTTCCAGAGGAATGACTGCATCATGGAGGGGTGGTGAGCCACAGGCCTGGCTGTGGAAGGAGGTTGCTGAGAGCTCACATCTCCACCACAAACACAAAGTACAGAGAGTGAACTGGAATGGCAGAATCTTAAAGGATACCTCATGTGACATATTTCCTCCGACAAGGCCATACTGCCTAAACTTCCACAAACAGTGCCAGTAACTGGAACTGTGTTCAAGTACATGAGGCTATGGGGAGTCTTCATTTAAACCACCACAGGGGGCGTGTCGGTGGGGGCTGTGCCCCACCCAGTGCTCTTCCTGCATCCCTTTCTCTACTTCCTTGACAGCAGGACATTAACTTCTCTGCCCCTCCTACTCATGTATGTGTGTGTGTGTGCGCGCGTGTGTGTGTGTGTGTGTGTGTGTGTGTGTGTGTTTGTGTGTGTGAGACCTCCTTAGGCTGGTCTTTTAGGTGTTTTGGTTATCACTAAGGAAAAATAACTGTAAAAACACACTCAATGTATATCTTTCCTGAAATGTACCAAATATACTTACACAAATCAACATACCTGGAGGGGCCGAGGCACCCCTGCCCTAGATTCTGTTGTCTTATACTTGGCTGTCTAAGCAGGGTAGTAGAGCTTTCAGAATTTTGAACAAACAAGAATGCAGATGACCTCCATGCCCCCTCTTGGCTGTGCCACACTGAGCTGATGTTCTATGTTTCTTGGAGGATTGCAACAGGAACTTCTTTAGGAAATCTGATAATTCCCTGACATTATGAGGACTGTGTCAAAGATGTGGCTGACACATGGCTCGGTGTTCACCATGGAAGATGCTGTGAGAAAGTCCCGCTCCGCTCCACATGATGAGAGAAGCTGGGTAGACTCCGAGCACCTTGTCACATCTCTGTGTTTCTTTTTTCAGCAACAAAAAGTGAGTATAATCTTTTTCAGTCTTCCTTTCCTAAAAAGAAAAAAAAAATCACAGTTTGTTTTTGTTTGTTTGTTATTAGTGTGTGTCACTGCCAAAATGTGGAGGTCAGAGGACAACCTGGGAAAGTCAGTTCTTCACTTCCACCATGTGTGTGCTGGGGACTGAATTTGGGTCATCTGTAGACAGCAGGCACTTTTACTTGCTAAGCTATTTGCCAGTCACTGTCTAATTGCCTTTTCCTTTTCCTACCTGTGAAAGGGGAAAAATTCACACACACATGCATACACACACATACACACACACGCACCACATGCAGGCATGCACACATATATACACACACACATCTTTATACATACAAACAAATATAAATATATTCACACATATTACATATGTGTATACACACATATACATATATCTGTACATACATATAAATATGCACATCATATTTATACATACACATATATAAATATGCTCACACATATTATATATGTGCACACACATATATATGCACATACATCATACCTGTGTAGATACATATATGCACACATAATATGTATATATATATATATATATATATATATATATATACACACATGCATAGATATACACATATTGTAATGGTTTGTATATTCTTGGACCAGGGAGTGGCACCATCTGGAGGTGTTGCCTGGTTGGAATAGGTGTGACCTAGTTGGAGTAGGTGTGTCACTGTG
>NC_034591.1:155578384-155584604 GCF_900095145.1 Mus pahari
CTCCACCATGCCTGCCTGGATAATGCCATGCTCCTGTCTTGATGATAATGGACTGAACCTCTGAACCTGTAAGCCAGCCCCAATTAAATGTTGTTTTTATAAGACTTGCCTTGGTCATGGTGTCTGTTCACAGCAGTAAAACCCTAACTAATACACATATATATGGAGATATATACAAACACAAAAATGAACACATATGTACACACACACATATATACCTACACATGTTGATGAACACACATGCACATGAATGTACACATACATACATATATGTTCTAGATTCTCACTTCATCTCTTTTGTATTTGTCCCTTGAATTTTCCCCCATAATTTATTGTTATTGATATTTCATAATTTTTTTATATGTGTTTTACTGTATGTTTCAAATTCTTTGTAGGATACTTTTGATGTATAAAACCATGCATGAATCAAATTTGCTGCAAGAATAACTGCAAGCTGACGTCTAGGCTTTGTTCTTCATTTGAGAGAAAAGTGTGAGGTCCGAGTTATTGTATAGAGGGAATGTGTAGCTGGGTACTGGTGGTGTATGCCTGTAATCCTGGTATCTAGGAGTTAAAGGCAGTGACTGTGTAAGGTGTTCAAGGCTGGGTTATTCTGCACAGCTATGGCTTTGTTAGCCTACATGTTTCCAAAGTCTAGTTTAGTCTTTGATTATAAATCAAAAGTTTCTACCTATGGTTGTTATTAGATATGGGCATTTTGGAAAAATGTAGGCAGATGGGCTATTTTGAGACAAAACGTAAGAGAAAACATCAAGACATGTAGACTTCCTTCTCAAATGGTTTTTGAAACAAATTATACTTATTTTGTGTGTGTGTTTGTGTGTGTATGTGTGTGTGCGCGTGTGTGCACATACCACAGCATACATGGAGAGGTTGGAGCCAGCTTTCAGGAGTTGGTTTTCTCCTCTCATGCAGGTTCCAGAAATAAACTCATGTTGTCAGTCAGGCTTGGCACCAAGCATTCCCACCTGCTTAGCCATCGTGATGTCTCTCAGATGAATTTTTAATGAAAAATTTCACAACTATGGTGCTCTTCTCCTTAAATGTATTAGCATATTGTGTATTCCTGCCATCTCCCCAGTCTAGATTCAGGTAACCCTTGACTGCTCTTCCTCTGCCCATTTAGCTGAGTTATTTGGTGGCCTTAACATCAGTGCCACTTAGTGTGATTGTTATACACTAATCATATACACATACCATGCAGATTTGTTTATCATATACCATACAATTCAGGAAACACGAATTAGCTGCATAAGAACTAGATCAACTTGTGATCTGGGAGTGAATGGAAAGAGAGGTTTAACAATTTTAGTTTTCTTCAATAAAAACAAGAGCCAGATCTTTTTATCCCTGGGAGTGTTGAGAGTAAAGGCAGCATCAGAACTGGCAGAAACCACCCTGGGGAAAAGTGAGATTCTGAAGACGTCTTAATAATGGGACACCAATCGTGCATCTAAGCCTAATGTTCTTGTTAAGTGTGAACTGACTCAGAGTGCAGGCCATGCTTAAAGTCAGCCCAAAGTGGGAATATGTGATAAGTTTTTAGGGAAAATGACAAACCCTGGAGCTGGAAATATGCACATGGAAGGAGCTGGAGGCATTGCCAGGGAGTCTCCAATGGTGTTCACACGTTGGAGGCTGGATGAGAAATAGTCATTCAAGAGTTCACTTTTAAGCAGGGTCTCTGGCTGCTCTTTTGAAATGACTATGGCCAATAATCAATTTAAAATACCCAATGCAGCCAGGTATAGTGGCGTGCACCATTAATCCCAGCATTTGGCAGGCAGAAGCAGGTGGATCTCCATGAGTTTTAGACAAGACAGAGCTACATAGGGAATTCCAGGCAAGACAGAGCTCCATAGAGGGACCCTGACTCTAACAAACCAAACCAAACCAAACCAAACCAAGCCAAGCCAAGCCAAGCCAAGCCAAGCCAAGCCAAGCCAAGCCAACCAACCTACCAAACGAAAATACAAAATGTATTTCTTATTCTTCTTGGGTGCCTGGGTGGCCTGGAACATTTCACTCTCCTGAGTGCTAGCCTCGCCTTGTCCTTTTTGAAGCCAAGATGGAAATATCCATTCTTTCTGTATTTTATCCTCCAGGACTCCAGGAATCCCTCAACAATTAAGCAAAGCAGTTAGTTGTTAACCAGCTCCAGAGAAAGGAGAAAAGATAGTGTTTATAATGGTCTGTTTTTTTGCTCAATTTCCACTGCATTTTATTTTAATCTTTCTGTTTCTGTGAGCCTGTGGCATGTGAGAACTAGACTCAAGTCCTCTGGAAGAGCAGCCATTACTCTTAACCACTGAGCCTCTCTCCAGCTCTCCACTGCATTTTAAAGAAGAGAATTAAAAGGCACATAAAGTGTCTTAAGGATATTGAGTAGTTTAATTAAGATCTACTGTAATTTCATTTTAATAATCTCAACTGTGGCAAGCGTCATTAGTTTTCTATTAGTTTCCTTATTATGGTCATATTGTTTTATAAGGCAGAGCTATTAAAATTAATGTTCTACAACATAAAGGATAATTAGTTTATTGTAGTCTTTAATGGCTCCAGAAAGATTACTTTCTGTAAAACGGTTCTTTGACTTCTGTTTCTTAGCTCTAAGCCTTGAATCCTGTTATTGTGGAAAAAGAAGATTCTGTTCAAATAGTTTGTTTGGTTTCAAGCATCGTCTGTTGGTCATTTGCGGTTGCAAACACAGCATTATCCAGATTTCACTGGGGTCCTTAGGCTGGAGCAAGGGTTAGGAGGTTTGGAGCCTGGCAAGAAGGTAATAATTGCAGTGGGTCCTGGCTGCCACTAGATGTCCCCGTGTGGCTGCTCTGTCTACCTTAAAGACCAGAGTCTGGGCTATCCCAAAAGCCTTTGCCTGTAGATGGGACATGTTCTTCTAGGTCTTGTCTGGCCTCAGTGGGAGAGGATGCACTTAGCCTCATAGAGACTTGATGTGTGAGTGTGTGTGTGAGATAATAAGATGGGGCTCACCTACTCAGGGGAGGGGGGCGGAGGGAAGGATTGTGGGAGGGGGTGACTGGGAGGGGGGCAATGAGTGGGATGTAAAGTGAATAAGTAAAAACAAACAAACAAAAAACAAAAACAAAAGACTAAAGTTAAAATGAAAAGAAAAAAAAAAAAAGAAAAAACCCTAGATGCTGCTTGTCTGTCAAGGGTTTCTTCCTGGTGAAGAGTCCTCTCTCCACAGCCATGATTGCATGTAACTCTTGATTTAGGGTTGATGCCTTGCCAGCTTTCCCCCTATATCACTGGCATGTGGGATACCAACATAAGTAAAGCATGAATGAATGAATGAATGAATGGATGAGAGAGAGAGAGAGAGAGAGAGAGAGAGAGAGAGAGAGAGAGAGAGCGCAATGGAGCAAGCAAGGTCATGATGGTTCATTATGAGTTAGCACATGCTTGCTACCCACCCAGCTTTCTGGAGCATGAATTTCAGTGCAGTAGACCGGACTTGTACTTGAGAACATCGAATAGTTTTGTATTTAGGCACGGGCTGAAATACTCACATGTATGCTGTCACTCCTTGTAGGAAAGCTGAGATGGCCTCTATGTGCAGTTTACATATACAGACCATGTTAAGCCTGCTAAGGTAAGAAGTGGTTTGGGTTTTAATTAGATAGTCAAGGACGAGAGAAGATTAAAATTATGTTTGATAGTACGTGTTTTTGTATTCTTCACTCTGATGTAGAAGACTGTGGTGCCCCGGGAACGAATGAATAGGTCAACAGTTGACTCATGCAGGTAATACTGAAGGAATTCGGAGGTTTTGAGACGTCACTTTTAGCCTAAGTCATAACTCCTATGTCTTCCGTGCCAGGCAAAGACTGACCATGGCAGCCACCAGGCTGGTGTGACCTGACTGGACTTGAGCTGCTTTCTTCACGGCTTTGTTTAATTTTTGCTATCAGTGTATCAGCAAAGGAAGGGGACGACTCAGTGTTTTGACTCTGTGTCTGTTGCTCAGTTTTAGGTTGGGTGAATCATAAAGTTAGGTGGAAATAATGATTGAATAAATGTTGTTATACTCTATATTGAAATGGCTAGAATAATCAGTGGAACCTTTTTAAGAGTCTGGAGAGATGACTCAGTGGTTAAGAGCACTGGGTGCCCTTGCAGAGGATTTAAGTTCTATACCCAGCACCCGAATGGCAACTCCCATCCACCTGCAACTCCAGTTCCATGGACTCAGACTCCCCTCTCCTGGTCTGTGTAGGCAGCAGGTGCGCATCCGTACACATACACAAATGCAGGCTAAAAAGCCATACATATAAAAAACCTACTATTGCCTTTAGGTATCTTTTATTTTATGTGCATGATTGTTCAGCCTGTATATGTGTATGTGCACCATGTGTGTGCAGTGCCTGATAAAGTCAGAAGGCTTTAGAGCCCCAGAATTGGATGGCTGTGAGCTGCCATGTGAGTGCAGGGTAATAAATCTGGGTCCTGCCTGTTGCAGGAAATATTAAAAATGACTGGCAGGCTTCCTGAGCTACTGCCAGCAACGCTCTGCTCCAGCGTGGTTGGGCCAGCTCTGTGTCTATCTAGCTCCCTGCACGGTATTCCCAGCTCCGGTTCTCTTGTCTCTGGAGCCACTAATCCCTTCTCATCCATAAACCCCTGTGGTTGGAGGTTCCACATTCTAGTAACCCAGTAAAACAAAACACTTGAAGCTTATAATTAACCAGTTAGATTTATATATCAATAAATTCTCAATTCACAAGATGCCCACACAATAATTTCTATGTCAGTTGATAATGATACAAGCTGCCCACCTAGATTAGACAAGTTACCCTAGTTATTTTATTCCTATATAATAACACATCTACCTGTGGCTATTCAAAGCCATGCTGGTTCTGAATCATTCTGTTCATTGTCCATCTTGCTTCCCCCTCCCTCTCTCTTGAGTTGCGCTCTCTCTCTCTCTCTCTCTCTCTCTCTCTCTCTCTCTCTCTCTCTCTCTCTGCAACTCTTAACTCCACCTCCCTTTTCCCTGTTCAATCACAGGTATCCTGCTGCACTAATATTTTAATCTAATTGGACAGGGAAAATCTTGCCACAGGGTCCTCTGGAAGAACAGCCAGTGTTCTTAACCAATGATCTGTCTCTCCAGCCTCCACCAATCAATTATTGACATAAAATAAATGTTAATAATCTTCTTACTTAAAATCTGAACGTGATGAAAAGCTTTTGGTGTTAGATTATTAGAACAGAAACCATTCTCACAAGGATTAGACCCTATATTTAAAATGCAAAAGGATTAACTGAATATGCTCTATTGAATTTGGGATTGCGTAATCTTGTTGAATGTTGACTTAGTATTTTGTGATATGCCACTTACAATTCCACATAGGAAAAATGCCAGTGTGATGGTTTGTTTATGCTTGGCCCAGAGAGTATCACTATTAGAGGGTGTGGCCTTGTTGGAGTAGGTGTGACCCTGTTGGAATAGATGTGTCACTGTGGGCATCGGCCTTGTCCTAGCTGCCTGGAAGCCAGTCTTCCACTAGCAGCCTTCAGATGAAGATGTAGAACTCTNAGCTCTGCCTGCTCCATGCCTGTCTTGATGCTGCCATGCTCCCACCTTGATGATAATGGACTGAACCTCTGAACCTGTAAGCTAGCCCCAATTAAAAGTTGTCCTTTATAAGACTTGATTTGGTTGTGATGTCTCTTCACAGCAGTAAAACCCCAATTAAGACAATTCGAATGCCAAAGAATCGATGGAAAATAACCAAAATTAAATCATTTTTTTTCAAAAAGAAAGAATCCATATTTTGAGATCCTTTTCATGACAGTTTGGTCTCAGTGAGGAAGAAAAAGACACAAGTGAAAACTTTGTTTCCTTAGTGCAAAATGGTATTTGAGAAACAGTGACATTTGGACAAACTTGGAGAATGGGGACGTTTGGAAGAGAGCAACAAGGGCTGTGATGGTCTCTTAGAAACAGGAGCAGAAAATCTGTAACAAGGTAAAGTGTGGTAATCCTGGGCCATAATACTGAAGATACTGAGTGAAGATAGTAAGTCTGTCCAAGAGGGAAAACATGATAATTAAGAATAAGTACTTAGCCGGGTGTGGTGGTGCACGCCTTTAATCCCAGCACTCGGGAGGCAGAGGCAGGCGGATTTCTGAGTTCGAGGCCAGCCTGGTCTACAGAGTGAGTTCCAGGACA
>NC_034591.1:155585174-155587543 GCF_900095145.1 Mus pahari
GCCTTGATCACTAATTGAGAAAATGCCTTACAGCTGGATCTCATGGAGGCATTTCCTCAAGGGAGGCTCCTTTCTCTGTAATAACTCCAGCTTGTGTCAAGTTGTCACACAAAACCAGCTAGTACATCCATGCAGGCAAAACACCAATGCCTGTGAAGAAAAAAAAAATAAGTCTGAAGCCTGGTAGGGATGAAAAGTGCTTTGGCCACCTTGAAATCCAGGCCTAGGGGTTCCTCCAGCACCAAGCTCCACGGTGCCTCAGTAACCCAGCTCCTGAGAAACGAAAACATGTCCACACGGAATCTCCCACTCGAATAATGTCTGTAGCAGCATTTTCTATCACAGCCAGAGAGGGTAACAGTTTGGGTACTCATCATCAGATAAATGGATTCATAAGAGGTGGTGTAGCCATACAGTGGGAGAGCCTTCCACTCAGAAAGAGAAAGAAATAGACACAGGCGATACCCAGAATAGATAGACCTTGAAAATATCAGACTCAGTGTAAGCTGCCAGTCCTAGAGGACCACACACCAGATGTCTGTGTGTGCAGCAACTAGAGCGGGCATGTCACACAATAGGAAGTAGATTAACACTTGCTTACAGCTGCCGGAGAGGGAGGAATTGAAGGAGCTGTGGCCAATCAATTGCTCTGCTGCTTAGGTTTTTTTTTTTTTCCCCCTCAAATTTACACAAACTAAGACCATGTGTGACACATAGTCGGTGGGGAATATGCTTGCATGGGATTAGGCTGTAGGCAAGCTTATGGGGCGTTTTTCTTGATTTGTGATTGCTGTGGGAGGAGCAGGCCTACTGTGGGTGGTGTCACTCCTAGGTGCCGGGGTGGTCCTGGGTGATGAGAAAGCAGGCTGAAAAGGCATGGGGAACAAGCCAATTATCAATGGTCCTCCATGGTCCTTGCTTGCGTTCCTACCCTGTTTGAATTCTTTCCCTGGCTTCTCTTTATGACAGACTATAAACTGTGAGGTAAAATGGCCCCTTCCCTTTATGATGGACTGTGAGGTAGAATGGTCCCTTTCCTCCCCAGCTTGCTTTGGTCATGGTCTTTATCACAGCAATGGAAAGTAGACTAAGACAGTGCTCTCAGAACAATTTTACATAACCTACGCCCTCATTGGTGAAAATGGGAACATGCAATACATACCATAGTAAATTAAAAAATGAATGCAGACAATTTAAAGTAATGAAAGAAACTAAGAAAGAAAAGGATATTGGGACATGGGTATGTCAGGGTGGATGAAATTAACAACAACAACAGACCAGCACACCTGGCAGAAGATAATGTGAATGACAAGGACAGGTTATGGGTGACTGCATGTGGTAGCTGTGATGGGTGCTCAGCTTTCTTGGTTGTTGAGTCTTGCACTGCGATGCATCCCTTCTATTTGTCTTGCAGGGTATAAGCTCTGCTTGGAGAACATGTTGGTTTTGTTTAGTTAGAAATAGTTTTAGAGGGCTGGTGAGATGGCTCAGTGGGTAAGAGCACCCGACTGCTCTTCCGAAGGTCCGGAGTTCAAATACCAGCAACCACATGGTGGCTCATAACCATCTGTAACAAGATCTGACTCCCTCTTCTGGAGTGTCTGAAGACAGCTATAGTGTACTTACATATAAATAAATAAATCTTTAAAAAAAATTTCATTAAAAAAAAGAAATAGTTTTAGATTTATTTATTTTACTTTATGTATGTGAATGTTTTGCCTGCCTGCATGCGTGTACACCATGTGCAGGCCTGTCTATTGGGTCCTCTGGGATTACAGATAGTGGCGAAACACCCTGGGGAGGGGGCGTTCAGAATTGACCCTGAATCACTTGCTAGAGCAGAAAGTGCTCTTAAGCACTGAGCCACCTTCCAGCCTCGTCGCTTCCATTTCTGATGTGGTGCTTCCGGTCTGGAATTCTATGTCCGCCAACACAGACACTTCTATGACATTTCCTCCCTGTGCCATTGTGTGGATATGCATACACACACACGGTACACACTCACAGACAGAAACGATTCTCATGATTGGCAATGCTGGCGTCTAAGTGTCTTCTCATGTTTTCAGGCTGGTCAATGGTTTACTGGCCTCTCGGGGCAAATGAAACTTTAATTCATAGTAATCTCCTGGGAACTTGATAGCCAGGATGGTAGTGTCAAAAACTGAGACAAAGTGTGGCCTTCTTAAGAGTTCAGCTCTTTTGTGATTGGGTTACCTCACTCAGGATGATACCCTCCAGAGCCATCCATTTGCCTAAGAATTTCATAANTTAATTGTTTTTAATAGCTGAGTAGTACTCCATTGTGTAAATGTACCACATTTTCTGTATCCATTCCTCTGTTGAGGGACATCTGGGTTCTTTCCAGCTTC
>NC_034591.1:155587743-155595170 GCF_900095145.1 Mus pahari
TTGCTGGATCCTCAGGTAGTACAAAAGAACTTACATTATATGCACTCACTGATAAGTGGATATTAGCCCAGAAACTTAGAATACCCAAGATACAATTTGTAAAACACATGAAACTCAAGAAGAACGAAGACCAAAGTGTGGACACTTTACCCCTTCTTAGAATTGGGAACAAAACACCCATGGAAGGAGTTACAGAGACAAAGTNTGGAGCTAAGACGAAAGGATAGACCATCCAGAGACTGCCCCACCCAGGAGTCCATCCCATAATCAGCTACCAAACGCAGACACTATTGCATATGCCACAAGATTTTGCTGAAAGGATCCTGATGAAGCTGTCTCTTGTGAGGCTTTGCCAGTGCCTGGCAAATACGGAAATGGATGCTCATAGTCAGCTATTGGATGGAACACAGGGTCCCCAATGGAGGGGCTAGAGAAAGTACCCAAGGAGCTGGAGGGATCTGCAACCCTGTTGGTGGAATAACAATATGAACTAACCAGTACCCCCTGAGCTCGTGTCTCTAGCTGCATATGTAGCAGAAGATGGCCTAGTCGGCCATCACTGGGAAGAGAGGCCCCTTGGTCTTGCAAACTTTATATGCTCCAGTACAGGGGAATACCAGGGCCAAGTAATGGAAATGGGAGTGTGTGGGTAAGGGGAGCAGGGTGGGGGGAAGGTATAGGGGACTTTCAGGATAGCATTTGAAATGTAAATGAAGTAAATACCTAATAAAAAATTGGAAAAAATCTTTTAAAAAGTGCTTAAGAAAATAATAATAATAATAATAATAATAAAACAAAAAATAATTTAAAAAAAAGAGTTCAGCTCATTGAGCCTCCTACATAAGCCTTCCCCAGGGATGGCAGTTCTGGACTTTTAAGGATCTCAGCATGTGGGGCTTTAATCTTTCGGATTGTGATTTCAGAGGTTTTAGAATTCATGGATTTGATCTTTCCTAATCTCAAGATTCAGGATTTGTGGCTTTTAGGGTTTTAAGGTATTCAGGGTCTTAGAGAGTTAGGGAGTTCAGGTGCTACCATTTGGGATTGTGACTGGTGCCAGTGCCACCCTGAGTCCTTCTCATGGCTCCCAGAACACGGAGCCTTGCCCTTCCCTTGTGCGCATGGCCTCAGTGGCAGCTTGCTCCTCTTGCACCCAGTGTCTGTCTCAACCTGCACTTCCCAGGAGCACTCCTGAGATCACGCATTTTAACACATGGGTATTTGGATGAGGGAGACATTCAATACCCAGACAATCTGCCTTTATGCTGCGTAGAAATTAAGACAGATCAAAGAGGTCTAGAGATCGTGGCATACACATAGGAGTCGAAAGAAGCAAGGCAGCTAGCTTGGCTTGGAAACGTGTGTGTGTGTGTGTGTGTGTGTGTGTGTGTGTGTGTGTATACACATATTTGTGTGTATACACATATTTGTGTGTATACACATATTTGTGTGTATACACACACACAGAGGGAGAAAGAGAGAGAGAGAGAGAGAGAGAGAGAGAGAGAGAGAGAGAGAGAGAGAGAAGGATTCATTAGTTCATTAGAGTGGCTTAAAGGCTGCTGTCCAGGTAGCTAGACAATGGTTGTCTCCTGACTGAAAGGTCAAGAATCTGGTAATTGTTCAGTGTGTATGAGGCTGGATGTCTCAGCAGTTCCAATCTGGTGCTGGAGTCCCAGAGGATTCCTAGAGAGCTGCTGCTCTTCAGTCTGTGTTGAGATCCTGAAGACGTGGGTTCTAATGCCAGTGAATCCACTGGAATGTCCCTGCAGCAGGATACACTTGCCGAGTGAGAGTGAGGGCCAGCAGCAAAAAGCAAACATCCTTTTTTCTGTGCCCTTTATGTGGGCTGCCATGCAAAAGGTGTGACACAGATGCAGGGTGGGTCTTCCCCACCCCACCCCATCCAATCAAGAAATCCCTCACTGCTGTGCCCAGCTGCTTGGATTTTAGTTGATTCCAGGTGTGGTGAACTTGACAACCAAGATTATCTGTCACACTTGGTGACTCTAGACTGTGTCAAGTAGACCCCAGGGACCCACCAGCAGAGAGGGACAGGTACAGGGTTTGTCAGTTGAACAGTTTGTGGTGGAAGCCATCTGGAGTCCCAGGCAGGACAGTTCTGGGCTTTCTGTTTTTGTGAGTGACTTCTCTTGCTTGCTTCTTTCTGTTTTTGGTTTATTATGTATACAGCATTCTGCTTGCATGTATGCCTAGAAGCCAGAAGAGGGCGTCAGATCTCATTGCAGATGGTTGTGAGCCACCATGTGGTTGCTGGGAATTGACCTCAGGACCTCTGGAAGAATAGGCAGTGCTCTTAACCTCTGAGCCATCTCTCCAGCCCAAATGGATTTTCTTTCTCTTCTCTTCTCTTCTCTTCTCTTCTCTTCTCTTCTCTTCTCTTCTCTTCTCTTCTCTTCTCTTCTCTTCTCTTCTCTTCTCTTCTCTTCTCTTCTCTTCTCTTCTCTTCTCTTCTCTTCTCTTCTCTCCTCTCCTCTCCTCTCCTCTCCTCTCCTCTCCTCTCTCTCTCTCTCTCTCTCTCTCTCCCTCTCTCTCTGAAAGTGACTTCTCATAAACCAAGGCTTGTCAGCACTTGGCTAAAGACTGTCACCACTGTCACAATCAGAAGCTGGCCTAGACGCTCTTGTTTTGCAGTTACAGTCAACTTTCTTACTGTGGGTAATTACTTCCTTAATGATTTCTTTATCTCTTCGGACTGGAGGGCAGATCAGTGGAATCCACTTTGAAAATAGCCACCAATCCTTTTTACATCCAGTGTAAACACCAGAAGGCACACCCATGCATGTGTCCATACTTGGAGATGCTAGCCTCAAGTGTACCAGCCACAGGGGCAACAATCAGGGCAAGTAAACCCAAAGGCACCTGCCTTTCTACTTCTGATTATGTTGCTAGGGTTAACCACTCAATTCTTGCTTAGTTTGAAGTAGGGAGGGGATAATGCAGTCTGGTATTGAATAGGAAAATTCTAAAAATCTTCCTAACCCCAGGGAGTTTCTGAACTATTTCTGAAGTAGCCAAGTGCTGTATAGAATTTAGGTGAAAGTCTCTACTACCATGCAAAGGATATTGGCTGGATTTCCTTTTGTTTTTCCCCCTTAAAAATTATATGTATTTGTGCGGGTATGTGCATGTGAATTGCAGTGCTCACAGAGGCCAGAAGAGGGCACTATATCACCCGGAGCTGGAGTTACAGGAGGTTGTGAGCCATTGTGGGTGCTGGGGACAGAACGTGGATTCTCTGTAAGAGCAGTACACAGTCTTAATTGCTGCCATCTCTCCAGGATCTTGGTTGGATTTCTAGACTTCCCTTCACAGCTAGTTAATTAGGTAACTTCAGACAAGTTATTTCTCAGTGTGGAGAATTAAGAGATGGAAGAAAATGATTAAGGCCATTTCTGACTCTGAACTCTTAGGAACTCTTAACACCTATAGCATTTCAGTTAATATTTAATGCCCCTCACATGGCCACACATGTTAGGGTATGCATAGAGCTTGGTTCATAGCTATGGAAATGAAATTTTAATTTCTCATGCTACATCAAAGGTGTAGAGTAGCCAGTTTTATTTTCGAGTTTTCCACTTTGTGTAGAGCTCTGATATTCTAGTAGCTGCAAGCTACGCCCCAGCTTGACATTTAACAACCTATTTTAATCTCTCCTGCCTTCAGGGGCTAATGGATAGCCTGTGTCTGATTTTTGAGATTTCCCATTCTCTTGTGACCACCGAGTTTCAGGTCATCCGTTTCCAGCTGTAAACAAAGGAAGAGTACTTACCTTCTTGATTATTCTTGAGTGATTCTTCATTTATGTTAAGCATCCTGCTTCCTTTGATGCTGTACATTCCTCAAGAGTCACCACGTCAGCATGAGCAATGTCAGAGCCCAGGAAGGACACTCTCTTGGATGGACCTTTGATGTGCTGCTGCCTTATGGCTGCATGGAGAAGTCCGGCAGGCACCACAGCAGAGAGCAGGTGCCTGGGCTCTGGAACAACTCTGTGACTTGGCAAGCTGCTCCATCTGTGTCCTTCCTCATCGTTTTTTACATGTGTGATCCATCGGTTAGTTTTCCCATTGCTGTGAAAACATATCTGACAAAAGCAACCCCAAAGGAAGGATTTCTTTTGCTGTAAAGTTAAAACATACTGTCTATTAAGGTGGGGAACCATGGCGGCAGGAGGGTGAGGCAGCAAGCCAGCCACATCACATCAGTCAGAAGCAGAGAGGGACGATGGCTGGAGCTCGCCTCTCTTTCTCTTCTTTATGCAGTGTAGTATCCCAGTGTGGGATGTCGCTGCCCACTTTTAGGTTTGGTCTTCCCCCCTCTGTCTAATCTAGACAATCCCTCATAGGCAGGCGAGGGGCTTGCATATTTCTTCACTGATCCTAGATCCTAGGAAGCTGACAATCAAGGCTAACCACCACAGGCTGAGTGTACCATTCAGTGTTCAGGCAAGTGACATGGAAGCCTGTGGGTGCTTTCCTGACTTACTGTGTTTGAATGGTGAGCATGTTACCAAGCAGAGCTTTTTGTGTAAACTGTATCCTGTGTAATCTGTTACTAGGTGCCCATAGTATCTCTGGAGCTGTAAGTCACACTGGCCTGACTCTCCATCCATCTGTGACAGTCAGAATCCTGCCACATCCCAAGTGTTGACCACAATGGGATGAGGTGATGCTGTCAGAAAGCAACTTCTTTTTATTTTATTCTTCCTTGATGGATTTTCAGCGAAGGTGGCTACTCATTTGCCCCCAATAATACGTGCAAGTGAATGAATTTCTCTAAAATCCTAAGTAATGCAAATATGTAAATCCTTAAAGTAAAATGCCAGGTCATTGTGAGAGCCAAAGTTTCCATAATGCAATGAGACAACTCAAAACTGAAGTGTCCCTCCTCCTCCTTCTCACGAGTCTCTGCTGAGCAATGGGCTCCTGCCCTCACGCTCAGTGAGCCGCCAGTCTCTTTTCTCTGTCTCTGACCTGTTCTGTGGTGAGGGTGGGGGAGGAGGAGATTGCACTAGGATGTATTATTGGCGGCACTGTGGAAGTGACATTGGTACCCCATCACGTGACAGACATTAAAGCTAAATCTTCCTTGCGTGGGAAGTGGGTTCATGCACTGGGCATCTGGACCCCAGTCTGCCAATGCTAAGATGTGGCAGGTTCTTTAAGAGGTGGAGTCTGAAACCCAGCATGGGTTTAATCCCATGTCTTTAATCCCAGTACCCAGGAGACAGAGGCAGGCAGATCTCTGTGGGCTGAGAGCAGCCTGGGCTACGTAGTGAGTTCCAGGAGAGTCAGAGCTGATAGTGAGACCCCGTCTAAATGAAATATGTAAATAGGAGTCTGGTATGAGGAGGGAATTCAGCCTTTGAAAGGGATTGTGGCCGTTGTTACAAGAAAAGTAATATTTCCTCTTCCCCTCACTCTGACTTCTTGACTCAACTCGTGGCCTCTGTCACCCACGCTTTCACTGTGAATGCCATCTTTTATGAGCATCCGACCAGAGCACGGTTGACGCCAGCCATGTTCTTGAACCTCCATTTAACTGTGGGCTAAATAACTCTCCTTTCTTTATGTTACCAGTCTCAGGTATTTTGTTATGGTCATAGGCAACAGATTGCTGTAAGCAAACTTGTAGTTCTTCACAGATGTCCCCATACCACAATTTCTCCGATGCTAGCAAACACATTTCTAATCAGTACAACCTTCCTTCGTTCATTTCCCAGTGAATAAAAACCTCCCACTTCTTTCTGTGGAGACTTACTGGTGTTCCCAGAGGCATTTCTAGTGTTCAGAATTCCCCATATAGTTCTGTTTCCCACACCACTCCAAAGATTTTGGTCCAAGAGAAATACTCCCACTCCACAGTTGTATTTTCTTTGCCCTGAAAAATTCCCAGAAAGTTATTTCTTGAGCAGACATCTTGGCCAGCTTCTTCTTGCCCCAGTGTTCCCAACAGCAGGGGGCATTGCAACCTTTCAAAGGGCCAGTTTCCTGGCTGGAGGTGAAGGGTCAGGCAATTCCCTGAAAACCTTTTAAGAAACATCTGGTCTGGGTTCCCGGTGGTGCTGGACGGAGGTCTCTTTCCTCACTAGAAGCTCACTGTGTGGATATTTGCCTACATTTGTTGTGCTTCAGACTGTACTTTGTAACTTTTCTGTGTGACAGACTCTGGTCATTCTAATTTAGGGGGAAAGCTCAATCATTTCATTACCTAAGTAATAAAACAACAAAGTAACAAATATTCCCCTCTGTTACGGTCTGCTGCAGCTGTCAACTTGATACAACACAGAGTCATCTGGGAAGAGAGAACTCCAGCTGAAAACCTGCACAGATTAGATTAGTCTGTGGGGCATTTTCTTCATTGATAATTGGAGTAGAAGGGTCTGGCCCACTGTGGGCATAACCATCCTTAGGCGGGTGAGTCTGAATTGTGTAAGAAAACTAGCTGGGGGTGACACTGTGAGCAAATCAGTAAGCAGCATTCTTCCATGGTTTGTGCTTCAAGTTTCTACCTTGCTTTGACTGGATTATCTATAACTATTAAAATGAAATGAATCCTCTGCTCCCTAAGTTGCTCTGCGACAGAAACCAAACCTGGACACCATCCCAGTCTTCAGCTTCTTCACCCCAATCTTTAGCATCTTCAGCTTCTTCAGCTTCTTCATCCCAGTCTTCAGCTTCTCCATCCCAATCTTCAGCTTTCAGGGAGTCTTTGATTGGCTTGGCACCTTGTTCTGGCTCCTCAGACCCATCTCAGTAGAACTTTAATTTGAACACCTGTGCATCCATTTTTTTTTTTCACAATTAGAGAATATTAACATCAAATACCACATCCAGCCATTTTGCAGGCCTATTTGATTAGTTTCACCACTAGGGACATTATAAAAATGTACTAGGTAATTGGGAAAATTAAAAGAGGTTAAGTTGACTCTTTGTAGAAAATTATTGTTAAACCTTTTCATTTTAATTCCTTTTAATTACCTGAGCTCATAGTGTATAAACAGTATTAGTCCATTTTTCCACATACAATATAAGCTCTTAGTTTTATAAAATTCTTTGAAATGTATCTGTATATTTTTAATACTTACAGGAAATTTTATCATGTGGCTAAATCATAATTTTCTTAATCATTTCCTCATTATCAGGAGCAGACATTTTTTTTCTGTGCTTGTAAAGGGTGCAGTAAACGTGCTAGGATATAAAGGTATTTTTGGAGTCAGGTATGAGAGGGAGACCTGTAAGTTTAACACCAAGGAAGCTGAGGGCATCAAACTGTCTCAATGTTTTTTTTTTTTTTTTTTTTTTTTAATTTTTTTTTTGCATATTTTGATATATAAGAAGTATTTAACTAGTAGAATTGCTGTGTCAAAGGGGAAATGTAGAAGGACATTAGTCAAGCAGGCC
>NC_034591.1:155597695-155599424 GCF_900095145.1 Mus pahari
AATAATAATAATAATAATAATAATAATAATAATAATAATAAAAAGAGTCAAAGTTAATGGACCAGTAAGTAATAACTTTGGTTATTTTTACATGCCTCTTTGGAAGGTATTTAAGTTATCTAATCACATTAACCTGTTCAACCTTTTGAGGTAGGTGATTTGTTATCTCATAATTGGAGATACTATAGTAAACCTTCTCCTCCTCCTCTTCCTCTTCCTCTTCCTCCTCCTCCTCCTCCTCTTCATCCTCCTCTTCCCCTCCTCCTCTTCCTCCTTTAGTGGTTTGAGACAGGGTTTCTTCTCTAACCCTGACTGTCCGGAAACTCTCTGTAGACCAGGCTGGTCTCAAACTCACAGAGATCCACCTGCCTCTGCCTCCCAATTGCTGGCATTAAAGGCATGCACCACCACTGCCTAGCTTGCTAATGCTTCTTTAAAAAAAAAAAAATTCTTCAGCTGTGGCTCAGAGGGTTCCAAATAGAATCTTTAACCCTTTGAAGAAAGTATTGCCTGATATAAATTTGTGATCATAACATAACTTCTATGAGAAAAGCTATTCACAGAGAAAAATGAAAATTTCAGAGGCCACAAATACAGTTCTTCCTCAATGGGTTTAGCAAAAGAAAGAGGTGGATTCAAAGGGAATCAAAATTCCCTTACTTGCAAGTGTCTCAGAGGCTCCACACAAAGACAGATGGACAGAGATGGGTGTTCCTCTGTGGATACTTCTAAGCATGTCTAACGTGATCTTTATTCTTGGATGATAAAACACTCTGCTTTTCTTTCTCCTGACATTGTTTTCCTTGAACTCTTGATTGACAAGCATATGTGTACAGTCACAAGAATGTGCCAGCTTTTCTATCAAACTCCCATTCAATAGACATCTATTTAGAGAGCTTATGAGAAAATGAACAACCCAACCATTAACTGTATTGGACAGAGACGGCAGAGGGGCTGGGCACGGCGACATATGCCCACAGCACCAGCGTTTGGAAGTCAGAGGCAGGAGGATCATGAATTTGAGGCCAGCCTGGGTTATATAGTCAGTTTCAGGCAAGCCTGGGCTATAGGAAAAAATCTTGACTCACAAAACAAAACAGAAAAACCAATCCAAAATAAACAAAAACCCAAACAACAATTGAATAAATGAATCAACAATTGCGCGGCATTGAGCAGAGTGCTGCTGATATCATGTGAGGCTGTCTTTGCCCACTGGACCTTGTACCCATCACGAAACAGTGGGTTTAGCAGTCAGTTCTCTTACATGGTAGCCAAGGGTGGGGCAGGAGAGCAGTTCTTTCCAGAGCATTGGGCTCAGGACGTTTATGGGAGAAAAAGGCAGGGCGCTTTCAGTCTGTGGATGAAGAGTGGAGTCCTCTGTGGTGTGCGCACACAAGGGGAATCCTCATAGCTCATCAAGGGGCACAGGTTCCAAAATGGTGCCATTAGCATCATCAAAGTGTAGAGTTTGGAGATTTCTGATGTTGTCCACTGGATACTTCAACAGACCTAAATGAAGAGTGGGTGGTTTCAGCAAAAGGAGCCT
This sequence comes from Mus pahari, assembly GCF_900095145.1. Lineage (NCBI taxonomy): Eukaryota > Metazoa > Chordata > Mammalia > Rodentia > Muridae > Mus > Mus pahari. The sequence continues at coordinate 155,599,242 of NC_034591.1, forward strand.
CCAAGACCCTAAAAATTAGACTAGGTATGACACACAGATTGGTGTTGCCCACCAGCTATACAGCCAGTGTGAGACCAGCTATATCGTGCACAGCCACATGACCCCAGGATAAGTGATTCGTGATTCTTTAAAATTTTTATTCTCTCTCTCTCTCTCTCTCTCTCTCTCTCTCTCTCTCTCTCT
>NC_034591.1:155599470-155629331 GCF_900095145.1 Mus pahari
TTCTCTCTCTCTCTCTCTCTCTCTCTCTCTCTCTCTCTCTCTCTCTCTCTCTCTCTCACCTTCTCGTGACAGTCTTCTCATTTCCGATGCTGCAATGTGTACCCCAGGCTAGCTGGTCCATCCTCCTGTCTCACCTTTCTGTAAAGTGCTAGAAACATCATGCCAGTTTGAGTTTTTATGTGGGTTCCACATTTTAATGTGTGTTCTGGGGATCAAATATTTGGGTCATGAGTCTTGTACGGTCTTTACCCTCTTGACCCTTTCCCTGGCCCTCCAATTAATGACTCTTAAAGTTAACTAAAAGAAAGTAAACCAAAACCAAATACAGAGATTCCATTCAGGCGTCCCCCTGGTTTTATTGTGTGTTCCAGAATGAGAGTCAGGAGTTGGCTCTTGCAGCGCACTTGTAGATCACTGGGCAGGAAGCTGACATTGGAGAGGGGTGGTGGTGTGTGCTCTGTGTCCAGGCTGGGCATCGATATGTGATTCTTACCTTTAAGTGGGAGTGGAGAGAAGGATGGACCGTATGGGTCTTTGTAGAAGACTTGAACAGAAAGCCTCCCTCTTTAAGCCCGTTCTTTCTGTTAGCCCTCTTCCCCACCCAACATGGGGTTGACTTAAGTGACAGAAATGCAGAGAATCTCCTCTGAAAGCTATGGGATGGTTCAGAGGAAAATTAAAGATGTTTGTAGACCGGGGCTTTTCTGAGTCCGTGGCTTAGAAGATTCTGCTGTGCACAGAGTACCACCCACATGGACCTGTACAGATTCTCGTGTTCTCTTATGTGCGTGCCTTATAAGTTGATGAGTTGATGATGAAAATTAATATGGGAGTGCAACAAAGGTAGAAAGCATACTGCTAGATGCCAAGTTTGATTTAAATTCTGTGTATTTATTGTTTACCATTTTAAGATTGTATTTTTTTTGTTTATTTGAGGTTATATGTATGTATGAGGGAGCATACATACTGTAGTGTGTGTGTGTGTGTGTGTGTGTGTGTGTGTGTGCAGGTCAGAGGTCAACTTACAGGAGTCAGTTCTCTTCTTTTGCCATGTGGTTTCCAGGGATTGGACTTAGGTCAGCAGGTTTAGCAGCAAGCACCTGCTGAACCCTCTTGCCAGCCCCTGTTTTTTGTTCTTTAACAAAACCAGTAATATTTTATTTGCCTTTTCTACTTTATACTTTTGCTGTGAGATATGTCACCTATGAGATATGTCACCTATATAAAAGGCTATGCTACTTGTTTGCATTTCAGAGGAAACAATAAACTAATGAGCAGAAATGACAGGCTTGTTTAAAAGCCAGAAAGCATGGCCACAATAACATTTTATTCATGGATAAAGAGAAGTTTGAGCTTAGGAAATGGTGCCTTGACACATTTTCAGAAGGTACAGAGGGAAAGTTTCATCTTTGTGAGAATTACCAGCATTCATTAAAGAGAAAAGACACATTTGCCGATGACGACAGAAGCCCAGAAACGGCAGAGGAAAATTCTCAAGAAGGGAGAATTCCAGTTGAGTACTTCTTACTAAAGTACACTGCGGAAACTTCCAGAGCCATGGGCCAAAGATCACATACAAGGGCAATTTATCTTTCTATCTCAAGTTTGTATGAAACGATGACCATATGTATGTAGCCCGTCCACAGGGGAATGTTGACGCCTGTTGCCATTTTCCAGGGAGGCTGTAAATCTCACTGGGTGAAAGCTAATGTGTACTGAGCTATCAGCATGGAGACCCACTCCTAGGAAGGAGTTTGGGAAAGAGGGTGAAGCACTGGAGGAGGAAAAGCTGTCTGCAGAGACACAGCAGACAGGAATCCTGCCCATCCCATGAGAAAAACTGCAGAGAAGACCGTCTTAAGCAAGTAACAAAGCCTCCACGGAGAAAGGCATTGTGGGAATGGAAATGTTTATTTGCAGCTGCTTTTGCATACCTACTGTTTTTTCTTTTGAGGCAGAGTCTCACTGTGTGGCCCTGAGTCACTATATAGACTAGGTTGGCCTTGAACCCCTAGAGATCCACCTACCTTGACTCAGTGTTGGCATTAAAGGTGTGTATCACCAGACCCAGTTAAACCTAATGTTAAATCTATCTTACCTTTACAAAGGCAACCCAAAATATAATTTGAATACTATTAATCACTTGTGAGCGAGGGGTTGGTAGCTTTATTTCTCACAAGGCCTCTGGAATTTGAACATTAACACAACCATCTTTCTTTCTGTCCACATGTGCAGGTGTTTTATTCTTTGTCTCGGGACAGTTAACTGGTACTTGCTGGCGAGTTATTTTTTTGAATCTGAGAGGTCTTCAACGGCACGGGGCACTGCTGCTTGTTGAAAGGCAGTTTGGGAAGGTCTCAGGAATACAAGGGGCCTACACTTGTCACTTCTGGTTTTGTGAAGGTGGACATGGCCATGGGAGTGAGTGACAGTTGCTACACACAGGAACTCCCTGGCTGTGTTCTCATGGGAGCTCAGTTTGGAGAACCTGACTTGAATTCTTGGATAGACAGAAAACCACAAGAAACATTGTGATAAGAAAAAAAAAAAACCACAAGTCTGTTTATAATACCAAAGTCAGGTGGTCTTTTGCTTATGTTTAAAATTTACCAGGCATTGCTATTCCTGCTGGTAACACTCAAGTGCCTGTTATTGCAGGTTGTATGAGCATCTAACCCTTTCAGATATTGTCTACCTGCCCCACATGTTTAGTCAATGCATGTGCGTGTGTGTGCATGTGTGATGTGTATGTGTGTGTGCATTTGTGTTGTATGTGTGTGTGCATGTGTGATGTGTATATGTGTGTGCATGTGTGATGTGTATGTGTGTGTGCATGTGTGATGTGTATGTGTGTGTGCATTTGTGTTGTATGTGTGTTTTTACCATTATTTAGCTTATGATATCATAAGGAAGTAGAGCATTGGGCAGCTACAAAGGAAAGGCACACAGTATAATGACAAAGGTTCATCATAGACATTTTCACTGATGGCTGGGAACATGGCTATATGACAAATGCTCTCCAGTTGATTAGGTGCAGAAGGCAGTATTTATGACCCCAAAGCTTTGATCTCTAAAGTTGTAGAAAGAAGTTCTTTGTCAAATTGGGTATACTTCCTTTGCAGTCAAGATTACCAGAGCGGGCACCCGTTTCTAACAAAACCCGAAGAACGCTAGCCAAGTCCAAACACGAGGAAAATACAACTAAGGAGGGTTCGGGGGGTCAAGCGGGATAGCACTTTAGAGTTGTGTCCAGATTTGTAATTTTCTCATCATTATCCAAGACTTGAGAAAGATGCAGACTGGACCTATTGATATGGTTGTGGTATGGACAGTTGTATGTTCTGGGAATAATTTCACGACCCTTCTTTCTTACAGATTCATTGAATACTTAGAAATATTTGGAATGAGAAGTTTGTTGGCATGCCAGATCTCAACCCCACTGTGAGAATTCCGGGAAGTTTTAATTTGTTCCTGTTCTCCGTTTATTTCTGTTGTGATCAAATCCCTAGCAAAAGGCAGCGAAGGGTGCTTGCAATCCCAGCTTAGACTCCACCATAGCAGGGAAGCGTAGGAACCAAAGCCAGCTTTCACATCGCTACCTCTCCGCTTTCTTTCTTTCTCTTGCATCACTCAGGGCCCAGGCTAAGGGAACAAAGCCGTCCGCTTTCGTTTTGGGTCTTTAACATCAATTAATATAATTAAGGCAGACCCTCACTCACATGCCACAGGCCAGCCCACTCTTGGCCATCCCTCACTGAGACTCTCTTCTGAGGCAATTCTCGACTGCTGGAGTTGACCCTTAGAACTATCTGTCACAGTGACAACAGGCATTGTTCATGACTGCTGTCAGAATCGGTTGAGATATAAACTCTGAAGATTGTCCACTGCAGAGTCGGAAGCAGGGTTAGCTCCCCAGTGAGCAACCATCTTTGGATGCCACAAAAAGCTGAGTGATGAAGCCGACCCCGTGGCAGGCTCACAATGAGAGATGAAGCCGACCCAGTGGCAGGCTCACAATAAACCATGATTTGTCTCTACAAAATGTTACTGCAGAACAGTTGTTAGATAAGACTTTTTTGTTTTTTGTTTTTTTCCACCATAATTTCAGAGGAAATGATTTTAGTGTAAGACAGGAAAGAAATCAACTCCCATCCCAAGAGAAAGCATTTAAAGCTAAAGGGACATAAGTTTACATAACGCACAGATATCTGGTTTTTATGAAAGTTTTCACTTTTTCTTAGAAGCTGATGGATAAACCATACCTGATAATGTATGTAATGGATAGGCTGTTGTGAGCGAGGTGGGCACCGAGCACACACAGTGTGGCTGTGGCCTCCTCTGTACTGTCGGGTGTATGGGTACACGGCTTTCTTTGTCTTGGGTGTATTGCATTTATTGTGCTTCAGGATGCAACTCCTAACTTCTGGGTGAGTTTTGGTGCAGGCTTGAGTGACATTTAAAAGTCATTGAATTGACAATTACTAAAGTAAAGGGTATTCAGTCATATGAACGGAAGTTCGTCCATTATTAAAATTCCGTACTTTATAAGGAACTTTGACACCGTCTTTATTCTCACAGCAATCCTGTTACACGAGTGCCCTGCAGCTGTCTCTTCTTCCACTGTCCTCCTCTTCCTCCTGTAAAATGTAAACAAAAGTGTATATGCACGTGTGTGCATACATGTGTGCACATGTGAAACCAGCCCAGCTGTGTGTCTATGTGCACATGCATGTACACACATGATAGTACAGTGTACACATGTGAGTGCAACTCTAGAAGAGTGCATAGGGTCCCTTGGAGCAGGAATCATAGGTGCTTGTGAGCTGCCTGATGTGGGTGCTGGGAACCAAATTCTGTTCCTCTGATAAATCAATGATTACTGAGCCACCTCTTCTTTTAAATGGAAAGTCCAAGTCTTAGAGGAAATAAGGACTTACCCAGGGGCACACAGACAAGGGGTAGATACCTGCAGGCTTAACCCCACACCTTCAGACCCCAAGGGTAACTCACCCATCCCTTGCTGTGTCCAAGGGAAGCCAGCCGTGAGGTCACATTCGTGAGAGACTTGTCAACTTACTTCTCTTCCCGCCTATCAGAGTTACTTTTGTTTGCTTCTAGAATGTTTTGCACAACGAAAGCACCAAGAGCCATGATGTTTTGGCCAAGATGACTCTTTGGCCAGTGGGCTGGGAATGCGGTACATTCGTCATCGTTTGTCACAGAGACGGTTTTCCTGACAGCTCTAGTGTCTCGGGCCAGAGCTCCTGAGAGAAGCCTCAGAGGAGTTCTCCATCTCTAGAGGAGAAACTCTGAGATACAGTCATCACTGCCCAGGCATCTGGTGGATCTGAAAATGCTGTTATTTGTAGTGATCTTCAGGAAGCGGTGCCCTGGCCTGGCTGTTTAATAACTTGCTCAAGAAATACTTTGCTGTGTGACTGAAGGGTTTGGGGGACACTGGAGAGTTAAAGTTAACTCGTTGTTGTGAACCTTTCAGGAGGAAATTCTATGTCGGTTCTCCTTTCCCCCCCAGCTCTCCTCTCCTGTGTCCCCCCCTTACTTCCCTCTTTCCTATCTTTCCCCCTCCTCTTCCTCCTCTTCCTTCTGATATGTGTGCTCAGATGTGCATGTGTAAGAGGATGGGTATGGAGGCTGGAAGTCAAACTCAGATGTTATCTGGCCTGGAGCTCAATGGTTAGGCTAGGCTGGCTGTTAAGAGAGCTCTAGGAACCCACTCACCTGTCTCTGGGGTTATGTGCTCACTGTGCCTGGCTTTTTAAATACTGAGATTGAACCCAAGTCCTCAGGCTTGCAAAGCAAATGCCTTATTGACGGATCCATCTTGCCAGCCCCTCTAGAGTCTTCTTAAATAAGAAAGTTGTTTGTGGAGCCTAGCCCACTACATTTCTGCAAGATTTGAACCTGATGGTCCCCTCAAAGGCTGAATTCTGTATCATCCTTGACTCGGTTTCCCATTACTGATGTATATGTGCATACATATGCATTTTTAATTAATTTTTAAGCATTTATTTATTTATTTACATCCCAAGTGCTACCCCTTCCTGGCTCCTCCCTCCCAGAGTCTTTCCCTTACCCGTCTTCCCTTATTCTCTGAGAGGGTGCTCCCCTTGGTTATCCCCCACCCCCCACCCCCTGGTACATCAAGTCTCTGCAGGATTAGGTGCATCCTCTCCCACTGAGGCCAGACATGGCTACAGCTTTAGGGACAGCCCTTGCTCCAGTTACTGGGGGACCCACGTCTAGATCGAGCTGCACATATGTGACATATGTTCTGGGGGGAGGGGTCTTGGTCCAGCCCCTGTATGTTCTTTGGTTGGTGGTTCGGTCTCAGAGTCCAGGTTAGTTGACTCTGTTGGTCTCCCCGTGGAGTTCCTATATTAGCTTAGGATGTTTAACTGGTGTCCCGGGACAAAGCAGGCTTACTTGTAGTTTGTTTTTCCCTGGGATTTGGAATTCAGCCATTCCTTTTCTGTACTTTACTGATCCTTTGGTCTTAGAGTTGCCTGTGTACATTTTTGTTATTGTTGTTTTTGTTTTTGTCTTTGAGACAAAGTCTCTCTTTGTAGTCTCCGCTGAGCCGGAATTCACTACACAGATGAGACTGGCCTTAAACTCACAGAGATCCGCCTACCTTTGCCTCCTGAGTGTTGGGATCAAAGGCCTGTACTACCACATTTGGCTTACGCAGATATTTTCATTAGACAAGGTAACCACTTCCAAGCCATTGAGGCGCCATCTCTGTGTGACTCTGAATTTTGCTTTCAAGAATCAGAGTGTCTGGGCTAAGCCACAATGTCCTTGAACAATAGACGTCAGTCTACTGTGGTAGCTCAGTCTTGTGGTTCTCTGAGTTGACTGGAAGTAATAAAGCTGGAGCCAGAGCCCAAGACCATCTGCCTAATTCAGAGCAACCCTAAGCAGAAATTAGTCAGAAGTTAAACAAATCCCAGTTGGCAAGGACATGACAAATCTCCCAGAGTCCTGAGAATATTTAAATGCCATAAATGGTGAAGGTAGTAGTTCATTTAACACGAGGAAATGATTTTAATAATAAAACCACAAACTTCAAGCTCATTCTAATTTTCTTTTCCCACCTTCAATTTCCAGCCAGGAAATAGTGTCGTGGAAAAAAACAAACAAACAAACCTTGAGTCGTCTCAGTTCTCGCTGCTGAAGAAATACATTCAGGTTATCGTCAGCTAATTCCTTCAAATAAATGCCTGTCTCACTGAGTCTTAAAACCTTCCGAGGGAGATTCCGTAAGCTCCTCTGGTAAACTCCAGCAATGAGTGGATGACTCTGCAGTTGAACTGTGGTTTCTAGTATGTCTTGGCTCATGGCAGAACACCTTCGGTACTTGATTTTGTGCACATAGGGACGGAGAAAAGCCCCTGTGCTGTGGCACTCTGGTGCTCTCTCTTTTTAAAACAGAGCCCCTTTCTTATTCTTTCAAACAGATTTCAGGGACAGAGGTGATGTGTATTCATTTAGGGCTCTTACTGACTACCCTGTGTTTATAGTATACAGAGGTAATATGGTGGCAATAGCCTTTGTGGTGATGTGTTGTTCTAGAAGTGTCTGAAGCCTCCTGACTATCCTGAAATCTTATGTATTTTTTTTTTTAATGACTATAAAAGGTGGATTTTATTCAGAGAAGCCCACGCGACTCTTAAGTGCTGTATTCCTGTTTCTTGGGCTATAAATAGTGTGGATAAGATTTGGATAAAGCCCATGAACTTTCCACTGACTTCATTAGAACAATGTTTTCCACTGGCTATTCCTGAGGGGCAGAGGCAGATCTGATATGGGGTCGGCTAAGCACAAGCACTGGATACTGAAGAACCATGAGAGCCAGATGGAGGGATGGTAGGAATGTATCAGCTGGAAGTAACGCCTTGGATTCTTACCCTTGCCATATAGCTACTCAGGGAAGTCCTTGGGTGAATTCAGTTAATCCCAGGTTTATATGGAATCTGCTTGATAAAGATTTTCAGATTTCCACTGTTATTGTCTAAACTTGTGTTCTAAAGAGTCTTGGACTTGCCTTGATTGTCAACCTGACATGATTTAGGACCAGAAGACCTTTGGGCATGAGCTGCGTCATTCTACATGTGAGGGTCCTGCATATGGAGGGCCAGCAGCCATCGTTACTCCCTGTCCTGACTCTCGTCTCAGCCTCAACTTCCCCACCTTGATGGAGTGCATCCCTTCAAGCTACAAGTCCAAAGAGAAGGTTCTTTTCTTAAGTTGTTTTGTCAGGGATTTGGGCATAGCAACTAGAGAGTGAGAAAAAGTATCGAATATAATTTCCTACGGGTAAACTTTTGGGGACCCAGAATTGTATTGTGGGCAGAGTTGATAGCTGAAGGTTGCAGAGAGGGGACTTTTCTTCAGAACAAAAGTCAAAACCAGAGAAGGAACCAATGGTGATATGCCTTAGATGTTAAAAAATTAAGTTAGGTAGAAGGTAGGGACTTGACATTGCAGGGGCTGGAAAGATGGGTGAGTAGAAGAGAACAGATGCTGGCAACGTGAAGACTTGATAATGGACCTAGCACCCATATCAAAAGCCGGATCTGACCGGATCTGACCGGATCTGACCGGATCTGACCATCTGTGCCTGCGGGGCACGGAGATGGGTGCTGCTGGGCCTTGCTGGGCCAACTGAGATTTGGTGAAAAATCCTGACTCAAGGGAACGAGGAGGAGAGCATTAGAGGAGGGCACCCGATGACTTCCTCAGGCCTGTGCAGTGCATACATGGGAGTATGCAGTGCGACATAGGCACACGCACATCACACAGATACAGACACAGACACACATACACACAGATACACAGACAACAGACACAGATACACACAGACACAGACACAGACACAGGTACACAAACACAGATAAAGATTCACACATGTACACACAGATACATAGATACACATGCAGATAGACACAGACACACAGACACACACACAGACACAAATACATACACACACAGATACACAGACACACAGACAGACACAGACACATAGACACAGACACACAGAGACACACACACAGACACAAATACAAACACACACAGATACACAGACACACAGACAGACACAGACACATACACTCACACAGATATACAGACACAGACACACAGACATACAGACACAAACTTACACAAAGACACACTTGTACAGACACATACACAGAGACAGACATACAGACACGCACAGACACATATACAGACACACATAGACAGATATACAGACACAGACACACACAGATACATGGACACATATACAGACACATACACAGACAGAGATACAGGCAAATGGACCCAGACAGACACACACATACACATACACTCACACAGATATAGACATACCCACACAGACACACAAACACAAATACAGACACTGACACACAGACACACACTCACACAGGCACACACACACAAATATAGACAGAGACACAGACAGACACACACAGACAGACACACACAGAATGGTTGGCACCAGAAGGAACCATGGGTGATGTCATATAAGCCACAAGGAACAGTTCTAAGAAAGAGGAAATACTTTAAGACAGAGAGGTCTGAGAGGGCAAAACTCCACAATGGAAGAGTCCACAGTATTCTGTGAGTGGGCAGTATTTGGGATTTAACAAAATAAGAGCCACTTCAGTGCAGACTTGATGGACACAGGCCTGGCTGTGGTGGGAACACGTCTCTAAAGGGAAAATGTAACCGGAACTTTGAACCTGGTAGAGAGAGAGGCAGGTAAGGGGAAGCAGGAAGTTCACATCCACTCAGATCCCCCATTTTTTAAATAAATAAGGTAGGATTTCACCGTGAAAGTCTCCATGGGAGATGCCAGCCATGCTCTCCTTTGTTCTTGGTCTTACCTCTCTGGTCAGTTGACATCTTCCATCATGGAAGATACTGGAAACTAGGAGTGTAGTTGCAAGAGGGAGCTCAGCCACAGCGCTGAGTGTTTATTGACTGTGAAAAGACTGTAGAAGATAAAGGGCCCTAAACACTGCACATGTGCTAATAGACTTTTAAAATACAGGCCTCTTGGAGTAGATTATTGTTATTGAAAGTGATTAGAAAGCTACCCCTTGGGGCTTTCCTAATCAATGCCTTTGGGATCACTTCCTGGGGATTCAGATATGCAGCCCGGTGAATTCCTGACAGCAGTGACTCATAGGCACAGGCTTCCTGAGGGAGCATCACACGCTGGGATTCTAGCTGTAGCTTGGGCAGAATAAAGTCAACTGAGGCAGGAGGATAGCATAGCTGGGCAGTGCTTAGAAGATGCCTGGCCTGAGGGCTGAGTGAAGGGGTGGCCACAGACAAGTGACTGTCTGATGATTTTGCCTTTGCTCAGGATATTTAGGTTGGATGAGGGAATAAAATATTAGGCATTGTGTAACAGTAATCTGGGGCTTCAGGGAGATGACCCCAAAAGAAGAAAATAGAGTGGGAAAGAAAACCTGCAGGAAATTAGGATAATGAACAGTTGACTCATCTTTGTGTTTCTCTTTGAGGAAGTGAAATAAAGAGGGGAAAACCCAAACTCAGCTGTGTTCTTGTACCTTGAAGAGAAACAATAAATCTGCCGAGCTGAGAGACCATTATCTTTTCAATGGTCTCTCATGGTGTATGACTTTGCTATCCATTTACTGTGTCATCCGGTTAAAGCAAACCTCACTCAAGATGAATGAAGCAGGATGACCCTCTCCGTGGAGGGTTAGCTGAGTTCTCTTGAGAGTTTTCTCACCTCCCAGTGAAGAAAGCAGCACACTGGACTGTCCTTGTAGGTGCCTGCCACATTAATCCAAGACAACACAAACTACGTCAACAGTTGTCTAGGGAATGAGGAAGGGTGAAATGCCTGCCCCTGGTCAGGGTAGCTGGATGGCTTAGACTGTGTCAGACTAGACGTGCTGACAGAACGACCCTCTCTTCCTTAACTTGCTCAGCCCCCTTCACACAGACTGAAGGCTACATCTTAGAGTAGGGCTCTCAGGGGGTATGGAGATGGCTCAGGGCTAAGTGCTTGCTGGGAAAACAAGAGGGCCTGAGTTCAAATCCCCAGCACCTGTGTAAGAAGCCATTGTGTGATCCCAGCTCTGAGAGGAGGAGTCAGGCAGATCCCAGGAGCTCACTGGCCTGCTGAGTTCCTGGTGTAGTGAGGACCCCCCACCCACCTCTTCTTAAAGGGACAAGGCAGAGAATGATAGAAGTCAGCTGACTTCCTCTTCTGTACTCACCTGCAGAGTCTCCCCATCTCTCTCTCTCTCTCTCATACATACACACACACACACACACACACACACACACAATACACATATACACTATACATTAGTATAGTGATGTGTTCACTAGGAGAGAGGTTAGCGTATAAACTACCATGGCCACTGCAAAGTAGAATATTTGTGGAACAAGCCACATTTTGATAGGAGGTCTTTTGGTAAATAAGTGGGAGCAGCCGGTACAACTGGAGGGCTTTTGGACATTGCTGGGTGTTTGTTGTCTGGACTGTCCCAGCGGCAGGTCTACCCTGACCACCATTTTGCCAACCCTTCTCTGGTTGTGTGAATACAAAACATGACATAAAGACTAGTGAGAGCTTTTGAGAGGACGAGGAAAAACTAAAAACTAACCAAGAAGCACATGCAAGTTAAGGTAATTTGAATAACCCAAAGGAGAACACTAACAGAATAATACAATTTTTTTAGAGTTTAAGAATAGAAATGGATAAAAATTTAAATCTAAGAAGATTAAGACGTTAAAGAGCGGGCTGGCGAGATGGCTCAGTGGTTAAGAGCACTGACTGCTCTGCCGAAGGTCCTGAATTCAAATCCCAGCAACCACATGGTGGCTCACAACCACCCGTAATGAGATCTGACGTCCTCTTCTGGTGCGTGTGAAGATAGCTACAGTGTACTTATGTATAATAATAAATAAATCTTTAAAAAAAAAAGACGTTAAAGAGCCTCAGTAGGTCATGACATGAGAGAGAAGGTGTAGAAGAGGGGATAGAAATTATTAAACATAAAATGTCTAAAGCAAAAGCAAGAAACATGACATTGAGATGGGTGTGAAAGATGTAAACCAGAAGTCCTATAACTCAGCAAACTAAGGCAAAGCTGAGATGCAAACTAGAGAGGTTTCTCCAAAGAGGGATAGAACCTGGAAACGAACGAACAAACAAACGAACAAATAAACAAGCAAACAAACGAATGAACAAATGAACAAACGAATGAACAAATGAACGAACAAAGAAACAAACAAACTAATGAACAAACGAACAAACGAACAAATGAACAAATGAACAAATAAACTAACAAATGAGACAATTAATGCCTTGTCCAACTAGTAGAAGTAGCAAGTGGCCAGACTCCTCAGCAGAATTCTGAGCTGGAACTACTTCTCCACAGTGTAAGGCCAGTTTAATAGAGTCCCTAGTGAACAGAACTTGTGTGGGGGCGTGGCAGAGTATGTGCTCTTAGATCATGCCCTTCAGCACACCGTGGGCCTGAGAGCATACACTGGCATTGTTGGCAATTAGGAGCACTGGTCAGGGCCTTGGGGACTAACAATCTTGGCCATAGGTGGGCTTCTGGGCTTACTCAGTCCAGTGTGGATTTAGCTAGCATTCAGATATAGTTAACTGTTGGTTATCCATACTGTGGAAGAAACATAAGATCTATACAGCTTTTAGGTGTGTGTATGTGTGTTAATGAATGTATGCTTGTGTCTGTGTGCAGGCTCACAGAGGCTAGAGGAAGTCAGGTGTCCTTTTTTTGAAATAGGATGTATCACTGACCATAGAGCAAGACTGATAGAAGGCCATGATCCTCTTGCCTTCTTCATTTGCAGTGCTGGGGCTATAGAGGAGTCTGGCCATGGAGAGGTTTGCATAGCAACTGCTATTGTCCATGAGACAGTGACACACACACACACACACACACACACACACACACACACACACACACACAGACATATACACAGACAGATGACAGACACACACAGAGAGACAGAGACTCACAGAAAGAGAGACAGAGACAGAGAGAGACAGAGACAAAAAAAATCAAACCCTGTAGTCTGGTGAATGGTTTTAATCTTTTCCTCTAAAAATTATTTCTCTTAAGGCCGGGCCTTGTGGCGCAGGCCTTTAATCCCAGTACCCGGGAGGCAGAGGCAGGCGGATCTCTGAGTTCGAGGCCAGCCTGGTCTACCAAGTGAGTTCCAGGACAGCCAGGGCTATACAGAGAAACCCTGTCTCGGAAAAAAAAAATTATTTCTCTTGCCCAACTTTTTAAAAATTACATTTTACTTATTTAGTGTCTGTGTGGAATGCACGGTGCCTGTGCCATAGTATGCATGTACAGGTCAGAGGACAACTTGGTTCTCTCCTGCTATGTGGGTTCCAGGGACAGGTTGTTAGGCTTGGTGTCAAGTGCCTATCCTTGCTGAGCCATCTCATTGCTTCCTCTGTTTTCAGTAAAAGAATAATGGGCTGAGGAGGATGGCTTATACAGTAAAGCATTTACCTTGCAAATATATATGAATTCAGTCTCTGGAACGCGCACAAAAAACCAAGTGTGCTAGTGCATACTTGTAATCCCAGTGTTGGGGAAGTGTAGACAGCCAGATCCCAGATTCCTGGGGCTCAGTGGCAAGCTTAACTGGTGAGCTCCAGGCCAATGAGAGAGACCTTGTCCTGAAGTTGATGCCTGAGCATGCAGCCATTGTGTAGCCTTCACACACTTGTGTATGTTCATCCCTTTACACACACACACACACACACACACACACACACACACACACACTCACATACACATGAGAAAGAGAGAGACAGACAGAGAGACAGATAGATACAGAGACAGAGAGACAGACACAGAGACATAAAAAAATCAAACCCTATAGTCTGGTGAGTCCCTTTAACCCTTTCCTCTGTGTTGTTTTTGAACCTTGCTTCACAAAGTCAACATACTTTCACAGTCTGTATTAGTTACAGAAGGAGGAGTTTTGGCTTCAGGTTCCAGAGTTAGAGACCATAGAGGTGGGAGAGGCACAACATCATGTGGCTTGGGCAGAAAGCCAAGAAATCACATTCTCAACTGAAACAAGAAACAAAGTGGAAGTGGTGTGTTCTCAGAACCAGTTCTCAGTGATATATTTCCTCCAGTAAGGCTCCATGTCTGGAAGGTTCCAGAAACTTCCTTAAGCAGCACTGTCAACTGGGAGCCAAGTGCTCAATACACAAGCCTCTGGGAACGGGTCTCATGCCAACCACCACAGACACTTCCAGTATTTTGCCCGTAGAGATCATGGCTATATGTTAAGGTGCTTGAGACCAGCTGCTGCTGCATCAAACTGTGGCACAGTTCTGTGTGCCTCAGCTCACATCACTGCAGAGACATCATTCTATGGACGAGGGATGTGAGGCAAACAAGGTTAAATGTCAGGTCCAAAGCCACCTGCAAATGAGAAATGCGAGAGACCTACCGTTAGCTCTTGGCCTAAAGCATTGGGGTGCTTTTCTGCATCATGCCAACTTTCCACAGTGTACTTTAGCTGTTAGCAAACTGTCATGGAACTCTTTCTGTGAGTGTATGGATCTGTCAGGTTGGTCTAAAAATCAACTGCAGGTTTTGCATTGTTGAAGTCTGCTATTTGATACTGGAATACATTCTTAGATGTTACGTTATACCTCACTTGAATTCACATTTTATGCTTTCTCGTCTGATGATTTATTACTTGCTGTTTATTTTATATTTATCTTATACTATAGAAGTAATATTAGAGCAAAAGGAAGTTTGAGCAAGTTCCATATGTATATACACATATATACATACACACACACACACATACACACATGTTTGTTTATTCTTCTATCATATATTACATTCTGACTACAGTTCAGAGAGAGGGGGCTGTCCTCAGACAGTAGTCAACCTGGAGTTTTGGTGGCCATTCTGGTCTGTGCTTGAGCAGGGATCCTCCACTGGAGTTGGGGCCAATTTCCTTTTCTTATGGGAGTTCAAAATGTGTCATAAGACAACAGGGAAGACTCCCAACATTGATAAAACCCTGACCTCAGAAACTGCTCACCAATGTGCACTGTGGTGGAGGGTCAAGGAGTTTAGTAAAGGAAATGAGGGACTTGAAGATGTGAGGACAGCCACCTGCCACCAGAAGTTGACAACGGCCAGTTGATTGCAATCATCTAAACTTGTTTTGTATAGCTTCATGAAAATGTCTAAAGAATTCAGCAATGGCTGTTCACTGTTCAAAGAAAACTGGGAAGATGTAAAAATTCCATAAATGGATATCTTAGTTTTAGGTTTTCATTGCTGTGAAGAGACACCATGACCAAGGGAACTTTTAATTGGATACAACATTTAATTAGGGCTGGCTTACAATTTTAGAGTTTCAGTCCATTATCATCATAGTGGGAAGCATGGCAGCATCCAGGTAGATATGGTATTGGAGAAGGAGCTGAGATTTCTACATCTTGATCCAAAGGCAGTGGGCAGAGCATGAGCGCCAGGAGCCCTCAAAGCCTGCCTCCACCGTGACACACTTCCTCCAACAAAGACACACCTATTCCAACAAGGTCACACCTCTTAATGCCACTTTCCATGGTTCAGGCATATTCAAACCACCACAGTGGGTGAAGATTTGACCATCAGATTGTGACCTGTGACAGTAAGTGAACTGTTTACAACCAGTAACCACCAGTAAGAGGATTGAGATGAAACTCCATAGTACTCCCTAAAGCCAAACTTGTGTAAAACAAGCAAACAAAGCAGTGAATGAAGGGACATTTATACTCACTGTTGGTGACTGGCAGCCACTCTGATTTACACTACAGTGGTCTGAGTGCCGGTGAAATCATTCTGACTGAGATGTGAGCTCCATACAGTGATGAGCGACACAGGAATTTACAGTGCCTGCAGACGGCCTTGGCAGGAAGTGCCCGACAGTATCTGACCACATGCTGTACAATGAAGTATGTCAAAAGTTGAATGGACAAAGTTTGCCTTGTTCATCTATCTCTGCTGCTTCAAGCACCTCAGCAACTCCCTTCAAGGACAAGGTTTTCAAAATCAACAAGATGCAGGTTTTGAAGCAAATGCTTTCCAAGTGTATTGAATCCCTTCAAGGCAAGGATTTAGGATTTTACACTACTGGGATAAACAGATTTGTTTCTTTGTTGGCAAAAATGTATTGATTGTCATGCTTCCTATTATTGTGATTAATAAAGATATGTTTGAGTGTAATTACAAGAACTTGAAACTCATGATCCACACTTCCAACCCCCCTTTCACCTGATGCTGCATTCTTCAGTTTATTATTATTATTTTTGTTTTGTTTTGTTCTTGTTCAGACAGGGTGTCATATAGCTCAGGCTGGCCTCAAACGTGAAATGTAGCTAAGGATGACCTTGAACTCTTGAGCTTTCTTCTCCACTTCCAAGTGCAGTGATTGTCATTAAGGACTGACATGCCCAACTCTTTTTGTTTCTTTTCAGCCTCTTGTTTTCAGCATGGAGATTCTAAGGTCTGTAGCTACTCAGTAACTTGTTTTGAGTTGTGTAGGCAGAGTTACAAATGAGACTCAACCTCCAGCTTTACTGCTTGCTAGCAAGAATATTATATAGCTTAGGTACAAAGGACATGAACCCACACCATGTATAGTCTACATGGTACAGAGCAAGGCGCCTGGAGGCTATCATGTATGTGCTGGATTTTACACAAAATTCTTTTCCTATCACTCAAAGCAGACTTTAAGTCCTTCACCATGTCATGAAATTGTACCCACAGTTCTACAATCTTTGAATGGAACCCTACCCCTGCCCCCCTCCCCCCCCCCCAGCAATGCAGTGCTCTTCAGTTGAATGAGGAAAGCCTGCAAGGTCACGGGTGTTGCCTTGGGTGTTGCCTTGGGCTTTGTGCTGTGCTTGCTTCACCCATTTGGGTCTCATCTTCTCATTGCAATGAAAGACACAGCAGGTGAGAGAACAACTATAATGCAAGATATAGATTTCACCTCCCCTTGCCCACTCAGGCCTCCCTCATGCATCCATTTGCCACATCATAAACTTACTAAGACATTCTTAGAGGGGCCTGAGAGATGGCTCAGGGGTTAAGAACACTGGCTGCTCTTCCAAAGGGTCCAGATTTGATTCCCAGCACTCATATAGTAGCTCCCAATGGTATGTGACTCTAGTTCCAGGGGATCTGATGCTCTCTGCTGGCTTCCATGGGCACAGTATGCATGTGGTACACAGATATACATCCAGGCATAAAATTCAAAAAACAATTCTTTTCAAAATAAAAAACAACATCAGAAGAGGTTGATATGTTATAGAGTTAAAATGATTTCGTTTATTCTTTTAAAGATTTAGTTATTTTTATTTTATGCATATGCTTGTTCTGTCTGCATGTGAGTCTGTGTGTCGTGTGTGTGTGTGTGTGTGTGTGTGTGTGTGTGTGTGTGTGTGTGTGTGGCTGGGAATAAAGCCCAGGTCCTCTGGAGGAACAGGCAGTGCTCATAACCACTGAGCAATCTACCCAGTCATAAAATAATTTCTTAAATATCATTTCATTTACAATGGGCAAACAATAACCATCTTAATGTTTTGCTCTACTGGAATGTCTGTCATTAGGAAGTTCGTCTTTATTTCCTGAAGTTCACTGACAGTAGGATGGATACTCATCCACCATTTCCCTGTGGCCTTGTAGTTTGAACGTAGAGCATCGGCAGAGACTCCAGTGCTTGCACATGTGATCCTCAACAGGGGATGCTATTGTGGAAAGTTGCAGAACCTTCAGGAGGCAGAGCCTTGTTGGAGGAAGTGGACCACTGGGGGTAGGCTTTTAGGTCATAGCTTGGTCCCATTGCTTGTCCTTATTCTTCTGCTTCCTGAATATGGACACTCCATGAGCAGCAGCCTCACGCTCCTGACACTTTTCCATTGACTGCCACCGCGTCTTCCCCTCCATGAGTGACTACAGCCCTCGAACTATGAAACTTCCTCCCTTAAGTTGCTCTTGTCAGGCATTTGATTATAGCAATGAAAAAAGCAACTAATACAGACCTCTACATGGTTCTGAACATGTCTGCTATATTATTTTTCAGGGTGTAAGAAAATATGTTCCTCTGGCACACAGTGAACAAGAAATAGGAAAATATTTTAATGTAGGGACATACTGAAGTGGCACTGCAGTCAAGTGGGCAGATAATTCAAAGGATCAATCTGTCTAAACATCAAAGAAGGGCTGCTGTGGCCACTGGGCCAGTCTGGAACTCAGCGACATTGTATTCCAATGTACTAGCTTCAGACAATATCTGTAGGCTGAATCATTACGTAAAAGTATGAAAGGCTTTTTGTTTAAAAGTATTGCCATCCTCTGTTCCTAGTCTGTGTGTGTGTGTGGATACACAGGGAGGCTCCCCCTTCTCAGAAGAGAAGGGGAGGGGGCCATGGGGAGAGGACCTGTGAGAGGAGGTACTGGGAGGAGAGAGGGAGCTGATATTGGGATGTAAAATGAATAAATAAATTTAAAAAATATTGCCATCCTCAATATAAGCGTTCATTGTTTTGTTTCGAATGATCTCAAGGCAGTGCCTTGCATTGTGCCTTGGAAATATTGGAAACAGCATCTGGATTGAGACAACAGTCCTTCTGTTTTCTCATCTAAATTTAACATGGAGGAAATCTTGTTACTATGGCACTTAACTTTTTAGATTAACAGGGAAAGATTTTTTTTAAATAGCAAAAAATAAGCTTTGAAAGAATCTCATGTTCCACATGATTGGGTTGCTATTGCCTGCATATTTTAAGAAGGAACATTAATTATAAGTTTGGGGGCCAGTAAAAAAATACAAAGACAAGTGTAATCAAATGTTAGTACATTGCTCTTAACAGGCTGAGTCAAATAATGTTCTCTCCTCGACAATGGGAGCTTTTTATTTATCTAACTTCATTGTTCCTAATAATGACTTTTGCCTTGATAGGCAGACTCCATTCCTCCATTGTGCATGAAAATGCTTTTAGTAGGAAAGTTTCTATAACATACTTTCCTTTCTATTTAAGCTTATTAGAGATAAACCTCACCTATTGGTTCAGGGGAATCTTAGGAGTGTTTAATTATTTGATGCTGCTAGGAGATAGCCCTCAGCATGAATGTTGGCAATAGCCATTATCACCATCATCACCATCACCATCATCACCATCACCATCACCATCACCACCATCATCATCAATGTTATGATGATGTTGTGATATTCATATTTGTGAGTCTATGTCATATCATGTGTATGAACACTGTCAAGGGCATAGTTTATATTAATTCATTTAACTTGTTTGGAAACACTGAAGAGTAAGTCAAGGTTTCATTTTTATGGTCCAAATGTATGCTGGAAACATCAGCTCAGAATGGCTTAGCAGTTGTTCTAGGTGGTTCAGCCCAGGGTAAAAGTGTTGGGATTCATTTTCAGACATTTTATCTGCACAGCGTTAAGTCCTCAGCCTTTGTGATTTTTAGTCTCTATGATGGCTGTAAGGTCAATGTCAAGTTTGAGTTGTGGCTTTGTACAATTCAAGAAGAGACTGATAGGTAAGTTATTTCTTCTCCCCATCTCTCTTTTGAGACAGAGCTAGAGAGTTTTTCCTTGTAGTTCCTCCAGCTGGTCTAGAACTCAGGTCAATCCTCCTTCAGCCTCTCATGTGCACATCACTGTACTTGACTCAATAATCATGACATTGTTCCTTTGTAAAGTGGAGAAGAGTTCTGGGAAACAGTCTGTATTTTAAGGTGTCCTGAGTGTAAACTTTCTGTTATGTGATATTTTTTTCTCCATCATTTCATCCATGAGTTGGTTTACTTTAGCATTTTAACTGTGGTTAGAACCAGCTCACCCATTCAATCTTATTTTTCCAGAGGCATGACTGCTTTAGAGCGTCTGTAGTATTTGTGTTTTATTTCTGAGTACTGGCAGATTTGGTGGATCTGCTGCCATCATTTGTGTTTGATGGGAAAGGCTTCCCCCAAGGAAAAGGCAGTCACATCCCTCTTCCCACTTTGTGGCAAAAGCAGGTCAGCTTCAGCTTCAGTTACCTTTTTTTTTTTTTTTTTTCAACATACTGATGTTGCTGAAACTGATCATAAGCATAAGGTCTCAGAGTAGGCACAATTCACTCCACTTCCCTGACTGCTTTTGGTTTAGTCACTGTAGTGGCTATTCCTGGTTGTCAAATTGACTATATTTGAAATGAACTACAATTCAGAATTGGAAGGCTCACCAGTGAACCTAATCTGGAGGCTGGGAGATAGAAGTTTCTGATCTGGATCTTGGTATGGAGATCTTGAGACACAGTGGTGATTGATTCCAGAAGGTTAAGACAGGGAGATCTCTGAGTTCAAGGTCACCTGGGATTTAAGGTGTGGTGGCACACACTTTTAATCTGGGCTACACCTTCTGCTGGAGACCATATAAGGACATTGGAAGAAGGGAGTCTGGCTCTCGCTCTTTCGCCTGCTTGCTGTGTGGGACTAAGCAACTGCTAGATCCTTGGACTTCCATTTACAGCTACTACTGAAAAATTGTTGGGAATTGGACTGCAGACTGTAAGTCATCAATTGTAGAGACAATCTGTAGGTTCTGTGACTCTAGGGAACCCTAACTAATACAGTCACTTTCCTTTGATCCTTTTTCTTTTTTAAAAATTTTAGTTGAATAAGATGTATCGTTATTACAGAAATATGAGATATAAATAATTAGGTCCACCTTTAAAAGGAAAACCCTATATGCAGACAGAGTCAAAGCAATCCCTGTGAGTATATCAATGTCATTTTTTCACAGAAAGAAAACAATTTAAAAATCTATATTAAAATATAAAGAAATCCTAAGTAGCCAAAGCAATTTGACTTGAGAAAAATCCAGGCAAACAAATAAACCCAAAACACGACCCAACCAAACAACCAAATAAGAAATTGAGAACAAAACAAGGCAGGGGCGTTACTTGGCCTAACAGCACTGCGCTAGGCTGGGTTTATTATAAGGACCACCTACCGTGCAGACCAGTGAGACAGAAAGAGCATCCAGGAGTGAACCTGTGGCTTTGTACCAGTGGCTCGCTGCTGAGGATACGTACTGGAGAAAGGGCGTTCTCTTCAGCAAATGGCGCTGGAAACTGGAGATCTCTCCACAGAAGAGTGAAACTGGACAAGTATGTCTCACCAGATAAGGGATCAACTCAAAACGGCTAAAATCTAACTGCAGGGGCTGGATACAATGAGCTCATCAGGACACTGGAAAGAGAGAGGAGCTTTCAGGCGAATGAGATTATATCAACCTAAACATCTTTTACACAGCAAAGGGAACAAAGAAAAATATTTACAAAATAACATCTCACAAGGGGTCACTACTCAGAGTCGACTTAGGACCTCCCAAACCCAATAGCAGCGAACCTCAAATAACCTCATTGAAAGTGGACAATGGATCTATATGCTGCAGGCGGACCTCACTTGGGTCCTCAATCCACAGGCAAAACTCGGGTTCTGGTGGTTACAGGTGAGCAAGGAGTTGGCACTGATGACAAACAGACATGGACACAGAGAGAGTGTGTATCTGAATGCATTTTTGTCAAAGTGAGGATCACTCTTATAAGTGACTTTTACACAAAACAGAGGAATGCATACAAAAAGCTAACAGGAACTAATTGGGATAAAAAAAAAAATCAGTGTTAACAACTGGGATCAAAAGCAGCCCTACCTAAGGTCAGCTTAATCTTATTGATCAAGCCCTTGCCATAGTTCCAATTCTAGTCTATTGTATAGTCAGTCCACCTCCCCCTAGGCCATTGTAAATTCCTGTGTATTGGTGTAACTCAGCTATCTATAGTTCTAAGTATTTACTCTAGTTCCTTCTTAGACCACAACCTTCCTTCTTCCTAGGTCATTGTAAATTCCTGTGACTTAGCTATCCATGCCCAGGGTCGACTCAAGGATTGCCTAGGACTGGTGAAGAATCTAACTTAGCTATATGTCAAAGTCAATCCTTAGAGGCACTTATAATAAAGCAATATTGAGGGAAAGCACACAGATCTGTTTACCGGCTGAAGCAAGAACAGATTTGGAGCATTCGTTATTACAGGATGCCATGGTTCCAGGAGACTAAGTTTCTGTGAACTTTCTGCCTCGGACTGTGTCTGGGCTTTTGGGCCTGTCACTCGGGTCACTACTGGAGTGGATGTAGCATCTATAAACATCAAAGAAGAAGCTATGCAAGTGTTGAGTAATTAACGTTGCTAAACATCAAGAAAATCAAAATCAAAACCACGACACAATGTCATTTCACTCTAGCAAGAATGACTGGAATGAGAAAGTCTAGCAATCACAAGTGTTGATGAGGACAAAGAGCAAATGGAACCCTCACAGGACTGATGGGAATGTAGATTAGCTCATCCATAATTGGAAACAGTGTGGAGGTGCCTCCCCCACCCCCAGTTAAAAATAGAAGCCAGACATAGTGGAGTGTGCCTATAATCACATTGGGGAATCAGGGTTGGAGGTTATTCTGCTGATTTCCAGAGCTACAGAGAAAAGCACATCGTCAATCAACCAGCAAGCAACAGGAAAACAATGAAATCAGCTTCACTACCATGTCTACATTCAGCATCTTCACTACCATGTCTGCTTCAATATTATTTTCAGTAGCCAAGAAGAGAACCAGCTTCCTCGCTCATACATGAACAGAAGGCTCCTCCGTCATACCCATAGTTCTCCATTCTCCATTTGCTTTCGTCAGTGTCTCTACTAAACATGCCTTTTTTGTTCATTGATGCTTTAGGACTCTAACATTTTAAGTTAAAAGTTAAGTTTATATGTTGGTAGTATGCAGTATAATGGATCAACATGGCTCAAGCATTTTTTTGGTTAGGTCCTATTTTCTTATGTTTGAAAAAAAAAAAACCCTTCCAATATGGAAACGATGCCCGTGGGAGCCCTCACCTGGCTTGCCATTAGTCACTTACAGTCCACACCTTCTTTATCTCTTCTCACTGGTTTCTTATGTATCCTTGAAATATTCAAATGCAAGCAAAGATGGGTATATACATTCACATTTCATTCCTTCTTTATAAAGTTTAGTTTTCCTGTTTTTTTATGTGTATGCCTGATTTGTATGTGTAAAGGCATGCGTGTACTGGCTAGTTTTATTTGTCAACTTGACACAGGCTGGAGTTATTACCAAGAAAGGAGTTTCAGCTGGGAAAGCGCCTCCATGAAATCCAGCTGTAAGGCCTTTTCTCAATTAATGATCAAGAGGGGAGGGTCCCTTGTGGGTGGGACCATCACTGGGCTGATAGTCTTGGGTTCTATAAGAGAGCAGCCTGAGCAAGCCAGTGGAAGCAAGCCAGTAAGGAACATCCCTCCATGGCTTCTGCATCAGCTCCTGCTTTCTGACCTGCTTGAGTTCCAGTCTTCCTGATTTCCTCTGGTGATCAACAACAACATGGAAAGCGTAAGCTGAATAAACCCTTTCCTCCCCAACCTGCTTCTTGGTCATGATGTTTGCTCAGGAATAGAAACTCTGACTAAGACATGCATGTAGAAGCCCAAGGTTGATGTCAGGAGTTATTATCAATGATTCTTTCACCTTATTCATTGAATCAGAGCCTGTCAGTCAAACCCAGAGCACCCCAGTATGACTACCTATCTGGCTAGCTTGAAGATCCTGTTTTCATCTTCCTGGAATCACAGGTGAGTTGCCAGGTCCCCTCAGGATTTATGTGGGTGGTAGGGATTTGAACCCTGGTCCTCATGATTTCAAGACCCATATTTTAATCATTGAGCCATATTCCTAGTCTAGAGTTTGTTTCTTCCTTAATTTTTATTTATTTACATAATTGTAATGGTGTGTCTCACATGTCTTCCTGTATCACCGTCTAAGGGGTAAGTCAATGTGTCAGAGGGACACACTGACCTTGATTCTCCTTTTTGTGCTACTGACTGTGCTAAAGGGGAAAGTGTACAGTTTGGTTCATGTGGGTATTATCTATGTGATAAAGTTATATGTCTGAGATTTCCAGGAAGGAAATTTGGAAATTTAATGTATTAATGGTAAATGGCTTGGCACGGGCATGACATACACAGGTCAATAGAGGAGAAGATGTTCTGTCCCTTTAGCATCAGTGGCTGGCCACATTTAAATGCCAGATGAGTTGTCTCATTCACACCGTGTATCAGTGTGGCTTTAATTTTCAGTTTTGTTTGTATCAAGGACCTCTGCCGAAGCTTTAGAATATTGCTTTTCTACTACGAATTTATGAGCTATTTATATATGTCAGTCATCAGGTCTGTGACTTCTTAGCCTTTTCATTTTTCCTTTGTGTTTTGGCTTCTCAAATGTGGTAGAATTTGTTAACTTTCCCTTTATGGCTTTTGGAGTTTGGTAACTTCATGGAAAGGATTCTTCTGCCTGGAGCTGTAGAGGAATTCAACCGTGTTCGCTTTTGGTATCTGTGGTTTGAGGAACTTTCAGAGACGCCCTTGAATCAAGTTTTCCCTCCTCCTGGCCAGTGACTCATTCCTGCTCCATGAGACTTAGGGACTTACATCTTACTCACTGATATATGCTGCCATGTTGCTTGGGGTTCTTTTTAGACCTTCTCTTCTTCTCTTCTGTAGGCTTAGGTGTCTACTTTCAAATTTATGATATTTTATCTTCACGATGTTCTATAAATAAAACAGTTTTTGCAAGCTATGGTGGTTTGAATAGGAATGGCCCCCATAAACTCAGGTGTTTGAATGCTTGGCCATGGGGAGTGGCACTATTAGGAAGTGTGGCCTTGGAGGAAGTGTGTCACTGTGGGTGTGGCCTTGATGGTCTTGAAGCTATGCCCAGTGTGACACACACAGTGTGCTTCTTCTTTCTTCAGATCAAGATGTAGAACGCTCAGCTCCTTCTCCAGCGCCCTGTCTGCCTGGATGCTGCCATGCTTTCCACCATGATGATGATGGCTGACGTTGTAAGCCAGACCCAAATAAATGTTATCCTTTGTAAGAGTTGTTTTAGCCATGGTGTCTCTTCACAGCAATGGGAAACCCTAACAAAGACACAAGCCTGTCTTGTAAGGGTGGGGTATGCTTATATACATGTGTATGTATATATGATTAAACTGAACATTAAACATTCATTAAAATACTTCAGTAGCTTGCAGAATAGGTTCATCATACTGAGAAGGAATGGGTACAGTAGCCATGGTTGGGAAGTAAGAAAAAATTTCTACTTTTGGGAACCATTTCTCTTCCAGAAGTCCTAGGTTCAATTCCCAGTACCCGCATGGCAGCTCACAACTGTCTATGACTCCTGTTCCATGGATGAATGCAGGCAAAACACCAATGCACATAAAATAAAAATAAATATGTCTTTAAAAAATCCTTTGATGGCTCACAGGGAGTGAATGCTTGTGTTATATGACTCTACTAAGCCACTGACAGGTATTATGTGATTTATTCTCATTATGGTCCTTTAATGGTGGTTTATTCATTTTTACAGATATGTAAATAAGGTACAGTGATCTTGTCAATTTGTATAAAATCTCATGCTTAGAGGTGGCAGTTGCCATCTCTAGGTTTGGAACTTGCTTTAAGCATTTTTCATTTGTCTGTGGCTTGTGTTCTTAATTCCATTTTGTATCCCTTTGCCTTTAACCCAGTGGTTTTTGTTTGTTTGTTTGTTTGCTTGTTTGCTTGCTTGTTTTTTTTCTTTCTTTCCCTTCTGTTATTGTGATAGAATTCCTCAACAAAAGCAGCTCAGGGAGGAAGGGTTTCTTCTAGCTCCAGTTCCTGAGTGACAGGCCATCATATTGGGAGACACAGACTCAGGAATGTGAGGTTTTCCATTAGTCAGAGGGAGGGAGGGAGGGGAAGAGAGAGAGAGAGAGAGAGGAGAGGGAGAGGGAGAGGGAGAGGGGGAGGGGGAGGGGGAGGGAGGGAGAGAAACAGGAAGCAGGGTCCAGCTATAAAACCTCACATTGCCTCCCTTGCTGCCACCCTCACCATGTAAGATTCTACCTCCTAAAGGGTTCACTCCCCAGCCAGGACCACGAGCTGGGATCTAAGCTACTATGAGCCTCTGGGGTCCACTTCACATTCACACTTTCATAGCTGCTGTTGAAAGAACTGATTTTTGTATGCTGACTCTTTTTGTTGTTTTTGTTGTTCAGGACAGGGTTTCTCTGTGTAGCCCTGGATGTTCCAGAACTTGCTATGTAGACCAGTCTGGCCTTGAACTCACAGAAATCTGCCTGTCTTTCCTTCCCACAATGCCCAGATGCATATTAATTTTGATCCCTGTAATGCTATGGGACTTGTTACCTCCATATTTTGTGTATGTGAGTGGTAAGACATTGACCCTCCTTCCACATTGCTTATGCATATTTGTCTATGTGTATGCATGCATATATGTATGTATGC
The DNA here is from genome assembly GCF_900095145.1 of Mus pahari. Lineage (NCBI taxonomy): Eukaryota > Metazoa > Chordata > Mammalia > Rodentia > Muridae > Mus > Mus pahari. Next base: position 155,625,978 of record NC_034591.1, read on the forward strand.
ATATATGTATGCATGTGAATGTGTATACATATATGTATACATGTGAATGAGTGTATATGTTCATGTATATCTGTGTATGTGAGTGCACATGTGTTTGTATATACATGTATATATATATATATTGGTGTGTAAGTACATGTTGCATATATGTGTATATATGTACATATTTTTACAGCATACTTATCTGAAATTTGAAATAGTTTCTCTTTCTAAATCTTCCTAAAGCATTAATTTAGGATATCTACATCCGTTTGAAATATCATTCATATTTTTAACATACTATAGAAAGTGTATCCTTTACATTTCCTTCTTGTGTTGTCTTCCTTAGAGATTTTGTATGTTAAAAACATGTAGATCTGAAAATGAAGGAAGTCTGGAACGTTTTCAAGTGCTCAGAAGTAGAGCTGCCATCAACTAGAGCACTGCAACTTTCTCTGTGTTGATTTGCTCTGGCTGGAGAGCCCTGTGGACGTGATGCAGGGTGACCCTTGAATAGATGGCCCTTGTCTAATGGCACTTATGTGACCCAGGCATCTTCACCAATGGTGGTCCTTCAAAACAGGCACAGATTTGAAGAGCTACTATTGAACTTCTTTTCACAGTCAAAAAGTAACTTATTTTTGCCCTTCATTATGCTATGGCTCCCTGAAAGCCAGGGTTGACACCATCTTTCAAATGAGACCTCCCTGTTCTTTCCCAACTGCGCTTCACTTTCCCCACACTTTTATAATTTGCTTGTGAGACATATTTCCAGTTTTACAGATTATTGGAACTGCCAGCATTATTTTCCCACCATTTTGGAGTCTGACCCAACTCAGGGCTTCCTGTGGTCACTCCTTGGTCTTCAAGGAGACTCCATCTTGTGATAAGTTATCAACTGTAGTGTGCACTTTCGGTTCTGTCACACACGGAAGTAGCCTTCACATCCAAATTAGCAGAGATGGATACTAATAATCATTCCATCTCTTCAGACATAGTGTTCCAGATCTTGCATTATCCAGTAGAGCAAACAGAACATTAGAAGCCAAAAGCCACAGTAAGGGAGACAGCTCAGCAATCCGGCCTCCTGCCTGTGTCTAAGATCTGTCCCCGAGTTCCCGATCGTCCGAGCACATTATTGGTGTACTGAGTTCCTTCTGACCATGTATGACTCTGACTCTGCTCATAACCTTGTATGTAGAGGCATGCAGTGTCTTTACCATCTCCTACATAGCCCCACCGACTCTGAAGTCTGTGTTTCCTCCAGGATTTGACCCGTGTTTTGTAATAGATGATTAATTCAGTAGAGAGCGTCTTTGTCCCTAATAAATCTAATAAATAGAAAAATCAAATATCTTTTATTTTATGTTAAACTAAAATATGCTCTTGGAAATTTTGGCAAAATGAATTTGCCTTCTTCAAGTCCTGTGTACTTGTGTTTTATGAACAACCTTCTGTGTTTTGCTGAAATGGATTTTGTTCCATTGGAAAGCGCCTGCGACCTTTCTAATCTTCTCTGGGCTTTCTTGAGGCAGTAGCCACAAGTGTATATTGTAAGTATAGTTCAGAGAGAATACTTAGTGTTCAAAATGATGATTTATAAATGTGTTTTCAATAATTTAAAAACACTCTATAGATCTTGAGAGTTGGTAGAGAGCAGGAAAAGTCTCATGTATATTTCAAGAGAGAAGCGTTCTGTAGCTTACACGCCCAGACTGCATGGAAGGAAGAATCTTTGTTACTTATGCTCATCATTATTTTATTTATTTAATTTTAATGTTGTTCTGAGGTGAAGTTTCACCATGTTGTCCCTAGCTGTCATGGACTTTGATTGATAGATCAGGAAGACCTTGAACCCACAGAGATCTGCCTGTTGGAATTAAAGATTTGTGCCACCATGGCTGGCCTATTGTTATTATTTTAAGCTATTTCTTTTTAAAAAATTAATTTGTGTGTTTGCATTTGCATGCACATGCGCGTCTTGGTATATGTATGGCCAGGGAGCAACTTGCAGGAGTCAATTCTCTTTTTCTACCATGTGGGTCCTGAGGCACTGTTAACTTTTAGAAAGCACCTTTACACACACACACACACACACACACACACACACACACACACACACACATACACACACACAGAGCCTACAGAGTTCATACAATGTTGCTCATACACATAATTTTCAGGATCACCACGAGGCACTGGATAATCCATCAGGGTACTTCTACCTGGAGAAAATTGATTCTTTCTCAGTGCTCAGTGGTTGCCTGTATCTTGGCATGTCTGACTTCTTCACAGTGTTGGGTATATTTCTCATTGTATTTTGTTCCATGCTTGCCCTGTTACTTCTTTGCCAGTGATTGCTGTGTGCCTATTGTGTTATAGCCTGAGGATTCTGCTTCCCTGTAAGTCTCCCAAGGATGGAGTGCATCCTTCAGATTATGTCGATGTTTTATAGATAGTAGGGCATATGGGATATGCACTCTCTGGCCACTCCTCTACTCTTCTTAACCATGTACAGTCTAAAAGGTTATTGTCAAACTTATATGAACACCCCTCAAAGTGTTGGGGCCGATAGTCATCTTGTTTCTCTCTTGGTGCAGTAGGGTGTGGTGTCTTGGACCATATCTTTAGGGTACCCTTATTTATGCTCGCATGCATCTTGGTCCTTGCTTAGAGTTTTAATCGCTCCTGTTGTTGGAATTTATTTATTTAGTGATGTTTGAGCCGGGGATTGGTTGTAGGTAGATAGAGCAACCCTCAGCTGGGTTGGGAGTTGTATTCAGATGCAGAGATTCTAAACAATAGGCTTGAAATGTTGCACCCGTCACTAGTACTGCATAGAAAGAGGAAGACAGTTGATCACAGCAGCAAGAGGCAATGATCCAGGTGCAGCAATGAAATACAAAGCAAGTCCAACAGGAGCCACAGAGCACCAGTAAGGTCAAGGTCAGCAGGGGCAGAGACCTCGCAACCTAGAGAAGTTTTAAAGGTATAAACCAAGCCCAACAGGGTGCCGCAGAGCACCAGTAAAGTCGGCAGGGTCAGAAACTATGTAATCTAGAGAAGTGATTAAAGGTAGTAAGAAAGGAAAAATATAATTAAGAGAGAAGAACATGGAAAGCAGAAAGCACAAAATAAATTCTCTTAAATGGAAAAAACAAAGGTGAAGAGTGGAGATTGGTAGAGGGAAAGAAGGAGGGAGGAAATATAAAACAGAAAAAAAAGGCTGGGCGTGGTGGCGCACGCCTTTAATCCCAGCACTTGGGAGGCAGAAGCAGGAGGATTTCTGAGTTCAAGGCCAGCCTGGTCCACAAAGTGAGTTCCAGGACAGCCAGAGCTATACAGAGAAACCCTGTCTCAAAAACCAAAAAAAAA
>NC_034591.1:155630501-155632855 GCF_900095145.1 Mus pahari
CAGAGGCAGGCGGATTTCTGAGTTCGAGGCCAGCCTGGTCTATACAGAGAAACCCTGTCTCAAAAAACCAAAAAACAAAACAAAACAAAAATGCAGCACAGTGCTCCTCCATCCGTCATGCAATGGGTGTGCCCCTGCGGGATCCAGAAGCATTATAGCTGCTGATAGTTTAAGCACCAGTGAGGTCCCGGCCCTTAGGAGTGCTTATCATGGGAATTATAGACTTTGAGTAGTGCAGGAGGCATAGGTATGCCAAACAGTGATTACTTAAGAAAACCAACATGGTCTTTTATTAGGATCAGAATATATATGGGTCTGATCCTAATATATGTATATTATATAATATATATTATATATGTATGTACATAATATAATATATACATAATTTATCATCACTTGATATACATACAAAATATATACATATATGTATATAACACATTTAATATTATTAATTTTACAGAATAAATATACTATACATTTATATATTACATTATATATTACATATAATGTAATATAGTATATTATGCATATATTATATTATATAATATGTTACAACATATATTATAATATAATAATTATAATATATATTATATTTTATATAATATAATACATGTATTATATTACACATATATCATACACACACACACACACATACACACACACACACACACACACACACACACACACCACTGTGCTCCACTCCTGGACTACCCAAGCTGAAGCACCTCTGCTCATCCTTGCAATGCTGATACCCACCAGGGTAAGTCAAAGGGAGGAATCTGACTCTCCCTTTTAGCATTAATACTAATTTCAATACTTTAATTTCCATGTATTGTTAGAGTAGTTTTAATTGTTTACATATAAAATTATCATCAATAAATGCATTTGCATTTATTAATTTTATATATTTATAAATTAGATATTTATTTATTTATTTATTTCACAAAATGCTTTTTTATTCCTCTAATTGCTAGTTCTTATAAATAACTTTGGCAACATCAAAATAATAACTTTTATTTGGTAAATCAAGCAACCAACTTCATAGAGTAACAAAATAGTAATCTTGACAAATATTTAATTCATGTGTAAACAAAACAAAGTGACATTGCTTTCAAAATAGATAGAGCTGTCAATATAAAACAGAAAGCTTCCAGAGACTCAGCTCACTCTACGTCTTTGTGTTAAGAGGCACAAAAATAACACTTAAGCTAGCTCACTTCTAAGACAGAGCCAAAGCTCTTGCTAAGGATTTCTTCCTCAAGGCCTGTGACTAGGAAATGTAGCTAGATTGCAGAGAGGGGAAAGCTGCAGGAGGGGAGAGGTAAGCCGCCTTCCAAGAGAAGGAGTAAATGGGGCTTCAGAAGCAGGGGACATTTCTAGTCACTCTAAAAATTTTGATAAGCTTCATAACCACAAGTGAGGTAGCAGCCATACAGGCTTAGGGAAAACGCTGTGACAGCAACACAGGCAGCCCCTGCATCAGGAGGAAACAGGAATTTAATGAGGAATGGGGGGGGGGGTGTCACAACAGTGCAGCAAGCAGGGGACAGGGGACAGGAGAAGCAGTAGGCAGGAGCCAGCGCCCTGGGGCTTCCCTTAGCAGTAAACAACAGTCTGTCCTCCTCAGGAACATACTTTAGTGACACAGAAAACTACTGCCACAGGCAGGGCTGGAGACACTCGACACAGGTCTAAGCCAGTTCTTACATTTACCATAGACAGTAATGTTTATGAGTCTGCAGACTCATTTCATAAACGGGATTTTCCACCAGAACAAGTGGGACTAATATGCTTTCCACACCTAAAGGAACGGAACGGTACAGGGTAAAAAGTGTGATGTGGCAAAAACAAACAAACAAACAAATTCACTGAAAAGACCCATCAAAATAGTAAAGAGGCGGATCACAGCCAATCAATGGTCAAGCACAGAGCAAACAAAAGATACTCCCAACCTCTGCCCCTCTCTCAGTCTTAAGAGAGAGGCCGAGGCCTGGGATAACCTCTCCCCATTTTTTCATGGAATCTAGGGAAACTTCACTAAACTGAGGAAGGAAAAAATGGAACAGGGACATCTATCTCAGGAACTTATCCGCACTGCCTCTTTTGTTTCCTGTGTAATTTGGAACTCACTGAAGAGCCCAGACTGACTTTGAACTCTAGATCTTCCTGCCCCAGCCTCTCAAGAGCTCTTATTATTAGTGTGTGCTACCACACCCAGCAAGATAAGATACCTTTAAAGAAAGGAACAGGACACTCAAGAGAGGTTTTGAGACCAGTGTCTATAACCAGCACGACCCAGACTGCTGGAAGGATGGACAGCAGCAGCTGGTCACCTGGGCTGGAGGACAACAGGT
>NC_034591.1:155633201-155635717 GCF_900095145.1 Mus pahari
CCACAAATGCCGGGACTGCTTTCCTCAGGAAAGGACAACTTGCTTTACTGATGTGGTCCATGAGGATATANCCAGTTCTTCAAACATAGCTAGCCGAAGCAGAACAGAGAGTGGATAACCCTGGCTACCCTAAGCATCAAGTGAAACAAAGTCCATGGTCATGGGCTCCGTCCCAGTTTTCTAACTACCGTTGCTGCTGCTTCATGTGGCGCTGAGAATACGCAGCTGTGCTTTTAATGTTTGCAGGGGTCTTTCACAGACTTGGGCATTTACAGGGATGGTGTCGCCTCCTTGGCTGCTCTTTCAGGGAAAGGCATCAGGCAGGATTCCTTCTTTGGCTTCAAGACTGAAAAGGACGTGTGCCTGCCCACTTACCCATGCTATACCATTTAAGATGTCTCTCAAAAAAGAAACAAAAAATTGTCTCTCTCCCTCCTTTAGCAAGTATTAACTGCCTGTAGATCTTCAGGGAGAGGTGGGACCTTGTGAGCCCACCAAACTTCAAANCTTTATATTAAAGAACTCTCAAACGTTAGGGTTCTATGAAATATACTAATAAATAGGTTTAACTCGTTTTCCATTCACAGGGACACAGACACCTTCCTCCTGTTAAGCCAAACAATATGGATTCAGGTGTATTTTAAATAGCACTCACTGTTCATCCAGAAAATGCCTCAGCCCGGGAGGGGGGAGGGGTAGAGCATTTGTTTATTATTTGTGAACCCTCTGATCCAGCTCCAGCACTAAATGAGAACAAAAGAAACCCTCAAAAAATAAACAGACCAAACCCCGCATTATCGCAAAATTAAAGAAAAAAAAACTGTTTATCAACTCATCATCTTGGGTACCAGCGATTAACCGATGCACAGGTTTGTACTCTCGTCTCTCGGAAGGGTTTGGCTTCTGACTGAGGTTAGAATTAACGGGCTTTTGGGAAAGTCTGCCTTGAGGTGGGGGGGGGGGGTAAAGAAGGCTCCCAGTCAGTTGTGCTCACAGTGACCGATGCTACCTTCACAGATGCTGACTCACCGGGCTTCAGGGACACCTGGATCACAACCTTCGTCTTGGGAGGCAGCCCTTCCAGCTGCTTAGGCTTCTGGAACATTTGGTGGCACTGGGTCTTGTGCTCCATTTTCTCAGTGAAAGTTAAAAACTGTAGCCAGCACTTGGAGACATGAGGGCTGCAATCTTTGAGTTATGGTTGCTCTAAGTCGGTTATGCTTTCTTTTTAAGCATGAACCTGGGGTGACTCTGTTCAGAATGTTCGAGTTGGCTGGTTGGGAAGCTGAAGTTACTCCAACAAAGATGAGCTCAGTGTCTTCTTTTACATTCTCCACCCCTACGAAGATCAGCTCTGCATCTTCATCAGCATCTTCATCAAGGACTTGAATGGGTTCTCGTGACCTCTGCTGTGGTTCTGGATCTTGTTCATCTTCATCATCTAACATGAATGGCTGCTCCATTTCTAATGCGGTTCCTGACTAGCGTGGCCACACAGCACTTCCTCCACACACACTGCCACCTCCTGGCCGGCGTACCTGAGCCTCCCCCGGGCGCCCCCGGCCTGCGAGGCGCTGCGCGGGAAGCCCCGCACCACGACCTCCGGGGCCCCGCTGCTCCCACGCTCCCACAGCAAAGCCCCGGCCCAAATTTTATATATTTATATAAACTAGATTGTCATATGTGACAGAGAGTGAATAATTTAACCTTGACCATTTGCATTTGTATGCGGGAGAGGCTGGAAGCTCAGTTCACAAAGCTGTGTATTTCAGCATTCCCAGTATGACACTAAGTGTGGTAGGACCTTGGAGAGCCTCTGATCTTTACTCCAAGGTAGACAGGAAGCTGGGTCCTGATATCATCAAAGGATGGAGGCAGCAGCAGCAGCAGCAGCAGCAGCAGCAGCAGCAGCAGCAGCAGCAGCAGCAGCAGCAGCACCAAGTGCCGCCACCTCAGCATAGATGCACTCACCAGCAAGAAGTGAAAGCTAGCAGGCAAGCAAACACTGCTTTTTCTTTGGGTCTCTGTATCTGTGATGCCATTGGAAAGTGCCACCTATTCCTGGGGAAGAGTTTTCCCTCAGGTAATTCTCACTGGAAATATACTTACAGACATGCCCAAAGAGATATTTCTTGTTTGATTTTAGATCTAATCTGGTTGTCAATCAAGACTAACCATCACATTTCCAACCCTTGTCAAGTTGACACCCAAATATATCTCTGTATGTAATATTTCATTTATAATTGAAGACAGAAACAAGGTCATAATTGTGCCTAAAAAAGAATAGCAATCCCAGGGACACCTAAAAAAATTCAACTTTCTTTCCTCAGAATAGATGGCAAAGTCCCTAGAGGAATGTTTAGTGTTTTAATTGTCTATGATTTAAAGACAATAATAATGACTTAAGAACATTTATTGGCCGGGCGTGGTGGTGCACGCCTTTAATCCCAGCACTTGGGAGGCAGAGGCAGGCAGATTTCTGAGTTTGAGGCCAGCCTGGTTTACAGAGTGAGTTC
>NC_034591.1:155636072-155637988 GCF_900095145.1 Mus pahari
CAGGTCCTGGTTCTTTGGCTGTAGGGGTAACCCACACCTTCAGCAGGTCCTGGTTCTTTGGCTGTAGGGGTAGCCCACACCTTCAGCAAGTCCTGGCCCACGTCTTCATTTCTGAAGCTTCTGGGATGTTCATCATCTTGCTTTAGTTGAATTGTTGTAGTTTCCCATGGCTTTAATCACAGGACATGGTAACACTAAATGACACCCTAAAGCAGCTCTTCTTAACCTGTAGGTCACAGCTCCTTTGGGGTTTGAATGATCCTTTTACAGGGCCACCTAAGACCAGCAGACATATCAGATATTTACATATGATTTATGACAGTAGCAAAATTACAGTTATGAAATAGCAGCCAAAATAATTTTATGGTTGGGGATCAACTGTATTAAACCATCACAGATTAGGAAACTTGAGAACCAGTGCCCTAAAAAAAATCTCTTGACCCAGCCATAATCTATCTTGCCTCTCTGGTGGAGGGGCAGTCTAACTTCCCACTGTATATGAATCAACACCCTTGATAACACTGGGACTCTCTTTTTAACCCACTGACTCAAGGGCATCAGGAGTCTGAAGCAGCCAGTGGGACATCTTAGCTTCGTCTTCATGAAACTGTTTGTTGTGCTTCCTGGAAGAAAACCTTCCTCATCTGGAATCAAGACTCCCGGGCTAGTAAAGAAGAAGGTCACGAGACCAGGATGCAAAGATCTTGTTAGTGAGTCACTGGCGTGATTATGGGTGAGATGTACCCTTGTCTTTTCTACCTCTTGGCTCTTGGATCCATGAATACTGGCTAGAGGAGAAAGGCTGCCACCGATTGGATGCTAACTGAGCATAGGTACAGCCTGATGGGAAACCCTGCCTCAGCTCTCCAGGCTACTGCCCTTAATTGGAACTGTACACACATCTCTGAAAGGTCATTCAATAATTGTGTCAGGACAAATACTTTATATATTTGATTAACCCATACACAGTTACTGGTTTTTGAAGCTGTCCATCAGTCAATAATTGCCACAATAATGGCTTATCATAAAACCCCCGTGCACTGCATAGATGAGATAGGCACTCTTACAAAAGGTGACTAATTCTGCCATTGTCACCCACTTTACATATGTTTAGAATAGTCAACAAAACTTTCATTCTTTAATGGTCATTCTTGGCAGCCATAGAAGACTTTTTCTCTTTGCACTAAATCCCTAGATGAAAGACAAACTCTTTTCAAATGTAGTCAAACAAAAATGCATAATCTTCCAGGGCCATCTTTGTCAAGCAAAACAATTCCTTTGTGATATATATGTGAGGGTTCAACCTTGGGTATGATGGTCTCTCCCAAAAGAGATTTTACAAATACCTGCATTCTGTCACTGAGTGGTTTCGCCATGTCAGTGATGGCAGGGATGGAAGAGTGTTGCACAAATCTGCTATGTTTCTCCTCAAGCTGCTGACCTTATAGGCCAGGTGGCCTCCACTCTCTTCCATCACCAACACGCCCCCACTGCATGTTCTTTCTGATGGGATCGGCTCAGTGGCATTCAGCTGGGGCTACACTGGGAGATGCTGATTGGGATAATGTGGCAGTGTTTGTAGGTTCCCAGTGCAGAAGCTATTGGCAGGACCTTCTCAAGACAGACTTAGTCATCAAAGAACATTTCACAAGGAGAACTCATCTGCTGTGCAGATTGCAGGGCAGTTGAGCCTGGCTGCCTCCTCTTTTGCTTCTGTTTCTGGACCAGTTTTGCCTGGGATAGCCTCCCTCTTCCCCCTTCTCTCAGCTTCTGCTTTGCACCTCTGCTGAGTTCAGCACAGGTGAGCCCTTCCTCTGTCCTGCCAACCAGTGTCTCCAGGTCTCTCCTAGGCTACTTCTGTCTGATGTGAACGTCTAGGCATTACTCAGTCACTGCCCCCCACCCCCTGTCCCCCC
>NC_034591.1:155639258-155649035 GCF_900095145.1 Mus pahari
GTGTGTGTGTGTGTGTGTGTGTGTGTGTAGTGTGTGTGTGTGTTAGGTCAGAGGACAACTTTTGATAGTCCTTTCCTTTTACCATGTGTATCCTGGGCATTGAACTTAGGGCCTCTGGATTGGCAGCTAGTGACTTTACCTGCTCAGCTAACTCACTAGCCCATGAAAATATGTGGTTTCTGTTTAATATTTGGAGGTATTAGTCGTCTTCCAGAGGGCCAATAAAATCCTTATTAAGTTGTAAAGATAGTGTCCACCTTTAGTACTCTAAGTAAGGTTTTAGACAAACCACTCTACAGTACAAGGGAGTTTGCTCATTAGTTTTTATGACTCAGTTACAAAGGGTTTTAAGGTCAATTATCGGTAGATTAACAGGTGATTTATACTTTCCAGTTAGTTTGACTATACAGGAAATGAATTAAGAACATAGAATCCTGAGTGCCGCCCTAAACCAGGCAGCTTCCTCCACTTAAAAAAAGTCACATGCCGTGATATTTACTCCAGTGTCTGCGTTACAGTATTATTACTCTCACCCATATCTTCTTGTGATATCTGGTCTTATCGTTGAATCAGAGCCATATTTATGAAATTCTGGAAAACTTGCCTTGAAGAGGGTATATTCTCATGTGCTCTCATCAATTAACCCCCTGCATGTGGCTCTCGTATGAGGCTCGCCTTGGATGATGGTTCCTTATTCTTACCCCACCTCCTAAACGCCGTTCTCATTCATACTTTGTTCACTTTTTCTTCTTCCTAGGTTTTCTGGTGTTAATTTTTTTGCAATCATTTTTCTAAGGTCAAATATAATCAGTTATTCTGATAAAAAAAAGTCAGAAATGCATTAAGAAACAAAATGACTTCATGAGGAGAAACAACCCAGTGCTTCGAGTTCCGTAAGTGGCTCTCTGGGGTGAATGCACACTTAGGCAGACATGTTGACTCTCCAGGCCACTAAGTGCCATTCAAAGCAAGCTCTGTAGCAGTTTTCCGTGCAACAGAGGAGGGCAGTGCCTCGCAGCTCGGCGGTTTCCACAGTGGTCCCACGTGGCTTGTCTCCTTTTGTCTTTTTTTAAAGATTTATTTATTTATTATATGTAAGTACACTGTAGCTGTCTTCAGACACTCCAGAAGAGGGCGCCAGATCTCATTAAGGATGGTTGTGAGCCACCATGTGGTTGCTGGGATTTGAACTCAGGACCTTCAGAAGAGCAGTCCGGTGCTCTTACCTGCTGAGCCATCTCACCAGCCCGTCTCCTTTTGTCTTAAACACATTTCTGAATGTTAGTTTATGTTCCTTAGAAGCTCCAGAGCAGTTCATTCAGTGAAGGACAATTTGAAGTCCTACTATGTTCCAAGCTGTTACTAGTTTGCAGAGCAGTAAAGAAGCTCTGGGCAGAATACAGAGCAGAGACACTATCACTTTTTAGAGAGTGCGGCTAAACATGGTTATGGGGGTGAGAAAGATTGGATGGAACTTGAGAAGTGAGTCACTCACTGTTGCAAACAAAAAACTAGTGAGCAAACCTGACAATATCACCAACTTATTTGTAGGTAGAGACATTGGATTCTACCTACTGCTAGAGCTCTGAAAATTTGGGTTTGCATATATGTGTGGGGGGGCGCAGGGTTAGTTTTTTTTTTTTTTTTCAACTTTGCACCTCATGTGGGAAGATGGAACCTCAATAGAGAAATTATCTCTAATCACATTGGTCTATAGGTAAGTCTGAGAAATACTGCTTTTACTAAGGGTTGGTGTGGGAGGGTCCAGCTCACTGTGTGCAATGCCACTCCTGGGCAGGTGCTCCTGGGGTGTATAAGAAAGCAGGCTGAGCAAGCCATGAGGAATGAAGCAGGTAGAAGTGTTCCTTCATGGCCTCTGCACCAGTTTCTGCCTTTAGGCTCCTGCCTTGAGTCCCTGCCTTGACCTTCTTCAGTGATGGACTATTGCCTTTGTTAGGGTTTTACTGCTGTGAAGAGACACCATGACCAAGGCAGGTCTTACAAAGGACAGCATTTAATTGGGACTGGCTTCCAGGTTCAGAGGTTCAGTCCGTTATCATCAAGGAATGGCAGTGTCCAGGCAGGCATGGTGTAGGAGGAACTGATCTAGATGTAGAACACCATGTTCTACATCTTCATCTGAAGGCAGACAGGAGAAGCCTGGCTTCCCGGAAGCTAGGACAGAGTCTTAAAGCCCATGAATACAGTGACACACCCAATCCAACAAGACCACACCTACTCCAAGGCCACACCTCCTATTAGTGCCACTCCCTGGGCCAAGCATATACAAACCATCACAACTGTGATGGTGCATGAAAGATGGAACAAACTCTGGCCTCCCCCAAGTTGCTTTTGATCATGGTGTTTCATGGCAGCAATAGAAACCTCAACTAAGACAGTCTACATTCATGCTGGTGGGTGGTGCTGGAGGGGAGACAGTAAAGCACTGGGATAATTTGAAGGTTATCAACAAAAAGTTACTTAGGTCTCCTGAATATTATTTTCTCTCATCCCCCTTTGAGAACCATGAATAGGTCTAAGGTTCCTCTCACTGGAGTCTGCTCCATCCTGAGAGCAAAATTCCCATAATACTATGACCACAGCAGCAGTAACCAGCACACTGCTTGAGTGCGTGTCCACATGTGCCTAGAAGTGTTTATCTGGGTCCTTGCTGACAGAGGATCAAGAGATACACAGTGATGGTTAATTTTAATCATCTACTTGATTGGGTTAAGACACTCCCAGAGCATTGGTAAAGCACACTTTTCTTTGTGTGTGTGTGTATGTGTAAATGTATGTGTATGTGAGTTTGTACATGTGTGTATATGCATATGTGTAATGCATGTGTGTGTATGTATGTATATGTGTATATATGTGTGTTGTGAATGTATGTGTGTATATGTATATGCATATGTGTATGTATGCACACATGTATGTGAGTGTGTATGCATGTATATGTGTGCACATGTATGCATATGTGTATATGTATGTATGTGTGTGTATATATGTGTATGTATGTGTGTATGTGTGTGTAGATGTGCATGTGTACGTGTAGATGTATATACATATGCAAGCATGTGCATGTATGTGTGTATGTGTATGTATATGTGTATCTATGTAAGCATGTGTATGTACATGTGTATATATGTGCATGTGTGTGTATGTATGTATGTGTCCAGCCTGAGTTACAGACTAAGATCCTTTCTCAAAACATGATGGATCAAAATAAAACACATGAAATCTTTTGTCCTCCAAAGCCATAAAATTAAATGGACTAGCCGGGTGTGGTGATGCACGCCTTTAATCCTAGCACTTGGGAGGCAGAGGCAGGCGGATTTCTGAGTTCGAGGCCAGCCTGGTCTACAGTGTGAGTTCCAGGACAGCCAGGGCTACACAGAGAAACCCTGTCTGGAAAAACCAAAAAATAAAAATAAAAAAAATTAAATGAACTACCAGAAAAGAGTCCTTTAGGCTTTAACAATATAATTGCTATAAAATGATATGCCTTCTCTTCCCAAATGTAGTCTGGAATTTGGTGATTGTGCTGGGTGTGACCATCGAGGGTAGTAGTAAGCATGTTTCACAGTGCTTTGTTTGAGGGTAGGTGTTTAACAAATTTACTGAAAGGCCTGCTGATGTATGCCTGCCACCTCAGCACATAAGAGGCTGAGACACGAAGGCCTCTGCAGGTTTGAGGCTAGCCTGGTCGACATAGTGAATTCTAATCCAGCCAGGGCAACGTGGTGAGACACTATGTTCCAACCAACCAACCAACCAACCAACCAACCAACCAACCACCCAACCAACCAACCAACCCACCAGCCAGCCAACCCACCAGCCAGCCAACCCACCAGCCAGCCAACCCACCAGCCAGCCAACCCACCAGCCAGCCAACTAACCAAGCAACTAACCAGCCAGCCAAACCACCAGCCAGCCAACTAACCAAGCAACTAACCAGCCAGCCAACTAACCAAGCAACTAACCAGCCAGCCAACCAACCAAGCAACTAACCAGCAACTAACCAGCCAACCAACCAAGCAACTAACCAGCAACTAACCAGCCAACCAACCAAGCAACTAACCAGCCAACCAACCCACCAGCCAGCCAACCAACCCACCAACCAGCCAACCAACCCACCAACCAGCCAACCAACCCACCAACCAGCCAACCAACCCACCAACCAGCCAACCAACTCAAACTCAAACCCAAACCACTGATAGGCAATAACAAAAGAGAGGACATGGATGCACAGAAGTTTCAGAGATATTCCTTTCTTCTGGATTCTTCCTATGAGGTCCATGAGCCACAGCAGCTTTGCAGACGAGTCCCACAGTACTCTAAAGCCTCCTTCACAACGATAAAATGTTCACGTAATCATTTCACTAGTAACTCCACGATTTTGACCAAATTCTCAGACATTGCCCTTTATGTCTCCTTTACCATCACCCTCCCAGGATCACTCAGTTTGGACCCTGGAGAGTCAGCAGAGATCTTCCTGGAGTCCTCCTAGTCCTCCTTAAGTTGCTGCCTGTGTAACAAGCTATATCTAGGAGATTCTATGTAACAAGTGTGCAGCTCTAGTGCTAACTAAAGAAAGAACCACGTGACTTATGTAGGCTGGCCCCTGCTACTTGCTGCATGTTTAGTTCTGCCTCCAAGGTAATTTATAGTCATGAAAATATCCTGGCTGTGGCGCTGAGGAGCATCTGTAGGTTTTATTTTTTTCCTCTTTTAGTTGGAAGCCAGGCTTTAGCTTAACTGTCAGCCTCACTGTGGATAAGGGGGAAGTGTGAGTTGGTGTTCTCAAATGAACAATGTCCTTTCAGCTGGAGTTCTTGCCCTTAAGGAAGGGTATGCTGGGCTTGTGGAGGAAGCTCCTGAACTGTAGGTTATAAAAGGTTTAGTCTCTACCACTATGCATTTTAAGTATAAATATTCTGATGGCATGGCTCAATCAACCGTAAGGGATTTGGAGGTGAAGCAGAAGACTGTGATGTCAGATCATAGTGAAAGCACTGCTCAGTTTCTGCATTCAGTTTGAGATCAAATAGGGCATTAAAAAACTCAATGGAAGTTTTTGAAAGCTTGCTTTAATCACTAATATTTTAGGCTAAACGTTTCTCTCTGGATATGATCAGAGGATTGTTTATAATTTCACAAGCAGAACAGTAGTAGGATTAATTCTTCTGGTTTGTATTCAAATTGCTGCATATTTAAATATTTGGGATTGTTTAAGTCGGGTTTCTTTTCTTTTCTTTTTTCCCCCTTCTTTGAGTGTGTGGGAAATTGTCAGAGTGTAAGAACAGTTGGCAGACATTGTGCCTTCTTGAACCTAGTGAAGCTTATCGCACACCACGATGGCCAGAGTTTAACATGTGGTTCCTTCCAGAAAAACCACTGGCCAAATCCAACATAGTTTGGCTGGTGGGAAAGTGTGGAGCATTCCATGTCACTCCAGACGTCTTCCCCTAAAAACGAGCTCAGAGCTGAAACCCACATGTAGGTAAAAAGACATATCTGACCACCATCTGCCCCTCTTTAAAATCCACAGGAACAGAAGCACTCATTGCTACATGGCTCACATGAAGGTTTCTTCCTTGGTCCCTTTGGAGTCATCAGCTAATGTCTGAAACAGCACTTTGAGAGAGAATGGTGGTGTGTGGATGGATAGCAACAGATTTCATAGAAATAGTATATTTCTTAAAGAACAAAGCCTACATATTTGACCTCTGAGCACAGAGATTCTTTCATCTCCATCTCCTACTTGATAATTAGCCCATCAGCCCTGTGCAGACTAGAAGCATAACTATTTTTTTTTTTTTTTTGAAAAATGCACAGGAAGAAGCAAGTTTAAGACAAACATTTATATAACCAGGAAAAATGACCCCGGAAAGACGGGAAATCTAGTGACAATCTGTTTACCCAGTGCACTGTTAAAATAGTCTGCAAGTGAAACAAAGCAGGACCCTTTGAATAAATCACTGGAAGGTAGAAGGATAGTCTTACATCCAAGAGTACGTCATGAGTTATCTGTGAGTTTGCATTGTCTCTTTCAACACCAGACACATAGATTTCCTTTGAATGACACACTCTCCTTTTTCCCTTCCCTTGGTCTTGTCATGGAGTTTGTGAAACTGTGGGCCACTATGAATGGGAACTGGAAGAAGGTGTGGGTGAGTGGCTGGGGGTTAGTTATAGTCAACACCTGAACCACAGTTTCAGCCTGAGGCAGCTTGATGAATATTGAACTGAATGTATGAAAACCACAACTGCATAGTTCCATGAGGGTCTAAATTCTCCATGTGCCAGGTAATGTGCTTTGTGACAGTGGCTCTTCTGAGGTCAGCATGCCCAGGACTGCTTTCAATAAAAAATTGGAATTACAGAAACTCAAAAGCCAGAACCATTTACATTTATGCATATGTAGGTTTATAGTTGTGCTGAGTCATTTATCTACAAGGAAAGACATCCTTTCTAGAAAACAGGTCTTAGAAGTTGGCTAGTGTGCCTGCCTGCAGGTTGCTAAGAAACCCAACCTGTTGTGATGTGTACTGTCCATGTGGTAGGGGAAGACCCTGCATCAGGGTCCTGAGAGTAGAATAGAATAGTCTCAGGCCCCTGTAACCAGGGTAGCATGCTAGCATCAGCCCTCTGCTCTCAAGAAGTTTCTTCTCAGGGACAGAGAGATGGCTCAGCTGTTGGCAACACTTACTGTTCTTCCAGAGGACCAGGCCTTGGTTCCCAGCACCAACGTGAGGCAGTTAACAACTGCCTGGATATAACTCCAGTTCCATGGGTTCTGACGTCCTCTGACCTCAGCTGGCTCCTGCATGCACATCGTACACATAGAGTCACAGAAGCACATGTACACACACAGAAATAAAAATTCAACAAAGCTTGTTATCTATCAGATAAACCAAAGTTCAAATAAAACGTGGATGTCTTTGTAACCTTTCCATGGCTGGTATAATAAGATACCGCAGCTAAGATAACTTACAGAACAAAGAGTGTATTTGGGACTTACAGTTTCAGAGGGTTAGAGTCCACGGCCCTTATGGTGGGGAGCATGGCAGTAGGAAGCAGGCATACAGGCAGGCTGGCATGATGCTATAGCAATAGCTAAGGCATTATATCTTGATCCACAAGCATAAGAAAGAGATTAACTGGAAATAGTGTGAGCTTTTGAAACTCTGAAGTCCATCCCCACTGACACACTTTCTCCAACAAAGCCCAAACAGTTCCACTATTTGGGAACTATGTATTTAAACATATGAGCCTATGGGGGACATTGCCATTCAAAGTATCCCATGAGCTGGAGTCATAGACCACATAATAAGGAAAGGGTGAGCTAAGAAACTGTCACTCATTTCTCTGGGCTTCCTGATAGCATATTCAGTTTGACCAGCTGCCCCGGGCTTTTCTGTCCTTCCCCATGTGACAGACAGCTCTCGACAAGTGATTGTCACAGTGACATGAACAGTGATACATGTGTGATATCCTTCTTAGACAGAGCTTCAGTTCAACAATGGATTGTGTGCACTTTATCTCTGGTTTTGAGTGTCCTATTATTACTGCCATACAAAGCAGGGCAGAGGGCTGCAGGGAGAAATCCTGGCTAACTTTCATACTGGTGACAGAGCGACCTTACCTGCAGATTTCCACTCAAAGGCTTGAGAGGCCAATATTTAATCTTTACCATTTGGGAGTGCGGGAATAATTTTAATAATTATTTGAGAGTTCACTTACTAGCTACAATGGATTTGCTACATTCAAATCAATGGTCACAGCCCGTTTACAGTCATATGTGGGCACATATAGAACAGTGGGGTGTGTCGCTTACACCAAGGTCAACCAAGGCGACTCAGCCGTGGCTTTCCCCACATGATTAAGAAGGATGCTGTGCAGTCGGTTTATCTCACCTGCAGCTTTTTAAGTTCATTCTGTTGGTGGTTTTGCTGTTTTAAAACACCCATAAGGTCAGTGCTGAGTCCTGACTGGCAACTCCAAAGCTGGTAAGTCCTACACAGGAGAAGTCTGTGGTGTCCCTTGTGGAGTAACCCATGTGTTAGACAAACTTTGATTAGGCAAGAGCTGTGACTGTTTGACCTCAACATGAACAGATCAAAGTATAAATTAAGTCAGGCATTTATAAACAGAAAGACACGCGTGCTGACTTGAGGTTCAGTGGGCCCTAACTCTTTCATCTAACTGATGTGGTTCACAGGTCACTGGTTCACAGCTGAAAGTGACCTTTGTAGAATATAATGACGATAGATGACTAGAACTCTCGGCTTGTAGGCTGACTGAGGAGAACGGTGGGCAGTATGGTGAAGGGGAAGAACACAGTGAGGAGCCAGGGCTGGGAGGATTCAGAGTTAGGCCAAACAGACGTGAATTCAAATCAAAGATCAAGAGACATGGGGGTAGAAAAGGGCTAGATGCCAGATTTCAGGTGGGCTGGGGAACACCGTCTATTATAAACTGAGGAGATTGAAACTGATCTCACAAATGGATTTGAAGCAAAGATGTCATGCTGATCTCTATGAATGGAAAGAAAATGTTCAGGGAAATGGCCCAGGAATGTGGCAGCAAGGACAATTGCCTCAGTTCCACTTGTCCTTAACAGACAGGACAAGAAAGCGGACCTACCATCAGCTAACAATTGGTGTTGAAGGCTGCAGTGTGAGGAAGGAGCTGGCAGAGGTGGAGGCATCGCAGGGAAATGAAGGAAGCACGAGGAGGAGAGGATTTAAAATAAGAAGAAGGTGACTTAGCAAAGGGCCCATCCCAGAACGGGTGTAAATTTCAGAGTCTGTGGGTGGTGTGGTTATTGTTCTTTGTGTGTGTGAAAACATGGCTCTAAGCAGCAGACTGAGCAGTCCCAGGAGTAGCCATGGGAACTGTTAAAAAACAAACAATTCCAATAAGTATTTCATGGTCCGCCGCCTCTGGGTCTCCATTTAATTTAATAGCCAGAGAAAACTACATTTCTAAAGCCAGAGAGTGGCTGTTCTGTCACTCACTCCACCTCTCCTTACGGTTATGACCTAAAGTTTGTTGTTGGCCATTTAGATTCAAATATTCACACACATGCACACACATGCATACGGGCATGCACACATGAACACATGCATACACGCATGCACGCATGCACACTCTCGGTGTCTCATGCTACTCAATGAATCCCGACAGCACAGTCCGCAGCCAGGATCGAAAAAGAGTGACTGCCTGCCTTGAAATAACCGTGGGCCACAGTTGACTGATTGAGGGTGGCAAGCTCAGATTTCTGGAAGTGATATTTTAATATTTATCTTGTACTGTTTCCATTAAAATCAACTTTCAGGAAGCAGTGGAATGAAGCTACCCGTGAGTCACCCTGCCTTCATATGTAATAAACCTGGAGATGTGGGGTTTTAGTTTCCGAAGAATTAGCCATCAAGATAAGTTAGGATGATGTCCATGGTTTTTCTCCGTGGCCAAAGGCTTTTCATCTTGAGAAGCTGGGGCATGGCATCTCAGGCTGCAGAAGGCACTGGGGGGTCCCCTGGGGGACCTGAGCTTGGTCCTATCAAGCTACATCCTCAAACTCACCTTCAGTTTCCTTAGGAAGGCTGTTCCTTTATTCCTGTTTAGCGTCAATCTATGGCCTCTTCGTGTGGCACCCCAACTTGGTTGTGTGTCCTCATGTAGCTGGCTTCAGTGGTGTTTTTTTTTTTTTTATAATAACATGTTTTCAAGGTTATTCAAATAGTAAATAGTGAAAAACAATTAATGTTT
>NC_034591.1:155649046-155655811 GCF_900095145.1 Mus pahari
TGGGTGTTGGAACGGCCTGCGGACAGCCGCCAGGCGAACACCCCTCCTGGGCAGGAGAGGCGCAGGACGATCGGGTCCAGCTGCGGGTCCCCTCTCCCTTCAGTGGTGTTTTTATCTGTGTCTCGTGTTATAATGTACTTGTTTTCCTATACCCCAGCATCCCTAAATGTGAGTTTTAAAATTATTTATGTGAATAGGTGTTTAGCCTGCGTGTCCTCATGTGTACCATTTGTGTGCCTGGTGTCTTTGGAGTCCCCCTGGAACTGGAGTTATACATGGTTGTGAGACCCTGTGTGGGTGCTGGGAATTAAGAGCTTCCTGTGATCTTAACGGCTTTGCTACCTCTCCAGCGCCACCTAGTGTGGGATTTTCTCAGAGGATTTCCTCAGTTTAATTGCTTGGGAATAATTTTTCAACCACCAGAGAATCATGGATGCCAAATGACTCAGCTGGTCATTAGCCACCCAGGGCTGCATGTGGGGGAAGGCTGAGTATGTCCTACTTTTTTTATTTTTTAAAGTACTTTTTCTTATTTCTTATATACTTTGTAGAATAATATCTAATCCTTTGACTAATGGGAAATTATGTCACCGGAGGCATAAAATTGCTCCCTTGAAAGGTGAAGCCTGCGTGAAGTATCACAATTGAGGAATAATTATAGTCCCAACTGTAAATCCCAACTGTGTGAAGGGCATGGTCTCAGAGACTAAAGGGGGATTTGCAGACCCTGAGCAAAGTCCTCCAGGATTGTAAGAAAGGACGACTGGGAGAGAACAAAGAGTAAAGAAGAAAACTGGAGGTTCCCTTTGCAGATTAGCTTAAAGGACCTCAGTTCTCTTAAAGCTGTCAACATAGCTTCACATCTCCATGAAGACAGCCATAATCTACTCCCCCAATACACATGCTATCATCCTGAGGAGTGCAAAAAATAATGGGCTTGATGTCTAGGCTGTGTAGGTGCAGTGGGGGACCCGGGAGTCATTACTTCCATCTACTGAGGGTCATAGAACAGAACACTGAAGGATGTCAACTTCATCTGTCCAGGGCGGTGAGGAAGTGAACAGGCCTGGGTTTTACATGACGCCGCTGATGGACACTGCATGGGATCAGAGAAAAGGTTCCATTTGGGGTAACAGATGTGTCTGTGTTCCTCACAAGGATGGAGGCTAAAAGAGTCAACCCATGGAGAAAACAAAGAAAAAGACGGATCATGAACTACCAACCTGGGTAGGCTCAAACACATACATTTGATGGTGCTTACTTCAAAGGCTTGCTCTAGACTTCTACATCAGGACAGGCAGCACTGACAGATTACGTTGATTGTGGACATCCAACCCTTTCACAAGTCATGATTCTTTAGCTGTGAGGTTCTGTAGACCACCCCTGGGCCTCGACACAGACTGAATGGGCACAATGTTTTGTGCTTTTCTTTGACTCAGTCACCTGACTCTGGGGCTCCCCAACCTCCTCCCTTGTTCTCTGTCTTACTTCAGCTCTTGGTGGTGTTGGCAGACCAACCTGGTACTCACTTCCTGTTCCTAATCTCTGTCTTGACAGCTTGTGCTTCTGCCAGATAGGGCAGCCACCACAGAATGCCAGCTGAGTTAGATGGCAGGGATTAATGTTCTCACAGTTCTGAGCGTGGGAAAGCTGGGTTCAGGGTCTTGAAGCTGTACTAGTTGGCATCTCTAACGCTGCTTGCTAATGGTGTCCACACGTAGCCATTCCTATGTGTGAACATCACGGATGCTCCTCTGTGAGTCTGACTTTATCTTATACAGTGTTAGTTAGGGTTTCTATTGCCGTGAAGAGACACCATGACCTTTGCAACTCTTACAAAGGAAAACATTTAATTGGGACTGGCTTACAGGTTCAGAGGTTCAGTCCATTATCATCAAGGTGGGAAGCATAGCATCCTGCAGGCAGACATGGTGCTGGAGAAGGAGCTGGGAGTTCTGCTTTCAGATTAGCAGGCAGTGGGAAGAGATCTGGCTCCCCTAGTGACACACCACCTCTAACAACCCACACCTACTCTAGTGAGGTCGCAGTTCCTAACAGCGCCACTCCCTATGGACCTACAGGGACCATTTTTATTCAAACCATTACATAGGGACAGCAGTCAAATTAGATCAGGGTTCACCCAAACAGACACATTTTCCCTGAATTACCTGACTTTCCCTTCAAATGCAGTCACATCCCAGGAGAATCTGGGATAAGAGCCCGGCATACGAATGTTTTTGGACAGGACACCATTTAGCCTATAGCTCTTTGTTTCAAAAGATGTTAAGCCATCTTTGGCTAGTCTGTTCACAGTAGCTCATTTAAAAACATTCTTGTATTCCTTCTGCTGCTGCTAATTAACCTGCATTTAAAAAATTTAGTTCAGGCATTGAGGTAAATGTCTTAAAGTGCACCAAAATATTACATTCCAGCAAGTGAAATCTTACACTACACACAGAAGACTAACTCAGGTTGGGGAGTTGTGGGAGATTTCTTGTTTATTTCAGAGATGTTACTAATTATCCAAGGAAAACACCAGCTTGATTTAGCGTTACCCCAGCATTCAGAACAGCGTATAGCATCTCTTTGCTTTGTGTCCTGAGTTCTTTTGGCTGGGGAAGAAATAAAGTTGATCAAAATCTGTTTGAGACAGAAGTCACACTTTAAGACTGTGGTAGGAGAGGGTCAAGATAGAAGAGGAGATGCTTTGAAAGGTAATTTAAAATTAATTAGCTTTTCTGGTGGTACTCGGAAACACACTGAAAGCTTTGTGCATGTTGAGCAGAGCTTTCCCACTGAGCGCTCTCTCCAGTCCTGATATATGGTTTTGGAAAAAGATTCAATCACCAATTCCCCCCCCCCTTTTTTTTTGCACGGGGGTGGGGTGGGGGTGGGTGGGTGGGTGAGGGGTGGGGTAGTGGGGGTGTTAGTATTTTAATATGTGTTTACATTTTCCGTTTCTGCTGTTGAATGACAAACCTAGGAATTCTAGACCAAAGGATCCTTTGTATGAGGACTGGCAACAGACAGAAATTAAATCTGTCCTTCCTGTGTTAGATAAAGTCCCAAGGAAGGGGAGACAGACGCTGCTTCCAGAACGATGGGAAGCAGTTTTAGGAGAGCCGCATTTACAAAGGCGACGTTTTCATTAGCCAGCTCATGACTTGAAAGCAGCAGTCCTTGCCTAACCTTCTGTGTCTCCCAGCCACCTCTTGCCCTTCCCCTCCCCCACCCCCCATTTCAAAGCTGCCCCTTTGTCCTGCCTTTACCCCTGTATCCTTGAAGTGTTCCTGACAGCTTAAGACTCTGTTTAGGGAGGATATAGCTGATCCAGTGCAGGTGTTCCTATTGCTACATTCAGGAAATGGAACCTAAATAGAGAAAGCCGTGGGTCATTTTTTTTTTTTTTTTCTCGCCTGCTTAGCAGAGCTCTGGCTGACTCCTCTCAGCCTTCTGGGTAAAGCTAGAGAGTATCCTGTGATTTCCCCAGGCCTGGGGAACAGGATTTGATTGAAAACAGCAGTGACTCCCTCCCTCTGCACAGGAAGAGAGGAACTCAGGATGATTTTCTATCGGAAATGTGAACCCTCGACCTAAACCAACAGGAGCTGCACCTCCAGTGTCTGAGGTTACAACATTGTCATATTATTTACAGTTGGAACAGACAGAGCCATTAACCACGCTCCGAGCCTTGCGGCTGCAAAATTCCACCCTTCCTGTCCAGTTCTCTTGTTTTCTGTTTGTTGTGTCCTGTGAGGACCAGGGTGGCTGATGGTGCCCTGTGGCAGGGAAGACCGTTCCTGCCATCTCTGTTTCAGAACCCGACAGGAGGGAATATTTCTCCCTCCCTCCACCCCGCCCCCTTCCCGTGGTTTGGCTTTGGAACTCGATTTTCCAACAGATCCAAGACGTTCAGATGAGATGTTCTTTCCTGTCAAAATAGGATCCTGAAACCTTTTGAGGTTTCTCAAGGACTTGTCTCCATAAGCTGAAAAGTCTGTTCTCTTTCTTCGCTGCTGCCAGAAAAGTAATTAGGCCATTTTTCTAATTATAGTAATCTTCCCCAAATGGCATATAACTTCAAATTCAAACGCCATGTAAATTGGCCAACAGTATTCCGCCGCCAAACACTCCACTAAGACAGCTCGGACGTAGGAGTTTTACTTTGTGTGAAGGTGAAATGTGTTCTCCGGCCCAGTTACAACCGTGCTCCCCCACCCGCAGCATCTTGCCTAAAAGGCGCCAACTGAAGAGCAGGGATTGAAGTTGCTCTTGTCAGTGGCGTTTTGTGTAGAGTTGCTGTCTGGCACATGAGTTAGATTCCTTTTGGAAGACATGTTTCTTTTCAGCAAGGCGGAACGAGATTAAATTGCCCTGCTCTTGTTACACCAGCTTAGCAGATGGTCAGAAGGAGGTTCTCTGTGTCGCATAGCACAGGACCCTTTCCTCCCCCAAGAATAACCTTCTTGTAATTGGCCCTCTCTATTATGCTAACTCAGAGGAAATTAGGTCCTGCTGTTAAGTTTTGTGGGCAGGTAAATTGCCACTTTTGCATGTTCCATTTTAAAAAAAAAAAGAAAAAAGAAAGAAAAGAAGAGAAAAAAGAAAAGAAAAGGAAAGAAAGAAAGAAGAAAAACCCTCCAATAATGCATACTTTAGAAGTTTGATTTTTCTTGTTGTTCACCCTTTTGGGAAGGGGTTCTGGACTGAAAGGACATTATGCCGAAGTGTGAGACACTGAAGTGATGATGACTAGGGGTGGTTCCCCACCTGCAGGATGAGGTGAAGAGTTTTACTTCTTGTTTTTCTTGTTCTTTCTCCTCTTCTTGTTCTTCTTCCTCCTCTTCTTCTTGGTCTTCTCCTTCTCCTTCTTCTTGTTCTTCCTCTCCCTTTCCATCCTGTCTCCTCTTCCTCCTCCTCCTCCTCCTCCTCCTCCTCCTCCAGAATGGGCTCTAAAACTGCACATTTGGGTATAGGACAAGAGTCATGAGGAAATATCTTAATCTCCATTGTACATGGATATTAGACAATATTGAAACAAACTCTGGTCCCTTCTTTTATTACTATTATTTTTATTTAAGTCATCAAAATAATTTATAATAGTTAAATGCCTCTTAAATATATACGATATCTTCTGAAGCTAAGTAATATGCACTCAACCAGTTTTAAAATTTATTTGGAACATTAAACATGAATGATAGAAGTAGAAAAAAATTCTTATGAAGTCCTCTATGAAAGGAAATTGTGACAAATTCCCGATTAGACAGAAATGGTTCCATCTCCAAGGAAGAATCCATAGCTTAACTGTGGCTTCATAGAATGGATTGGGTAGTGTTCCTTCTGTTTCTATTTTGTGGAATAGTTTGAAGAATTAGTTCTCCTTTGAAGGTCTGATAGAATTCTCCACTAAACCCANCTGGTCCTGGGCTTTTTTGGTTGGGAGACTTTTAATGACTGCTTCTATTTCTTTAGGGGTACTGGGACTGTTTAGATGGTTTATCTGATTCTGATTTAACTTTGGTATTTGGCATCTGTCTAGAAAATTGTCCATTTCATCTAGATTTTCCAGTTTTGTTGAATATATGCTTTTGTAGTAGGAACTGATGATTTTTAAAAAATTTCCTCAGTTTCTGTTGTTACATCTCTCTTTTCATTTCTGATTTTGTTAATTTGGATACTGTCTCTGTGCCCTCTAATTAGTCTGGCTAAGAGTTTATCTATCTTGTAGATTTTCGAGAAGAACCAGCTCCTGATTTTGTTGCTTCTTTTTTTTTTTTTTAATTGAATTTTTTCTTTATTTATTTTTCAAATGTTATCCCCTTTCCCCATTTTTCCCACTCCAAGAACCCCCCCTATTCCATCCTCCCTCCTCCTGCTTCTATGAGGGTATTTCTTCACCCACCCACCCACACACTCCTGCCTCCCCACCCTAGCATTCCCCTACACTGGGGCATCTATTGAGCCTTCATGGGACCAAGGATCTCTCCTCCCATTGATGCCTGACAAGGCCATCCTCTGCTACATATGCAGATGAAGCCATGTGTACTCCTTTGTTGATGGCTTAGTCCCTGGGAGCTCTAGGTAGATCTGGTTGGTTGATATTGTTCTTCCTATGGGATTGCAAACCCCTTCAGCTCCTTCAGTCCTTTCTCTAACCCATCCATTGGGGACTTCATGCTTAGTCTAATGACTGGCTGCAAGCATCTGCCTCTGTATTTGTAAGGCTCTGGCAAAGCCTCTCAGGAGACAGCTATATCAGGTTCCTTTCAGCAAGCACTTCTTGGCATCCAAAATAGTGTCTGGGTTTAGTATAAGGGATGGATCCCCAGGTGAGGCAGTCTCTGGATGGCCTTTCCTTCAGTCTCTGCTCTACATTTTGTTGCTGTATTTGCTCCTGTGAGTATTATGTTCCCCTTTCTAAGAAGGACTGAAGCACCCTTTCTTTGGTCTTCCTTCTTCTTGAGCTTCATGTCTGTGAATTGTATCTTGGGTATTCAGAGCTTTTGAGGTAATATCCACTTACCAATGAGTGCATACCATGTGTGTTGTTTTGTGATTGGATTACTTCACCCAGGATGATATTTTCTAGTTCCATCCATTTACCTAAGAATTTCATGAATTCATCATTTTTAATAGCTGAGTCATACTCCACTGTGTAAATATACCACATTTACTGTATCCATTACTCTGTTAAAGGACATTTGGGTTCTTCCTAGCTTCTGGCTGTTTATTATAAATAAGGCTGCTATGAACATAGTGGAGCAT
>NC_034591.1:155658341-155659370 GCF_900095145.1 Mus pahari
TGAGACAGGGTTTCTCTGTATAGCCCTGGCTGTCCTGGAACTCACTTTGTAGACCAGACTGGCCTCAAACTCAGAAATCCACCCGCCTCAGCCTCCTGAGTGCTGGGATCAAAGGCGTGCGCCACCACACCCGGCTCATTTCTCTAATTTCTTTCTTAGCCCATTTATCCTTTGAGTGTAGGAAGGCTACTGATTTGTTTGAGTTAATTTTATATCCGGACACATTGCTGAAGTTGTTTATCAGCTGTAGGGGTTCTCGGGTGGAATTTTTTGGGGTCACTTAAATATACTATCAGATCATCTGTAAATTGTGATATTTTGAGTTCTCCCTTTCCAATTTGTATCCCTTTGACCTCCTTTTGTTGCTCTAGCTAGAACTACAAGTACTATATTGAATAGATCTTTTGATTCTTTGTGTAGTTCTTTTTGTTTCTACTTGGTTGATTTC
This sequence comes from Mus pahari, assembly GCF_900095145.1. NCBI lineage: Eukaryota > Metazoa > Chordata > Mammalia > Rodentia > Muridae > Mus > Mus pahari. The sequence goes on from NC_034591.1 coordinate 155,658,790, forward strand.
AGCCCTGAGTTTGATTATTTCCGGCCATCTCCTCCTCTTGGGAGTATTTGCTTCTTGTTCTAGATCTTTCAGGTGTGCTGTCAAGCTGCTACCGTATGCTCCACCCAGTTTCTTTTGGAGGTACTGAGAGCTCTGAGTTTTCCTCCTAGCCCTGCTTTCATTGTGTCCCATAAGTTTGGGTATGTTGTACCTTNATTTTCATTAAATTCTAAAAAGCCTTTTATTTCTTTCTTTATTTCTTCCTTGACCAAGTTATCATTGAGTAGAGCGTTGTTCAGCTTCCACGTATATGTGGGCTATCTATTGTTTTTGTTGCTATTGAAGACCAGCCTTAGTCCTTGGTGATCTGATAGGATGCGTGGGATCATTTCAATCTTCTTGTATCTGTTGAGGCTCATTTTGTGACTGCTTATATGGCTAATTTTGGAGAGGGTATCGTGAGGTACTGAGACAAATGTATATTCTTCTGTTTTAAGATGAAATGTTCTATAGATATTTGTAAAATCCATTTGGTCCATAACTTCTGTTAGTTTCAATGTTTCTCTGTTTAGTTTGTGTTTCCATGATCTGTCCATTGATGA
>NC_034591.1:155660000-155669112 GCF_900095145.1 Mus pahari
TTATCCTTTGTAGGGCTGGATTTGTGGAAAGATATTGTGTAAATTTGTTTTTTGTCATGGACTATCTTGGTTTCTCCATATATGGTAGTTGTGAGTTTTGCTGGGTAGAGTAGCCTGGGCTGGCATTTGTGTTCTCTTAGGGTCTGCATAACATCTGTCCAGGATCTTCTAGCTTTCATAGTCTCTGGTGAGAAGTCTGGTGTAATTTTGATAGGTCTACCTTTTTATGTCAATTGACCTTTTTGCCTTACTGCTTTTCATATTCTTTTTTTGTTTTGTTCATTTTGTTTTTTGACTATTATGTGACAGGAGGAATTTCTTTTCTGGTCCAAACTATTTGGAGTTCTGTTGGCCTCTTGTATGTTTATGGGTTTCTCTTTCTTTCGATTAGGGAAGTTTTCCTCCATAATTTTGTTGAAGATATTTCCTGGCCCTTTAAATTGAGAATCTTCATTCTCTTCTATACGTATTATCCTTAAGTCTCATCTTTTCATTGTGTCCTGGATTTCCTGGAAGTTTCGGGTTAGAAGTATTTTGCATTTTGCATTTTCTTTGACTTTTGTGTCAATGTTTTCTATGGTATCTTCTGCACCTGAGATTCTCTCTTCTCTCTTTTGTATTCTGTTGGTGATGCTTGCATCTATGACTCCTGTTCTCTTTCCTAGGATTTCTATCTCCAGGGTTATCTCCCTTTGTGATTTCTTTATTGTTTCTATTTCCATTTTCAGATCCTGGATGGTTTTGTTCAATTCCTTCACCTGTTTGATGGTTTTCCTGTAATTCTTTAAGGGATTTTTGTGTTTATTCTTTAAGGGCTTCTAGCTGTTTACCTGCGTTCTCCTGTATTTCCTTAAGGGAGTTATGCATGTCCTTCTCAACGTCTTCTACCATCGTCATGAGATGTGATTTTAAGTCAGAGTCTTGCTTTTCTGGTGTGTTGGGCTATCCAGGGCTCACTATGGTGGAAGAACTGGTTTCTGACGAGGCCAAGTAGCCTTGTTTTCTGGTACTTATGTTCTTGCTCTTGCCTTTTAGCATATGGTTATCTCTGCTGTTAGCTGGTCTTGCTGTCTCTGACTGTGTCTTGTCCCTCCTGCAAACCCTTGTGTCAGTACTCCTGAGAAACCAACTCTCTCCCAACGATATTTTGGTATGGAGCACTGTGGCACAGGGTCAGCTCCTGGTACAGACAGAAACTGGCAAAGTCCTGTGTCTGGCCCCTTCTTAAAATAATGATTGCAATTTGTAAAGGGGACATGAGCATAAAAACATTTCAGTCTTGTATTTTTGGAATTTTTACTCCAGCTCTGCTTTCTTCATGTCTAAATACCTTCAAAGGGTGCTCAGGCTTGGTACTACACAGAATATGGGCCCAGCTGCGATGTGAGGTGTTAACCCTTAGGGTCTGCAAAGTCCTGCCATCATTCAAAGTGTTGGTTCATGAGAGGAATCGGGGACCATTCTGAATTACTCACATGTAGTGTCTGTGTTAGTTACTGTTTACACCACTGGCAAAAACTGCTAAAGAGAAGGGGAATTAATTTTAGCTCACAGCCCCACGGTTGAGAGGGCTCAACACATTCACAGCTTTGAGCATGGCTCTTGTGGTAGGGGTATGAAGTGGCTCGCACACATCTTCACAGCAGACTAGGAAGCAGAGATGTTGGCAAGCATTAGGAAGCCTGTAACTTGCTAGTGCCCTTCTGCCACCTGCGTCTACATCTGCCAGTCAGACTTCATGCCCCAATGGTTCTGTCACTGCCTGAAATTGCTTCATCTGGGAGCTAAGAATGCAAGTCCAGGAGCCTGTGGGGGCCATTTCTCATTCAGAACAACTGCTCAAATTCCAGTCCTGTGTCGTTATAAGAAAGAGGCAGGTCTGATACAGAGAGTAGAAGCCATGTGACCATGTGGACAGAAGGTAGGGTGATGTGGCTACTGCTCAAAAAATGTGGCCAGCTCCTAGACTCTGGGGGAGAGGAAGAAAGACCTCTCCTCCACAGGAAACTCTATAGGGAGTAAGCCTGATGTACACCATGATTTCGATCCGGTCAGGCTCATGGTCTTCTGATATGTGAGAGGGTACCTCTCCTCCACCATATATGTATGTTGGCATACTACCCACAATGCCTAGGGATAGAGGTTCAAACATTTTTGTGGGAGAGTTATTCAGTTTGCCAGAGACCCTATGATAACATCTCATGTAGAAGCTACAACTATAAATGAATCCAGTGGTCATGTTATTTTGGAATTTATTCTCCTGCTGTGTGTGCATTTGTGTGTTCATGCACTTATTTTACTTAAAAAAGTATTGTGAATCAAAACATTGATATATGTCAACTACTGTGTCTGGCACTTTAGTGGTGACAAAACTTGAATAGCTGTTGATTTTACAAAAGTTTTTGCCACTACAACATTACAATTACTTTAAATGTCATGACAATTACTTTATATGTTAAGGGTGATTTTGGATTGTCTACTAATTTTTATCACTTCCACACTCAAACAGACTTACATTCCATGCAGAATCAGACTTGGATGGCTAATAAAGCTCAATGCATCCTAGATAAATGATCTCTTAAGGAAGGTGGGTTTTGCTGTGCACATATCATGGTAAGAGAGGCCGTTCAGGACCCTTTTCACCTATCACCCCTTTGTGATGACTTTATATCGGTAAATTGGCATGTGCTCTTTAAGCTCACTGAGAAGCTGGCCCTGGAAGCAGAAGTTCCCTTCACAACCTACTTTCGACCTAAGCATATCTGGGTCAAGTGTCATCAAGCCCCTTATTTGGGGATGGGCTGGTACCCCTCACTCTGTGACAGGGAGAGAAGAGAACAGAAAAACAGCCTAAGAGTAAAGGCTTGTGTCCTTGCGGTCAGATTGAAAGGCCAACCATTTCCAACTACGGTTACCTCAGTGGCTCTGAACCTTCCTAACACTGTGACCCTTTAATATAGCCCCTTATGTTGTGTTGACCCCAACTATACATTTATCTTTGTTGCTACTTCATAACTGTAATTTTCCCACCCTGATGACTTGTAAATCTGTGTTTATGATGATTTTAGGTGACACCTGTGAAAAGGTCATTTGACTCCCAAATGTGACCCACAGGTTGAGATTCCCTGGTTTATTCCATGATATAAGGTGCCCACAGTGGGAGAGGGAAGCAGGGAGTTTAGCCATGGAGATGAGCTTGGTCAGGGACTCCAGCCGCAGCTTCTGCCGTCAGGTTTTCCTGGATGGTTTGAGCACCCTGTTTTACGGTTTTGTTTTTGTTTTTTTGTTTTTTAATTGCCTATCTTCCACTTTCCTTTTCTTTGTTTGTTTCTTTGACTTGGGATTGCTGTATGCATAAGAGGCTCATTTATTCAGAACTGAAAGTTCAGTCACAGGAGGTCATTCTTCGGATAGTACAATACCCACTTCAAGCTTCCGATGTCCAAGTTTTACTGTCTGTACTTTGTATTGACAGACAAGGAGAACTGTGTATCCAAAACGGGTAGTTATGGATTCTGCAGAACAAGAGTAAATTTCTTAGAAATATGATGTTTTTATCATTAGTGGTGGGTTGGCCAGCCAGTGACTTTATATTTGTATCAATAGGGATATTTTAGTTTGAATTGAAATTTATTTCTAAAGGGAAGTCAAATGTTCTCTCTCTCTCTCTCTCTCGCTCTCTCTCTCTCTCTCTCTCTCTCTCTCTCTCTCTCTCTCTCTCTCTCTCTGTAGGCTAGAGGTTGACATGGGGTGTCTTTTTCAGTCATTCTCCTTCTCATTTTTGATATGATGCCTGTCATTGAGAATAGAGCTTATTGCTTCAGCTAGTTTTGCTGTCCTGTGAGCCCCAGGCATCTTTCTGTCTCCATTCCTCAAGTGCCAGGGTTACAGATAAAGGATGCCAGGGTTACAGATAAAGGAGCAGACTCAACTTTTACCTGGTTGCCTGGGACCCAAAACTCACCCTGTGCTCCTGTGGAAAGGGCTCCACCGCCTGAGCCATATTCCAAGTCCCATTTGTTTCTGCCTCTCTCTGCTGTGGCTGCCCCACAAGCCCCTGGGGCGGCAGCAGTCATCAGCCATGCTCAGCTTCTTTTATGCTCTCCTCTCCTGTTTGCCGCTCTATGTGTGACTACCAGATTTGACTTCTAAATCCATAAATCTAATTTTTTGTCCACTTCCACATCAAGTCTTTTAAGGGCTGCCCTAAGATGGAAGTTGGGATCAGCATTTAAGGTCTCCTAGCATCCGTATCTACCCTTTTCATGGTCTATCTCCCGGGTATGGTTTCACATATTCTGTGTGCTTCCTCAAGAGTTCCCATCTTGAGAAGTCATTATAGTTTTGAAAGGTGCTGTGGGAGAAGAAAATTTTGTGATTGAAAGTGAGGAAGTTCTGTATTTTGTAAATTTCTAGAAATTCCACAAAGCCACCCCCCCCTCATTGTGTTACATGACTTGGGAAGTCCTATAGTAAAGAAATTGCTATCATTTTAAGCTAATTTTTATTGAAACCAGCATCATTATTCTGGAGTACACTCCATGTGCATGCAGATCTATGGAGTTTTACAGTGTGAACACAATTGGTGTGTGTGTGTGTGTGTGTGTGTGTGTGTGTGTGTGTAACCATAATCTGAAATAGAGATGCTGTAGTTCTCTGACAGCATGTTCACCATGCTCTTCAGGTTTCTATCAAAACTGTGATGAATTGTGTTCTCAAACTTCATGGAAGTAATATTTTAGCTATAATTTATTGATTGGAGTTTTTGAAATATGGTCTTTCTGTATAGCTCAAGCTGGTCTTGAACTTGTGACAATCATCTTGACCTGCCTCCTCCTGAGTGCCGAGAGGTGGGCATTCATCCTCCACTGGGAGCCCAGATGATGCTATTTCTTTGGGGCTTGTTGTGTTTTGCTCAGGATTATGTCTATGGCCTCCCATTAATGTAGTCACATTATTTGTTTCCTGATCGTGGCCACAGGTCAGCAAAGCTTCATCCAGGTCCATTATGGGTGGTTGTCTCAGTCTACAAGCTAAGAATGACTTTGACATTTCTCCAGGATTATAAAAATCAAATAGCAGATTACTCAACAGAGACCTTATTTGGTCTGCAACGTCTGGAGCATTTCTTCATCTGACCTTCCTCACACAGTTTGCCAGTGCTTGCCCTGTGGTATTTCTTTGTATGAGTATACAGTTTACTTATTTCTTGTTCTATTTATAGGCTATTTCCTGTTTTGGATTATGACAGAGCAACTATGATTATTCTTACATACACATTTTTTTTTTTTTTGCGAATTTTACTACATGCTTTTTGGTGGGAAGTGAATTGTATATGTGTGTGTGTGTGTGTGTGTGTGTGTGTGTGTGTGTGTGTGTGTGAAATACTATCAACTAATTTTACACAGTGAGTGTACTAGTTTAAATTTGTACTTTTATGTGTAGGAATCCCAATCAGTCTTTGGTACCTGGAGTATTTTATGTTCTAGTGCTTCTATTGTGTGTGTGGTATTGTCTCATTTGACCAGCAGAGGAATAAAGGATTGCTTGGATGTGTGAGAGCTGAGATTTCTCTTAGTTCCCTAGACTTCTAGAAGGAAGGCAGTCTGAGGAAATACCTCCTGGTGTAATAATGAATATCTAACTTGGTGATTTCTCCACTCCTTAGCGGATGGTGACAAGATGGTTGTGTATTTGATCCATCTAAGTTGGAATTTTAGAATGTATCTTTTGTTGTTACTGTTTTATAGTTGGCTTGCTTTATTTATTTATCTATTTATCTGTCTATCTATCTATCTATCTATCTATCTATCTATCTATCTATCTATCTATCTATCTATCTGAGAAAGGGCCTTGTGTAGTCCAGGCTGGCCTTGAACTCTCCTGATCATTTGGTCTTCACTTCCCAAGTGATGAGATTAAAGGCAAATACCACTATGCCCCCATGCTTGCCTTTTTTCTGTGGAGCCCAAGCCTTCCTAGAGTAACAAACGGCTGACTTCCCTTCTCAAGTGCTGGGGTAAGAGGCATGCACCAGCATATCTATCCAGGGAACATCTTAACACTTAAATACTTTTTGTCCACTTAAAGAAGTGGACATGCATGGCTCCTAAGTTCAAAGTATGTTACATGATTTTAAAATGTGTTTCAGGTGAAGCACATCTCTCAAACTGAAACAACCAAAGCCCCAAATTAATTACTAAATTTTAAGAATACTAGATATACCCAAAGTGATCATGGAAACTTATTTTATTTCACTCTGCACACATACTGTGTGTGTGTGTACTTGTTCATTGTAACAATGTTTTGTTCTATCACAAGTTGGTCTCTATCAATATGCATGTGCTAACTGGAGTTTAGAGTTTTCAGTGATTCATTGTTTACAGTTGTCTTAATTACTCTTTCCATCGCTGTGATAAAATACTCAGACAAAAGCAACCTAAGAAAGAGCTTGTTGGCTCCAACACAGTTCAGGGTTAAAGCCCATCATCATGGGGAAAGCCCCGGCAGCTAGAGCCCGGAGCAGCTGATCACACTGCATCTACAGCCAAGAAGCAATGGTGATGAATGGTTCTGTTCAACTCATTTCCCCCTTTTCAGTACATCCCAGACCAGGGAACGGTGCCTCCGCTTTCAGGTTGGCTCTTCCCACCCCCATTAACTCAGTCAAGAGAATCCCTCACAGACATGGTCACGGGTTAATGAATGCATAACGTGTGCCTGCAGCATTGCCTTGTAGGCAGTTCCAGCTCCTGTCAACTCTACTCAACACTAACCACCACAGTTGTTTCCATTTTCTTCTTTAAAGTGAGTTCTTGAAGACATTCAGCAGCAATATGAGTAGATCTTTCTACATTTTATGTGTCCCCCAACTTTCAATCGCATTAGATCTACACATAACTCAATCACAGAAACAATTAATTTCTAAGGTCCATTCATCTTTATCTTCCACCACACTTATATTTCAGAAGTGTTTCTCACATTGACATTGTGACATTTGTAAGTTTAAATTTCATAGTTCCCATAGAATGGATACAGAAGGATGCGACAGGCACTTAAATACCAAAGGTGCTCTGGTTGAAGCAGACACCATACTGAAAGGGGCTGTCAGTTCTGAGACTCCAGGGCTCTTGTGTTTCCCAGTGATTCATTTGGTAGGACATAAAAACTCACAGTGAACCAGAGAAAGGATTACAACCCTAACAGGTAGATGTCGATCATGACAACATCATTTTCCCCAGGGCATTTGGTTCATGTATATTTTTCTGAGGTATACAACCCCTTCCCCCTCCCGCCCTTCCACACTTCCTTTTGTCCACATTGCCTCTCAGACCTGGCAAAATAGTTTACATGTGCTGTAAGACTGTACCAATATTGGCTGCAATCCGGACAGACCTGCAGTCTCTCTGGATCTTGGGAATAGTTATATTCTAGTTAGAACTAAAATAAATGACATTTGAGACCACGCTCATTGACCTCTTAAATTGGGGGTTGTGTGTGCCAGATTGCAGGTGTCCAGGCTGTGTCGTATGCCAAGTCTGTGGCATTCTACAAGAAGTATGCAAAGCTAGGAGGGTACAGGCTGCACCCATTGGGTGTGCACAACGACTCAGTCTTCTGAAGCCTGTTTCTGTCTTTCTATAGTTGTAATAACTAGGTCCCTATGGGATATTTGCTTGGATATTTGCTTGTGATAGAAAAGATAACAGTAGGCGGTAGGAGTTTTAGATAATGTTTTAATTCACTCTGAAGTTAAAAACAGAACTCAGTAATACAGGCACAGCAGAGAGCTTTCCCAGCCAAGGCACCCAGTGTTTAAGTGCCCTCTGAGTCACTTACTTTTGCTCTTGCTGTGATTACAGATTCCAGAATCTGTGTGGGCTGCAGGTTTCAGAGAGTTTGAAGACTGAGGCTCATTTGGAAGTGGTGATATTAAAGGTAGTGAAAATATTGAGTCTTTTTTTCCTTCCTATTTTTGAATGTGCTATTAAGATAAAAAAAATAGCAAGAAATTTAGGGTTGCCACCTAGAAGACAGGAAATAGACTCTGATGTATCTGCAGAAACTAGTTCAATACAGGCATGCAAATAATCTGGATTAAAATGGAGAGATGGTGGCCCATCGAGGTGCTCAGCAGATAAAGACACCAACGGTTTGAGTTGAGATCGCTGAAGCCATCACATTAAAGCAGAAGGAATCACCGAAGTTGTCTTCTAGTCTTTACCCGTGTGCTTTCTCACACAGTAATAATGTAATAATGTCTATCTATCTATCTATCTGTCTGTCTGTCTGTCTTCTATCTATCTTATCTATCTATCTATCTATCTATCTATCTATCTATCTATCTATCTATCTATCTATCTATCTATGTCTGTAAATTAAAAAGGAAAAAAAATCGCCACAATTCTAAGAGGGAAAAATTCAGAGACATAAATTTTTAATCATTTGCGTCCAGTTCATTCATTCCTTCACTCGTTGAGGGTGCACCTTCTATGACGTGACCCCACACCCAGGCATTTAAGCTCTGCTCGAACAGTCAGATTCAGAGCGACAGTGGCATGGTCTTAACATCAGGATAAGGAAGAACTGAATTTGTTTGGCCAAATGGTCATTATTTCCTTTTGTGGTTTTGGGTAACCCAGCATCACAGAGAGGAGAGACGGTGGTGAATGCCACCCTTTTGCCAGTGGGTCTCAGAGTTTAGTCATTTTTATGTTAGTTATTGAGGAAAGCCAAATTGATGTTGAGCACCAGCCACGTTGGCTGTCATTTTTTAAGGTCTGGGGCTGGAGGACGTCCCTTGGAGTTGCTTGCTGAGTGTTTCTTGTTAGAGTGTGTGCCAGGTGACTACATGAATTTAGAAGTGACAGACACTGGCTGAGATTTAGCTCGCACAACCAGAGGAAAACAGTTGTGGCAATGACGACTGGAATTCAACAAACTGAGCTGGAGAGATGGCTCAGTGGGCAAAGATGCTTTTCTACCCAGCCTGGTGCTCTGAGATCTGTCCCTGGGATCCGAATGTGGGAAGAATAAAAAAGTGACTCCTGCATGGTATGCTGTGACACACACACACACACAGGGAGAGAGAGAGAGAGAGAGAGAGAGAGAG
>NC_034591.1:155669138-155672364 GCF_900095145.1 Mus pahari
AGAGAGAGAGAGAGAGAGAGAGAGAGAGAGAGAGAGAGAGAGAGAGAGAGAGAGAGAGAGAGAACAAATAGACTCAGTAGACTGCCCTCATCCCCTGAGAATTCTGGTCTTTCTTTACCACTTGTCTAATTTAAGAATAGAGGCTAGTTTTTATATTTCCCAAGTAGATTTATTTAGACTCATCCCTGAAGCAATGCAGGACTTTTAGTATTTGAATGAGAGGTTCCCGCCACCAGATTACGTGTAGTGTGAAGGTCCTGGGCACTGCTGAGCTTGGTTTGCTTGTTGTTACACAATGAATTCCAACCAGAATAACAAATCAATTGTACAATGTCTGGCTAAAGATGGCTGTGAGAATCAATGTACACACAGGACAAGATTCAAGCATCACAGCAGGACACCTCAGAACTGATGATGGTAATCCTGGGAGGCGTAGAGTATCGTACAGCTACCACATGGCAACAAACAAGAAATACCTGAACTTTCAGTCCAATGAGTCAAGGGAGACAAAGCCTTCGACATGTTGGTCTTCTAGATCTCATGCATAATTACGTATCTGTGGGACTCGCCTGCAACTCCCCTTCAAACCGTCAGCCTGGAGGAATTCTTACTCATTTTCTTTGTTTTTATTATAACTAATTTTAGAAATGGTTTTATCTAGTTTGTCGGTTTTGGTGAGAGCACTGGAAAAAAATGATCACAGTTGGTCCTTTTGGGCTAAATAATGCCAGTCATAGAGCTTCCCTGAACTGACTGTGATGGGAGCAGGGGCAGAAGCATTGGAATGAATACTGAGCCATCCACGGACTCAGAAGGTGGATGGCTTGTGGACTCTGGTGACAAGTAGCTCCAAAGACAACGTAAGGTTTCATTTGCTGTCCAAAAGGGCACTGTTGCCTGGAGTGCACTAGGTTGGGTTCCTTACTTTCTAGGTGGGGATTTCGAGTTAATACCCACCCAGAACCACATCAATTTCTGGGAAAGGGTGTTTGGAAAACTGGGGAGAAAAATCTGACTGCTTCTCTGTGGAGCGTGTCCTTGGCTATCTATGTAAAAAGACTGCTGACTGTTTATTCCTTTTATTTTATGCCTGCATTCTGTATGAAGATTCGGTGGATGGATATGTAGTCATGGCAACAATTTACCAAGACTATTTCAGGTAATTATTTACCATGTGAGGGAAGTTTTTTTCTTCTTCTTCTTCTTCTTCTTCTTCTTTCATTGTACAACTTCAAAATACTCATTTATACAGATGTCTTCAATTGCTTTCCTTTGCTGTGATAAAATACCATGACCAAAAGCAACTTGGGGAGAAAAGGGTTTGTTTGGATTATATAGTGTAATCATAATCCATCATGAACGAAGGTCAGGGTAAAGCAGCAACCTGGAGGCATGCACTGATGTAGAGGCTATGGAAGGACATTTCTGGCTTTGCTCCTCATGGCTTGCTCAGCCTGCCTCCTGTAAACACTGGACCTCCTGCCCTGTGGCAACACCACCCAAGCCCCTCCTGACAGGTTTTTCTGCAGGCCTATCTGATGGAGGGTCATATTTCTCAACTGAAGTGTCTTTTTCCAAGATGACCCTGCCTTGTGTTGACAATAAATAAACAAATAAAAATAAACAAAGAAAATAATCAGCACAATGGTTTTTGGTAAAGTTTTGGGGTATATATGTTTATTTACAACATCACCACAGAAATAATTAGACACTAGGGAGTTCAAAAACTCCACATCACATGAATACCTTCTGTATACCAAGGACTTTGCGTGAACAATCTGGCTAACAACCACAAAGCATAAAGGACTAGATATTCTTTTCATTTTATAATTTATTCTAGTTCATGTTATAATTTTTGTCTGTTTGTTGTTATTGAGATAAGGCAGTCTAGCCTGGGCTTGAACTCCCAATCTTTTGGCTCACTTTGCTTGGTACCCAGGTTATAGGTGTGCACTCTTAACCATAGAGTAGGTTTTGTACCAAGACGTGAATAAAGTCCTTTAGTTTTCCAAATTTCACAAAAAATAATGTAAATAATGGAACTTCACCACCAAGTCCTAAGCATTTGCAGCACTGACTGGCCGGGTAGTCACAGTGTGGACATGAGCTGGCCTTAAACTCACAGAGGTCCTTCTACCTCTGCCTCCCAAGTGCTGGGATTGAAGATGTACAGTCATCACTCTTGACTATCATGTGAGTATTAAGTCAGACTCTTTGAGATGGCTTTTCTGTGGTCATCTCCTGCTTTAGTTTTCCACTAACTGACTGTTTGACCTTAGATAGGTTAATTAATTGTCTTAATTAATTAAACAGTTAGTCATCTAGTTAATTAAGAACTTGCTTAATCTGAAAGTAGGACTTACAGTAATCCCTATCAGAGAGTTTTTTTTTTTTTTTAAAGAAATAATTAGTTGGCACAGGTCATTTAGAACAGCCCTTGACTCGTAACAGTGGGCATTATGGTACTTCCTACTACACCGTCACAAAGTGTTCCCTAAAACATTGGTACTAGTTAGTATTTTCCTACTTAGTGCAAGGAGGGGCTTTCCCTACCTCTATCAGTGTCTTTAATTCTTGCCAATTTAGTTGACCTGATGTTCTCCCATCACCTCTGGAAGCTTCAGCTGAGACTCAATTGGAAGAAAACTTCTCTGTATGTGGAGTCAACTTCATGACCTATTATACTCCTGGGTTTTATAAGAGTCCATCATTTTGGTCCTGAGAGCATGCTTGACTGATGGCTAATGCAAAGTTCTAGTTTAGAATACTGGCCCCGAGAAGGTACACACTCATGAATACTCATGAAATGTTTGGCAGCTACAGTGGATCCTCTACCAAAGGGGTTTAAAAATTTAAAGATGTTTTTTCCATAATGAAACTGTGGATAGGTAACAGATGCAGAGTTCCTGTGTGGGTGGGACTACTCTTTGGAAACAGCAATCCCACTCTCATAAAATCACCTCTGCATTTGCTTGCATGGCTGGCATGTGTCCTCTGATGGCAGAGTCATCAATCAAAGAAAGTGGGACTCAGTGTGGTGACTTTGTATCTATAGGAGGTAGTGACTGGTAAGCTACTTAGCAACGGCTGAATTGACAACTTCCTCTTTTTTTTTTTTTTTTTTTTTTTTTGGATTCAAGCTTTTATTGATCAACGAATCTGCCTACAGTAGATCTCTGTGCCTCTGCTTGACGTCACAAAGTTAGAATCACAGATAAATATTTTA
>NC_034591.1:155672804-155712848 GCF_900095145.1 Mus pahari
CCACACAGCTAGGATGAGGGTCTTAAAGCCCACACCCACAGTGACTCACCAACTCCAACCGGGCCACACCTTCTAATAGTGCCACTCCCCTGGCCAAGCATATACAAATTATCACAATAAAGAGGGGACACATTATCATAGAAATACTGGAAAAGCACTAGCGTACTGGATTCCAGCTTCCTATGATTATGTGTAGACAACAGAGAAGAAAGGCTTGACAGCGCAATGGAAAGTTCCAGGAGAGTAACTGTGTATGAGGGAACTCTTGGCTACATCCAGGAAACTTACATATCCACCCTCACAATCAAGGAACATGCCAACTCGGCCAACTGGCTTCTCTATATAGTGTTCAACTCCTCTGCGGGTGATGAGACTGTAATGACCTTCGTTTCTCAAACACTCAAGGATAAATGCACCTTCGGATGTCGTCACATAGTTTCCCTCCCTTATCCAGGCACTGTTACAGACCCCTACAGCCCATTTCTCATAGTCCTTCAAATCCACCTCCCAGTAGTATTTTCCTGTGGAGAAGCTTTTTCCCCAGGAAGCACGATGGTTTTCAGCTGAATCCAGACACGTGTTCTCATGGAGACGTCTGATATCTAAAGGTATGATTGAGGTGTAGCTGAGTATGATTAAATGTTTAAAGGAAATTTTCACTCGGAAGGAGTTGAACCTTGCAGTCAGCCCAGGATTGGGATGGGCACCAAGTCTTGGTATCATACCCTGTTGCATGTCCAGATTTGCTGCTAACTCACTCCTTCTGAACAAGTCATCCAAATCCTGCAGCAGCAGCACCTCATATGGCTTCTGGGACATTGTCATCAGCTCCCGATACACCCCTACTAGTTGACTTCTCTCGTGGACTATCATAGCTTCACTTTTCCTGAGCTCCTCTAAAATAGTGTTGCTTTGATGTCTCATACATTCAATATGTTGATCCTCTTCTTCATTGAGGGATGGACATAGTTTTCTATACACTTTCCTGATCATTTCCTCCCGTAACTTCACATAGTCCAACCACAACAAGGCCGTTCTCCTCTCTATTTCTACATAATTCTGCTGGATTCCAATCCTCTTCCATAATGAATCCATTTGCTTTAGAAGTTTCTCCATTTGCTCCACAACAGCTACATTAATGGAACAGTGTGTGTGACCTCTGTGCTCCTGGGAGTCAGAACACAATTGACAGAGGAGGATCCTGTTCTTATCACAGAAGATTGTCTTTCTCTCCTTGTGGGTCACACACTTGTGTTCCTCAGAATTCAAATATTCCATGAGCCTTTTCTTTCTGATGATGGACACCTGCTTCTTCATAGAAATGTCATCTAGGAATACCTGCAGGCATGGTTGCCTACACTTTGGGCAGTAGGCAGGCAATTGGATGTCTCCCAAACAATTATCCGGGTCTGTGCTCAGCAATGCTTCGTAGCAAAGCGATACTAGCTCAGCTCTGAGATCAGATCCTCAGACTGCGGAGGTGACAGATCTAGCAGTGTCTGGAGCCGAAGGCTGAAAACCTTCTGTGTCTGGTCTGGAGAAGAATGACAACTTCCTCTTTAGTTACATCATCTGTCACTTTTCAAGATGCTTCATGTGCCTCACTGTCTGTCACTGGTGAAAGGGGTAAGCAAGGCATAGCAAGTCGTCTACTCTTAAACACAGTCTACACAACCAGAAGCACACATTCTGGTCTAGGGAAGGCTAATCATGTGTTTCAATGATTTTTTTTTTTTCTCAATCAAGAGAAGGTAGCTGCTTTGGTTATGGCCTTGCTCAGTGAGCCAATCACAGTGAAAAAGAGTGTATTACCATATGTTTATGTCACTGTGGCCAGAATATTTGGCAAAATAACTTAAAGTAAGGGAAGTTTATTTTCCCTCATGGCTTCAGATATTCTAGTCATCTTATGGCATAACAAGAAGAACTTAGCCAGAAAACTGAACCATGTGAAGTTAACTTTTATTGTTTGTAATGTGTTCAGTCTGTTGTATTGTGTGATAGCAGCAGAAAATAAATAGTACGTATTTATTTCTTGTGTATACTAATGCAAATGATAGTATAGTTAAAACATTTACTTGTGTGTGTGTGTGTGTGTGTGTGTGTGTGTGTGTGTGTAACAGTGTGCAGGTCAGAAGACAACAGGAAGGAGTCATTTCTTGCCATCCATCATTAGGTCCCAGAAATCGCACTTTGGTTAGCAGGCTTGGTGGCAAATGTCTTTATGTGCCATCTCGATAGCCCCATAGTAGAATTTTGATTTGAAATTGTGCTTGTGTGTTTATACTATAAAAAAAAAAACCCCAACAACTCAACAACCTGAATTATGTGTGTGCATCTTGTATCTTATAACTGGGCTGTAACTTCTTATTAGTTCCAGGCCTTTTTAGATCTGTGGTTTAAGATTTTTCACATAAACCATTTCTTATCACGAACACATCGATTTTTCCCACATATGTTAATGTATGCATCTCCTTTGTTTCACTTCTTATTTTCCAAATCCATTTGTCATTTTATGTTTTTTTTCATTTAAATATATGCATGTATGTCTATATGATGGTATGCTACATATGTTGAGTATGGACTGGTCTAGTGGATGAAGATGCGGTTGTGAGATGTTGTGTGTGTGTGTGTGTGTGTGTGTACATGTGTGGTCCATCTGTTTCCCTGGCCTGTCTCTTCATTCATGTTTAGTTGGGGGATAAACTCTTTGAGGATCAGTCCCTTTCTTGTCTCCTTTCCCACTAATGACCCACGTGAGCTTCCTGCTGCCAACTGTGACCTTCTGCTAGGGTTGTCATTTGGGGTTTCGGAGGACTTAGTGTCCCTGAGAAGAAGGATGTTTGGTCGTCAGAACTCTTGGACTTGACTGGTGTTTGGCTTGCAGTTCACTGCTGTCCAGTGATGTCCATGGCTGTTACAGTCTAGACATCACAGTGATGCTGAGCCCGACACTGGGAGAGGCTCAGTGTCATGATGCTTGCTTTGTTGACTCCTGGCAACCCCTTCCTTTGCTCTTTCAGCTGTGTGTGTTTCTGCTGGCATATGCTTCCCTCCATCCTCTGATGTCATGATGGCCTTTACTTAAGATGGGAGGAGGAGGAACTTGGTTATTTTTATTGCTGCATGGCTATCTTCTCTTTCTGTGTCCATAATTATTACATTTTGCTTATTTATTTACTTTCTTTTACTGTCAGATCCCTCCAGTTTCTACTGTAACTAAATGAAGAAATTTCTAAGTAAATGCTAAAACCAACTGCATTTCCCCATAAAGCCCAGTTGATGATAGTTGGGAGGGAATTGTTATCCATTTGGAAAATCTAAGTAGAGCTTTGAACAAATTTTGATTCGATTCATTGAAAAAAAAAATGAGCCAAAGCAGCAATTTGCTGAGAAATCAACCCGCAGGACAGCCACTTGCTGGTTTCTAAATTATGACTAAGCTTTCACTGTCCTGTCTTTCATTGCTTCATTTGTAGGTAATGGGACAGGCAGAAAACATGCAGCAGGGAACACTCAATTCCTCATGAGAGAATCTATTTCCAGCCAAGTCCTTGGAAGCCCAGGGATTTCAGAGAGGTTGAATCAAATTCAAATATGTCATTCAGGGTGAATTTTTATTCAGACAACAACAACCATTATAAGACTCGGTTGTTGCTTCAGATACTCAAAGTAGTAATTGGAGAGGGAAGAAGAAAGAAAAAAAACGATTTTCTTTTGTGCAGGGAGGAAGGGCCAATCTTTTTACTCACAGATCACTGGAAAATGGAACAGAGGGGACTGTATAAGGCATGGACACCCCAGGGGCACTGGTGTGTGTCTAATCTTACTTTGCATCTTTTAAAGAAAGCCTTTACAAATTAAGGGTATTGGGGTGGGAGGGTAGCTTAGTTAATAAGGTGCTTGCTGTGTAGACACAAGGACCTGAGTTTGATCTCCTGCATCTACATAGAAAAAGACAGGAATGATGTGTGATAATCCCATGGTACTCACTGGCTGCCCAATTGGGAAGCTTCTGGTCCCAGAGAAAGAGACCCTGTTTAAAAAGCCAGTGGGAGGGGGACAGTGTAGTGGAAGTTACCTTATGTTAACATGTCAACCTCTGGCCAGCAAAGATATGCTCACAAGTGTGCACACATGAGTGTACACACACACACACACACACACACACACACACACACACGTACACACACCGGCTAAACTGCATTTGAATCTTCATCCCAATACTTCACAGCGTTTTGAGTTCTTGTTGAAAATATGAATACAAATGTTTGGGGCTGTAAATGGCTCAGTAGTTAAGAGCAGTTGTTGCTCTTGCAGAAAACCTTGGCTTGGTGTCCAGGACCTGCATGGTAACAACCACCTGTAACTCCAGTTCTAGGTAATCTGACACAGGCAGATTCACAGTCTTCCAGCCTCCATGGGCATTGCGTACACACGGCGGACATATTCATACTTATAAATTAAAAATAAATAAATCTTAAAACATAGAAATGTCTGCACCATTCCACTGTTCTTAAGTTAGAGAACCTGAGACAATCTTTAGCGTTCCCATGTTCCTACAGGACACAGTCCATGCAAGTAGGAATAGTTAAATGATGGCCAGTGGCCGTCTCGGCCCTGTTTGCAGCCTTATATAATATAAGACATTATATACCTTGTTTCTGTAACAAGCTACTCTTCCTATTTAACATCGCTGCTCCCCATCACATAGGGAACATCATTACAGATTTGTTTGTGGGTGGGAAAAGGAGCAGCAGGCCTCCTCCAAGTGCATGCTCATGAGTCTGGCTTGGATAAAACCGACCACGTTTCCTAATCAGTATCCGCTCTGATAATGCGCGAGGGTTAGGCAGTGACCTGGCAAAGACTTCTCAAAACACCTCTCTCTACTTTCTATAGTAAGAGTGAAGCGAATCATACCTCCATGCTTAGAGACAGGAGCCCAGGGAGGAAGTCGTCACTGGACAGAGTTGTCAGACAAGCAGCCACTTGAGCCAGAACATTTTTAAAGTCCTCTTTTCCTGGAGGACCACTGGAGACAGAGCCGTTACTCACTCTTTTGACTTTCATTATAATGACCCTTGCGCCATCAGCAAGGGGAAATGTTATCTACTAATGTCTTCCATTGCCAGTGAATGTATATTATGAACATATGGATCATATATGCAACTTGTCCAAACACTGGTAACTAAAAGTGAATCTGAAAGATCATTCATTATCAGGAAAGTCATCTACTGCTGGGGCAAGTTCAGCTAAAGATGACTTTCTGATCTGCCTCATGTGTATGTGTGTGCATGCATGTTTGTGTGTGTACATGCACAGGTGCCCATACATATGTGTATGGAGGCCAGATGTCAATGTCAGATGTCTTAATCACTCTTGCCCATATTTATTCACATCTATCTATCTATCTATCTATCTATCTATCTATCTATCTATCTATCTATCTATCTATCTATCTATCTATCCATCCATCCATTCATCCATCCATGACGAGGCCCCTGACTGAACCTGGAACTCACCGGTTTCAGCTAGACTGGCTGGCCAACAAACTCTAAGAATTCTCCTGTCTTTGCTTCTCTGCTGTGAGGTTCTTAACTGGGGTCCCCATACTTACATGGCAAACAATTTCCTGATTGTCTCTACGGTCCTACAGATTTAATTTTGAAATCCTTTCTGGGGGGTGGGGTCTGCAGATACAGTGAGGAGCAGATGCACCTACCTGACATGACACTCCACTGGGGACAGGGAGTGCCTCAGATCAGTCAGGAGAGAGAGGGCTAGGTCTAATTACAGAGAGCACACCTTCCTTGGAAGTCCATTTGCATTTGCCTTTCAGTTAACTGGAAATGTGGCAGAAATGGGAACTTTTGGGGGGGGGGTGCAGAACTGTTCTAGCAGAAAAGCTATGGAGCAGATGAGACAGGAAGAAAAAGACGACAGCAGAGAGAACTGCTCAGGTGTGTCAAGTTTAAACTCATGGCCATGTCTAGAAGATTTGCAAAGTTCATTGAGCAGGTAGAGAATGAAAACCTTCCAATGGACAGTTCTGGTAAGGTCAGAGAGTGACAAAAATATTATTGATAGACTAATCGAAAATAAAGACTGTCTCCAGATGTTTCTGTCTTCTTCGAAGCACTTCCACTCTTTATTTTTATTTTTTATTGGTTATTTTATTTATTTACATTTCAAATGTTATCCCCCTTCCCACTTTCCCCTCTGCAAACCTTCTATCCTGTTCCCCCACTCCCACCTCTATGAGGGTGTTTCCCGACTCACAGAGCTAGTCCTGCCTCACCACCGGAGCATTCCCCTATGCTGGGGCACTGAGTCTTCACAGGACCAAGGGCCTCCCTTCCCATAGATGCCAGATAAGGCCATCCTCTGCTACATATGCAGCTGGAGCCATGGGTCCCTTATCAGGGCTGCACCTTTGCTTGTTTAAAGCACAGAGCTGGGGTGACCCTTCTCTGTCAGTTGGCCAGGCCCCACGTGACTCAATTACTCAGAAGTCTGTGGCTTTCGCTCGCTCAGACCTGGCACAGCCTGCTGCCTCCCCACCATTCCCCCAGCAGTCACTTTGTGTGTGTTGCACCGAAGTGAACTCAGGAGTGTGAGCTTACATAAGGAGAAGTCATTAGTTCATGGGTAAATCCTGTTTTTATATTCATCCAAAGGAAGAGGGGTGTTTGGACTCCACAGCCACAAATTCTACCATTCATGTCAGGAAATCAGTCAGTTCAGCCACCTTAAGAGAGTTAAGGAAAAATGAAGTCTCTGAAGGAACAAAGGCACAGTCTCCTGGGGAACAGAAATATACATAGAAATCTACAAAATTCTCCTGTGCACCATGACAGTGTCCTCCTCCCACTTCACCCTACATCTATAAGAACGTGATTTAGCCACCCTGAACCACACTTAATGCTAGCAGATTGGAAGGCGGATAAGTTGGCATTTGAGCCGAGCCTTTTTGCCTCCTCCCTGCGTCTAATGGATTACTAAATTTAAATGCTCAGGGCATAGTCTGGCCTCCTTTGTGAGCGCTCGGCTCTCATTGACGTCAGCAGGAGCCCTGTGTCTCTGCAGGGCAGAATTTGGCGCTTCCATGTAGAATATTTTTAAACTATAAAATTGAATTACAAAGGTATTGCATCTGCTTTTTATATAGTGATTGTTTAGTTTATTAAAGAATGTTTCATAAATCTAGCCAATTCTGCAGGACCTGCATATTTAGCTAAGCAAACTTATTTTTAGAAGTGACATAAAAGGAGAGTGAACTTTTAATTTAAAATCGAGGTTGTTTAGGATGGAGTTTATAGATATGAGAGTGATATATCATAGAAAGTGTGCTTGTTATTAAACTGTGCGTTTATTTTTAGAGTGTGATGGGTTGTGGAGTTTAGCTTTGTATTTTCATTACGAAAGCACACATGAGGATTAAACAGTTATTTAGATATTTCTAAAATTTCTAATCTTTTAAATTTAATTTAAATTTATTAAGCTCATTGGTAGTAAATCCATTAGTAGACTTTAATGCTGGTAGAATTTGTAGGATGTATTCATTACAGCAGAATGGGGTAAAGATGACTGAGGGCTCTTTCCTTCCTTCTCTTACTAAGTAATTGTTTACACATTTTTGGACAAAGTCTCACGCTGAAGCTCAGGGTGACCTCAAATTCTAATCGTTCTGTCTTAGCCTCTCAAACACTGGGAGTTCACATGTGCACCACTCTGCTAGATTGAAATTAAAATTGTTACTATGATTTTTGTATATGCGTGCATGTATGTTTTTGTGTGTATGTGTTTGCACAATGCACACTTTCTCTGTCGTCTCTGTCTCTCTCTCTCTCTCCGTGTTTGTAGGCAAGAGGTCAGTCTTGAGGGGCCCTCCCCAGGAGCCTTCAAGCTTGTTTGTAGTCCAGGCCTTTCACTGACAGGAAGCTTTCTGGTTAGGCTGCCCAGCCAGTGAGCCCCAGGGATCTCTGCCATGCCCCACCTTTCCATGTTTGCAATTACACGCATGTGCCGGCAGGCCTGGCCATTTCTTCTGTGGATTCTGGGGTTGAACTCGGGTCTTCATGTTTGCACAGGATGTACCCCACCCACGGAGCTGGCTCCCCAGTCCTCAGTGTTGTATCTTAAGCCATTCTCTTTATACCTGCTTCAGCCAATTTGCCTTGACTCCCCCAGGTACTGATGAGGGCAGTACTACGTGAACAGTGATCAGTAACATAGACGCTGTGCTTGTGCTCTGTGCAACAGGCTGGACCTAGAATCTAGATCCCTTTCCAAGGTTTCCTCCTTTCAGAGTGGAGCCATGTGGACCTCCACCGTCTCCTGTATTTGTTGAGTCACTGTGTTGTTTTGATAGCACAGGACTTGACAGAATGAGGTAGGAATTTTATGATCACAAGCCTTCAGTGTGGCACCCTCTGTCACTGGATGTTATTGTCGCAGATTTATACCCCAACCCCCTTGATTCAATTACACTATTGCAGACTTCAGTACAACCAAGGAAAAGTCACTTCTCTTGGGCCATTACTTTAAAATATATAACACCCTGGCCTTCCTTCTTGTTAAGCTTCATATATGGTCTGTGAGTTGTATCGTGGGTATTTTGAGCTTATTGGCTAATATCCACTTATCAGTGAGTACATACCATATATGTCCCTTTGGGTCTGGAAATAACATCCTCAGTCAGGATGTTGTTTTCTAGTTCTACCCACTTGCCTGCAAAATTCGTGATGTCCTCATTTTTATAGCTGAGTAATATTCCATTGTGTAAATGTATCACATTTTCTCTATCTGTGGCACCTGCTATTATATATGTCTGCCTTATCTAGCCCCAGAGGAGGGAATGCTAGAGGGGTGAGGAGGGAGTGGGTGGGTGGGTAAGCACACTCTTTTTTTTTTTTTTTGACATTGTTTAGCCAGTTTAATGGTTGGGTTGGACATGTGGCTGGTGGGGTGGGTGCCAGAAGTGGAAGGTCTACATTTTGTCTTCAAACCCCTGCATAATTGATTCCAGGTCACAGGGTGATTCCCCAACCCTACCTAGTACAGCACTCAGAACCTAAGATGTTGTCTCATCCACTCCAGTCCATGTCATTTTCCTGCACGGTGTCATCTGTGCCATAGCTTCCACCACGCCCATCTATAGCAGAAGCTCTAGATCAAGGATGGATCCCCTGATGGGACTATCCTGTGAAGCCCCCAGAACAAGGTTGGGTGGTTGCTTCCAGAACAGCAAACATAAAGAAATGTATTACACTTTATAAAGGGACAGGAATTTGAAATCTCAACCCAGTTCCTGAATTATGACTTGAAGGCTCATTTTTATGTGCAATACTTATAGCCTTAAACTAGGCTTGTTCCCACTAGTTCATAACCCATTTAAATTAGTCTATGTCTGTCACATGGCTGGTGAGTTTCCTCTCCTCAGTTTGCTACATCCTGCTTCCTCGGAGTCCAGGGTGAATCTCCCCGTCAGATGTCCCACAGTCTAATCCTGCCTCAGCTCACTGGCCATCAGCTTTTTATTGACAGGTGATGCTTCCACACAATGCACAAGAGATTATCTGTACAGCAGTTAATGTCTGCTTTTGTTAGCTTGATTGTTGCTGTGGCCTCCCGCGTTGGACGGCTCTCAAGTGGACACTTGTACATGCAGGTCTACTTCCACTTTATGAAAGCAAGGCCTTATCTCAAAGCCCTTTCATCCTAAGTACTTGAGCCCTGTTCTTTGTATCCTGTTCCAGAGACTGCAACTCCACCTCCTCTCTGGAGGCCAGTCTGTGTCGAGCACTGCCACAGGGCTGGCCATCAGGCCCCAGAAGCCTTTCTCCAGAAGCCAGGCTTTAAGCTGTTCATCAAAGTAGCCCTTGGTTCGAAGAGTACCTGTCACCTCGTTAACCTGGGTGACAGGTGTCTTTCCCAGCAGCGGGCTCAGAGATTCTTCCACATCCTTCTGTAGGGCCCAGATGTCACCTTCCACCTTCCGAATCAAGGTCATCTGTTGGTTGCCATGTGTGATCTCCTTGTAGACAGGAATGTTGTGCATCCGAGAGCGACGAACAAAGTAGGACAAGCTGGGAAGGGGATCTCTGGGAGGCTGCCAGCCACTAAGAGTGGGGTAATGTTTATGTTTTGGCAGCTCTGGGATTTTGGTAGGGGGGGAGCAGGCGCTCCACAAATTGGTATTCATCCACAGACTCCACAAAGTCGGGGTTATCAGGAGGCCCCTGGGTCTGGCTCAGCTTCCGTCGCCCGTAGCTCCGACGGAGGCAGCTCCTCCAGTCCTGCAAAGCGACTCGGAACACAGCTGCTGCTATCTTGGCTCCTCAACTGAGTGTCAAGTAAGCACACTCTTAAAGGCAAAGGGAAGGGGGCATGGGGTTAGGGGTCTCATGGAGGAGGGACGGGAATGGGTACAACATTTGAAATGCAAATAAATAAAATAATTAATAAAAATATATACAACAACAAAAGAACTCACAACTAAAATCTTTGTGGTTTAAAAGTTTTTATTTTATGTATATGGTTGTTTTGCTTGCATACATGTCTGAGTACTATTGTACATCTATGGTCCTGTGCACCATGTAGATGCCTGGTGCCCTCAGAAGCCAGTAGGGGGTGTTAGAGTCCCTGGAACTGGAGTTACAGACAGCTGTGAGTTGCCATGTGGATGCTGGAACTTGAACCCAGGTCCTCTGGAAGAACAGTCAGTGCTTTTAACCACTGAGCCATCTCTCCAGCCCCTGGACATTTATTAATGGTACAGGTTTAGTTAATTGTACAGAATTACCTTCAGAAATAATGCTTATAAATTTGAGGGTAAAGTTTCAGTAAGAATCTAACAAATATGCCTAAGGATAATCCGATTGAATTTTAATGCAAAAGCCACTGAGGAAACCGTTAGTCCTTGCAAAACTATGTGCACGGGCTGCTTCTGAATCCATATGTTGATGGCTGTCTTAGGAAGCCTGGAGGAATTCCCATGAGTGTGCATGCTGTTATTTCAAGTCTGCTTCTTGGGAAAGCATGCCAGCAAGAGGACACTGGGGAAGAGAGCCAGGCGGTGCTGCAAACCTGGTATGTTTGAATGTTGCTACGGCAGACATGCAAATAAACAACAAGGAACTGCAAGAGGAAACATTTATCCTCTGACTGAGAAATAATAGACCCCAGTAGGACACAGTAGGAGGTGCCATAACTCAGCCAGACAGGGAGCAAGGAGACCCTGGGCTTATGTATGTCAAGGCCTCCTCCTCTTCCTTTTTTAGATGAAGAAATGCCGAGTGAGAGAAATTAAGTGGTGTGTGCAGTTCGGGAGTGGCAGGTTTAGGATGGAGGCCAACTTTCCTCACTCATCACTGCAGCCTGATTTCTTCTGTACCAAGGCTGAAAGGGCAGAAAAATTTTTGGAAACTATTTGTTCTTTTTTTTTTTTTTTTTCTTGCTCTTGTCCTGTTTCCTTATACAAAATGCCAACACACACCTTGGTGTTGAGGGGATAGGAGGAGCTATTGGTAATGCTGAAACAAGCCTTCCATGTGGTTGGCAGGAACTTTAATTTTCCCTCTTTATGTTTCCCATGCTACCCATGTTTCCTGGAAAATGTCCTAGGAAGCTTTGGGGGGTTGATTCTGGATTTTAAAGCACAAACTTTTCTAAGTGTTCCATGCTACCGGCCCCAGTTGTATCTTGGCTTCATATTTCAACCCATTTCCCCCAAAGTTTGGCTAAGAGTGGAGATTTCTAAGTTCCTGTCAGGTTGTTGAGGAAGACTTCTGGGTGTCTAGTT
This sequence comes from Mus pahari, assembly GCF_900095145.1. Classification (NCBI taxonomy): domain Eukaryota; kingdom Metazoa; phylum Chordata; class Mammalia; order Rodentia; family Muridae; genus Mus; species Mus pahari. The sequence continues at coordinate 155,684,611 of NC_034591.1, forward strand.
AGCATAACACAGATCACAACAAAAGGGACTCTTTCTGTCAAGTGTTGATTATGGATTTCTCTGATAAGATTAGGTTGGAGGGGACATTTTAGCCGAAGAGCATTTTAGAGTCTTAACAGTTTTAGTATATAAAGCCACGGAGACCCATGTGCAGTGTAAGCCATGATAGGCGAGGGGCTTGACTCCCCGGTGAAACAAACAGAAAGGGAACTGTTCCCTGCTTATTAATTCTCCTCTCATATATTACATCCCAACTATAGTTCCTCTCCCTCCCCCTCTCCAGTCTCTCCCTCCCAACCTCCCCTTCCTCCCTGGATTCAACCCCTTCACCTCTCCTCAGAAAAGAGCAGGTCTTTTAGGATCATACCGCACAACAAGCTACAATAAGGCTAGGCACATACCATCACATCAAGGCTGGATGAGGCAACCCAATCAAAGAAAAAGGGTCCCAAATGTAGGTGTAAGAGTCAGCAACAGCCCCTGCTTCCACTGTTAGGAATCCCACAAGAGCACTGGTTAAAGAACCATAACATATATGCAGAGGCCCTAGGTCAGATTCATACAGCTTCCCTGGTCTCTAGGAGCCAACTCAAGCCCTGGTCAGTTGCTTCTGGGGGCCATGTTCTTGTGGTGTCCTTGATCCTTCTAGCTCCTCCAACTCTCCCTCTCCCTCTTTCACAGGACTACCACAGTCCCACCTGATATTTGCCTGTGGGACTCTGCAATGCTCCCATCAATTGCTAGATGAAATCTCTCTGATGATGGTTACATTAGACTCCCGTCCTAGCACATCCTGCAGGCATGATAAACTATAGGTTGGAGGTTTTGTGACTGTGATGGTGTCCCAGTCCCTCCACTTGAGGCCTTGCCTGATTACAGAGGATAGCCAGTTCAGGCTCCACATCCCCCATTACTAGGGGTCTTCACTAATGTCACCCTTGTAGACTCCATGGGATTTCCGTTGCACTAGGCAGAACACCAATTTTGTGGACTCAAGACAAGATCAGTTACAGAATTTCCTTTCCTCATGGAGGGAGGTCTTGTGTAGAGGAGTGGGCAGAGTGAAAGTATGCTGAGGAACACATAGCTACATGTGAACTCCTGCTTGGAGCACCCGACAATGTAGAATCATTTCAGCCCTTCAGTCAGCTTGCTGTAGAAAGATTTGAGACTATCTCACAGCCCTTTGTTAAATCACTAAGTATGTGTTTGGCTATTGGCACTGATTATGTATATCTCTCTCTCTCCATTTCCCCTTCCCTCCCTCCCTCTCTCTATGTGTCTGCCTGTCTGTGTTGTGTGTAATATTAAAAAACAATCCATGCTATTGCTGGCTAGGCACCAGCTAGTAGTCTCGGTCTTTTCCCCAGCCCGGTACCGAGCCTGAGCCCGAGACCGCATGTTTCCCCTTGCCAAGGCCTCTCCAGATCTCCGAGATAGCTCTGTCCTCCCTGCGGCTGGCTGCTGCCTAACCCGCTCAACACTCCCAAATTTCCTCATCTAGCTGAGGTGCACTCTGGCAAACCCACACTCTGCTCTGGTTACCTTTCCCTGGAGCTCAGTTGAATCGCAGCGAGATGGAAAACACCAGACAATCGTAGTTTAGAATCAAGAGAGAACACAATCGCTGGGTGTGGAATCTAGCATCCTAAATTCACCAACTATTCTGTTAGAAATCCCGGTAGCAGATAATGGTGGGTTCCGCCACCTGAACTAACATCACCAGGGGCTAAATTACCTTGCTCTGGAAGGAAGCCCCCTCCTCCCGCCATCCCTCTTTTACTCTCCATCCCAGAAGACCCGTCTCCTTCTTGTCCAGTGATTGGCTTCTTGTTGTCTTTATTATTTAATAAATTAGGAGCAAATTCCACTATATGTATATATATTCTTACAAGTGTGCAGTGTCCTTAGTTCCAGAAGAGAGTGTCAGATACCCTGGAACTGGAAGAACAGATGTTTGTGGGTTCTGGGAACCAAACTCCGGTCCTCTGCATGAGGAGCAAGTATTCGTAACCACTGAACCATCCCTTCTTTCCTTCTAAACTTAAAGATTTACAGCCTCTGTCAATAATTATTAAGATAAGAGAAGATATTTAATCTGAAGGTGAAACAGTTAGCTCTGAGCTTTTATAAATGATTTAACTTTGGCCAACAATAAAAATGGTAACCAATTTCTGTAAGGAATATTTTACTGACCAGCAAGTGTTCTACTTTAACTAGTCACAAATTCCCTGAAAGGAGTTATTTTGAATATATATCAAGTGTAAAGACAATGACAATATCCTGATTCCTAATTTTCTCTGTCTTGATGGATCTCCAAGCCTCAGATATTTGTGACCCACGTTTGGAACCTGTTGGAACTTGTTGCCAGGGTCCCTTGTATCCCTACAGCTCAGGTAAAGAGAATCACGGGACTGATTTAATAATCATAAGAGAAAGGCTAGCTGACACCGTATGAGATGTTTGTCCTTTTGAGGGAGGAGAGTAGTTAAAAATGGTAGAACCTAGAAGTTTCTCCTATTCTGTTCAAGTAGTCTGGGCCCTTTGCCAGACACTTCTGGACTTTCAATTCTTGACTGTTCCATTTAGCAACAAGCCTAAAACCATGGCTTGAGCTCAGTGCATTCAAGGCCTGTGTTAGAGCCTCTACTATCTCATGCATGATAGCTCATCTTCTTCAGGAGGTTAGCACACAGGACTTCAGCTTGACAGCTTCCTTATAATAAAGAAGGCTAAAATTAAAACTAACCTTTATGCTGTTGCCAGGCATCCCTTTGAAATACTGCACAGGAGCACACCAAGGTATAAACATATGCTTGGCTCGGACACGTTGTTTTGCTTTCTGTTTGTGAGATATTCTTTCTTTTGGTCTCTTTTGCTTGCCATCTTCTCCCAGCACAGGGAAGAGTTAGATGTCCTATTCAGTTCATTAGTATTTGGGAACTGTAGTCACTGAACACGCTGTACAACTAAGGGAACGTTTTCCTTCTGGAGCAGTTATATGATACAACGGAGCTGGCTTTTCTGAGACAGCGCGATTTCTTATGAGATAGTTGAAGACTTTGACTTCTGGGAAAGATGGCCATTGATTTTGCATTGTTAATTCTAATGTCATGGAAATTTCCTACTTGTATTTGAAAAATTCTACTTTCTTTTGCAACCAGCAAACTCCAGAGAGTTAAATCTATATAAAAATAGAAGTGAACATGGAGTACTTTTATGTTAATTTTTTGGGTTATTTTTGATAATGGGATATTCACACAATTTGACCTTTGCTTGAAATGTCACAATGCTATTGAGCTCTGACATCTAGATAGGGATAGGTGTAGTGTGTAATTGTGCCCTGTTTGGGTAGTCATGCTTGATGCTGTCATAGTGAGCTTCAGATTTCAGTCTGGAACAAACCTGGACATACCTGGAAAGAGGGAATCTTAACTGAGGATTTGCCTCCATCAGATTGGCCTGTGGGCATGTCCATGGGACATTTAAGGGTTCAGTCTGTTTTGGACAGTGCCACCCTAGGCATATGAGTCTCGGATGTATAAGAAAGTTAGTTGAATGTGGTCTCAGATCAAGCCAGCAAACAGAGTTCCCCTGTGGTTCCCGCCTCTGCTCCTGCTTAAGTCCCTGTTCTGACTTTCCTCAGTGGTAGACTGTGACTGGAACATGGAAGCCCAATAAGCCCTTTCCAATCCAAGCTGTTTGGGTCATGGTATTTACCATAGTAACAGAAACCAAACTAGAATGCCTATCGAAGGCAAACAGGAAACAAAGACAATGAGAAAATTATACTCATGGCATCTGAAGTCTGGTGGAAAGCTGTGCAGTTAGTGGACCAGAGAGAAATTATAAGGGGAAGTCACAAAGTTACTTTTAAGTGTGTAGAGAGATGTGAGTGTGGTAACCATACCAATTATTTATGACCCCCAAGGAGACTACCAGAATGGGTGTGTGAATTTGAAGGGTGGCAGAATTTTTGTTTCTTGAAGATCACTTGGTTTGTAACAATCAGAGCAGAACCCTAACAGGACAGACTAAACTGAGAAATACGTGAGTTGTTCTTGACGCATGCTGCTGAGTTGCTCAGTGGGAGTGTTGGAGACTGAGGTACCATTGTTTCTCCAATTGCTGTGCCACTAGGCTGTATCTCAGCAGCACAGGGCTTACCTAGTGTGCATGAAGTCCTGTTTCAGTGGACTGAGTGACTTTAGCGTTTTCTCTTCTGGTCCTTGAGTTCTATACTTTGGTTGTATAGGAAGCGTGTGACTCCCTGTGCGCACAGCTAAGCACTAAGGAAGCTGGAATGTTGAACACACAGAGCTGTTCCTTCAAAACAAGGGATGTATAACTTGTTACCTGCCCAGAAGTTTAGGGGCAGATGTAGTTGACAGCCTGGTGACTTTTGTGCTATCTGTGTGGCCTGAGACCACACTAGGTCCTTTCTGGACCCTTTTCATAGCTTGGTTTTCTCAGTTAATTCTTAGAACTAATCTTTATTGAGCTATCACATGTGGTCAGTCTAGAGAAACCATCTTTATGGAATGTGTCACATGCACCTTATAAAGCGTTTTGGTATAGTCATTTCTGATCTCTGTTTACCTTACTTTGTCCCTCAAGGAGATTTATGTGCTTCATTGTGTACACATGATTGAGTTAATTATCACGAGGAACGTTTTCATCAATTGTGCTGTGCTTAAATATACCTACAATAAACTACTAGGAATCAGACGCTGGAAGTTTGCGCCAATGCTAGTTGAACCTAACAACTCCTTAGTTGTGTTGAACGAAACAACCTTCTCCCTTCCCACCGAGCATTACTCTACTGTCTGTGGTGGTTGCAAAGAGCCCTACATTGTTGTACTATCTGAAAGACCCAATTGCTGAAGAATGGCACTGGGTCAAATCCACTACCTTAATAGCAGTCATGTCTTAACATACAAACTTTCTCCCATAAAAATAACTTTAATGGGGTTGCCAGGAGAGCGCTGTCCCTCTGACAGCCTCCAGTCACTTTGAAAGCCGGAGGGCAGCATGTGAGTAGCAAGATGTGAACTTGAGCTAGCTGAGCAGAACGTGGGTGGATAGACAGAGGTCCACCACCCTGGCGAGCTGAGCCTGGCTGTGTCCTTTCTGCTGGGACACCCCTACTCTGTGGTCTGTGAAGTGGTGCAATCAGAAGACCAGGCTGGAGTCGTTTACAAGTCTCTCCACGTAGGTTGTAGTCAGGTTTCTCCCAGACCTTAGGCTTTTGTATTATTTTTTAAATTTTAATTTCACTGTTACCCTTGACTATTGTCCTTTCTGTTGCAGTGACGGAGAAGCAGGAGGTGTTTGTGCTTCATCTATTACTGCAAAAAAAAAAAAAAAAATTAAATAAATGTAACAATAAACGTGATAAAAATAAAAAAAATAACTTTTAAATATCCTTCATATTCATGAAGATAGAGGACCCTATCACTGTGGATTTAGTTTAAATTACAGAATTTACTCATTTTAAAGCATTTTAAAAGAGTTTGACAGACAGCCTGAAGGCTACTGATTCATTTTGTCTTCCATCTTTCTGTTTGCTTCCATAACCACTATAGGTCAAAGGTGTCCAAATAGCCATTTCAGTGAATGAGTAAACGAGCGAAAGAACTCACGAGGGTTTTTTGTTTTGTTTTGTTTTTGTTTTTCTCACATTAACTTTCAGTGACTAAACCATTTCGATTCTTACTGTATATGTCTTTCACACTTTCCTACTTCTAAGTTTGAATTTGAGATCATGTCTTTCTTGGTGGAGATGGAACCCAGGGCCTCATGCATGCTTGGGAGAACTCCACACTGAGCTGCACCCAGCTCCAGCTGCTTGCTAGTACTCCCTGGTCTACTTTAGCAAGGACTCCGTTTCTCTCTCAGTTTCCTCTTCAATCAAATGTTGCTTATGGATTGATATTTCTACAGCATGGTTACAACTGCAGTAGTTCTATGCTCAGTAGTGCCCTGTCTTAGTTAGGGTTTTACTGCTGTGAACAGTCACCATGACCAAGGTAAATCTTATAAAAGACATCATTTAATTGGGGCTGGTTTAGGTTCAGAGGTTTAGTCCATTATCATCAAGGTGAAAACATGGCAGTGATCAGGTAGGCATGGTGTAGGAGCTGAGAGTTCTACATCTTCATTTGAAGGCTCCTAGTGGAAGACTCTCCTCCAGGCAACTAGGTTGAGGGTATTTAAGCCCATCTCCACTGTGACACACCTTCTCCAACAAGGCCACACCTCTTAATAGTACCATTTCCTGGGCTGAGTATATACAAACCATCACATACCCCTTGGGTTACATAGGCCCTAAGAGGCTCACAAAGACTTTCCAAGAGATTTTTAGGCACAGAGAGTTTTTGGATATCTGTTTTCAGAATCCCCCTTTCAAGTTGCTCTGCCTTTTGGAGTTCTTTTCTGCCTCATGATCCTGCAACATCATCCTCGCACCTGATAAGAGAAAGGGCTATGTCCCTCAACATGATTCTTATTTATTGGTCCAGGCTACAAGATATCTGGCATTTAAAAATGAAGCAGATTAGAATACTGCTGACAGTGGGAATTTAATAATAATCTTCTTATTGATAAGATCACATTTCAATCCTTCCCTTCAATGAGTTAAGGTGTATCTAATTAAATTGTTAAACAGTAGTTGAAAACAATCTTTGATGATAAATCTTTGATTTTGACATGTAATCTAGAACCTTTTCAAAGAATTGGGTGGTATTTCTTTCCTTGAGATTTAGTTTGTCTTCAGTGATGTATACATGTATGTTTGTGTGTGTTTAGGCCATTTCTTCCACTGTTCACCAGTCTTGGCTGACTTTGTAGCATGCTGTAATTATCAGAAAAGGGAGAACTGGAGGTATATATTTCCCAGACGGAGGCTTGGAGAGTTCTGGCGGCTTCTGCTGTGTCACCAAATCCCCGAACTCTCATGTAAGAAAGCTCAGCTACTCAAGGCCCATCCTGGTTTGCTCACGTTGGGTACATGTAGCAAAACCAACCACCTTGCTTAGTTTTCATTCAGTGTTTGAGATTCTCCTACTCAATTCAGGATAAATATGGTGACTTTCAGGATCCACAATGGCCTCCTATTCAAGGATTCAGGATAAATATGGTGACTTTCAGGATCCACAATGGCCTCCTATTCAAGGATTCAGGATAAATATGGTTTCCTGCCCTGATCTTGAAGCCCTGCTTTTTAAATTGCCCAATCAAAACGATTTCCTTCTGATTCTGTGGCTGCAGACGTCACACTATCCAGATTAACGACATTCTTTCCATTCATTACATGTTTACATCTAACCAAGAGTCCATGATCTGGAAAAAATGGATTTTCACCAGATGACTCGCCAGCTGGTGTTTCAATGATTTACTGGCCACACGTTTCTCTGTAGTAAGGTCTTTCATATTGACATGTCTAGTGATGGAAAAAAGTAGGTTAACTTAACCAAATAATTATTTGTGTGTATGTGCAAAGAAATTAGTGCTTTGTGTAAGATATCTTTTTAAAACTTGATTTTATATTGTGTTTTAGTTTTATTAGTTATGCTATGTATTAGAGCCAGGGTCTCCTGCATGGTAAGTGTAAGTCTATCTTCCAGCAACCCTAACCCCTGGGCTCTGTGAAGTCTAATGAATATAGATTAGGATAATGTTTAAATACAAACAAGATGAAAATTAAAACAAGATGGACATTGCAAAATAGGTCTGCCTCAGGCATCAAGTGACCTGGATGTTCATGTTGTATTTATCTGTATAAAAGAACTCATCAGGATAGGATCCTAGTGTTCAGTGAGAGACAACACAGATGAATGGGCAGGGAACTCCCTAGGGGTTGACTGTGTGTATCAGCCAAGGCACACAGCATTGGTCCTGCCTACATACCAGCTGGGAAACCCTTTTCCTCATTTGTTTTAGAGTCACCGGGACAGAGAGGTGTCATCAGTCTTACTATGAAACTGAGCCTCAGTATTAGTCTAAGTTTCTCACAGTGAATCTGTTGATTAGAATCTGTTGATTTGAGATTTGAACACTTTATAAAATTATGAAATACGAGTGATGGACATTTGTTAAGCTTCTTGAATGTTAAAAATAATGCAGACTTTGGGAAAGGAAAGTCTACAGGTTTCAAGAAGTTTTGGTTGGGCAGGGCTGGCTTCGGACAAGTGTCTGCAGTCAGTTAACCCCGCAGCAGTTTGTGGGTTGGATAATACTCAGAATTTTAGAGCCATAAATGGAAAAGAGTCCCTAAGTATTCCTCAGGGAAGATTTCCTGACTACCAGGGACATGCAGAGGGTGGTGTCACTTTCAGGGAAGCAATTGAGAAAGAGGCATTTCCTTTGCTTGACTTCTTTGTTTTTATGAATGGAAATGAAAAATGTGAGCCTCATGCACAGATGTGATTTGCATGTTAACGGTGCACAACCTTGTGACTGCCCTGCACATTGCTCACAGCCTGGGACTATAATCCTTTTGATGTTTTTTTTTTCTCTTCTGTGTTTTAAAAATTCTGTTCCTCTTCTCTCCTCTGCTCTCCCCTTTCCTCTTTTCCTTTGCCCTCTCCTTCTCTCCCCTCCTTCTCCCTCCTTCCCACTCCTCCCCCAGCCTCTCTGTCTCTTTTGCCTCTCTCTTCTCTGTAGTAGTTTTATTCTCTGCTATTAGTATATATATCAAATATATATATATATATATATATATATATATATATATCAAATATATATATATATATATATTTGATCAGGACTTTGCCAACAGTTTGCTTGCATGGCTTTACAGGATGTCAGTGTAATGGGTCCATGAATAATGAAGAAATTTTGGCACAGGCAGGGTTGAAGCTTCAATATTACTATTTAGTCAAATGAATTAAAACACTGAGAAAGTCAAGAGGAAACAATCTACCCCATATTCAACCCCCTTCACTGTATTACCTGCCTAACAACAATATATATTACATATATATAATATATGTAATTATATATAGAATTAGTAATTATTCAAGGATAGAAAACTAATCCAAGAATCTAAAAGGTCTAATTATTAATTATAATTTATTATGCCAATGAGATCACTTTCTAGGAACCAAGAAAAAGGGAGGTATGTTGGTATCAAGAACCAGCTTGGCACATCAGTTCCAAACTCAGGAATGTCACACATAGGTGACACCTGATGCCAGGGCAACCACATACCTTCCCAGAGTCCACTTCCCACACTTACCTGTAGACAGGTTATGTTATAACCTAAATAAAAGACAGACCCTTCCCCACCTTTCACCTTTTTTTCCCTTTGTCTTTCTCTCTTTCCCCTCGTTGTCTCCAATAAACCTTTGCTGTGAAGAACTGCTTTGGCCTGGTGTGTTCTGTCTGCCACCATTCCAACACATCACTTTCCTTGAATTTTAGATTGAAAAGTTTTAGGCATACAAAGCATTGTAAATAGTAGAATGAATACTATTTATTGAATTTCCCATCTCCTAGGGTTAGGAAAGAAGCTAGAAAGAATATTTGGGCAACTTCGGGAACGCATGGTGACACTTACAGAAAAGCAGATGCTTTGTCCCTGACAGGAACAAGGTGAAAGATTAAGGGAGGTAATGTCACAATGACTGCAACTTGCTTTCACATGACATTTTAAAGAAATATCTATCTTGGGCTGTCAAGATGGCTTATCAGGTGTAACCACTTGTCACCCACCCCAGACCTGAGTTCAATCCCAGGACACACACATGGTGAGAGGAGAGAAACAACTCCTAGAAATTGTCCTCTGACTTCAATAGGCATACCTGACATTGACCTTGGAGCTCCACAGTTTTACACACCATAAACACACGCATGCACGTATGCACGTACAGACTATGCACCCATGCACACACAGAGGTTAAGAACATTTGCTGCTTTGTGGAAAACTTGAGTTCACTTCCTAGCACCCATATCAGGAAGCTTATAAATGCCTGTAACTCTAGTTCCTGGGAATTTGATCTTTTTTTTTCTGATCTCTGAGATGACCCACACAGACATACATTGACACCCATCAATAGAAAAAGAAATCTCAGAAAAGATAAAAATAAAGGAGAAAGAACCAAACCACACCCCAAGGCAAACCTGTGACCATAGTGATAATCCCCACCTATGGTTTGCTCATGTTCCTGGGCTAGTTAGCTTGGATTTCTGTCTGCAGTCCTAAGAGTCCAGGATAATAGATGTGTGACTTCCAAGTCTCTAGGAATTAGGAAACCAAGTTAATTCTAGAAACTTTAGATGTTAATAGAAGACATTGTTTTCTCCGGCTGTTTTTATTTGCCTTTTGGCCCCAGGCTGTTATTGGGATGTGCACTTGATCAGGAGTTTGCCAACAGTTTGCTTGCATGGCTCTACAGGATGTTGGTGTAATGGGTCCACGAATAATGAAGGAATTTTGGCACAGTCAGGGTTGAAGCTTCAATACTTGCTGTTCAGTCAAATCAATTAAAACGTGGAGAAAAACAAGTAAGAGGAAATAATCTTCCTCGCATTCAACTCCCTTCACTGTATTATCTGGCTAACAGCAGTTTGTTTAAGGACTCTGTCTTCATGTATTTGAAGATGAGTAGTCAGGTTCAAATACAAAAACAGAAGACAGAACAAAGGAAGTGGTCATCCTGATGACAGGGTATTGGGCAATTTTAATATGTGGAATATTTGGTTGTAAATTGCATCCATGTTGGTGAAGGCAATTTGGAAGCAAGAGACTGAGTTAGATCTTCCATTGCCATTGCAAGGCTCACAGTGAGTAAATCATGAGAATTATCATGGACTTAGACCCTGTATCAAGAAGAATCCATTTGTGTGTACCCAATAAAGCCATCTCGGTTCTCAGTACCACAGGCATACTTTTAAGATAGTTTTCAAAGCTGAAACATGAGAGCTAAGATGCTATGCAGAGGCTCAATCTAGCATGGCCATTCTATTTTTTAGTTATGTTGTAATTGTGTGTGTGTGTGTGTGTGTGTGTGTGTGTGTGTGTGTGTGTGTGTGCATGCAAGTAGCACAAAAGGATGTTGGATCTCTTAAAGCCGGAATTACAGAAGGTTGAAGAATGCAGTATGAGTTAAGTGGTACCCTCTAAGTGTGGGTAGGTCAGCTTTCTTACATCTTGCATCAGAGGGCTAGGATGCATGCTTTTCCAGCTGCAAGAGCAAGGTCTTTGGCAGCCACATGCTGGAGTACAGGAAAGAGTGAATGAGATTGTCTGAATAAAATAAAAATAATCCTGGATGCCTAAGTCAAGATTTAAGGACAGGTTTGATGTTCTACATCTGCTGATGCAGAAAATACCCTCTAAGAAGTGACTGACCCATGTAATCTTCAAGTTACTCACACCCAGGGAAGATCAAACATCAGCTTTTATTAACTCACTTAATTCTGATGGTGATTCACGAAGGCAGACTATTTTTAAAAGATAGAGGACTTTTATTTGAGGCTTTCACACATACATAAAATGCATTTTAATCATATTCACTTCTCACTACTTTCTCTAATTCCTCCAAGCTCCAGGCCTGGCCATCCCCTTTCAACTTCATGACCTCTAACTAAATAACTAACAACTAACTAACTAACTAATTAATTTTGTACAACCCACGGAGTCTAATTTGTGCTGCCTATGTGTATATTCATGGTTAGGAACCATCCATTGGAATGTAGCTGCTTGTCCAGGATTACATCTCTAAAGAAAACGGACTCTCTGCCCCAGAAGCCATTGACTATCCAACAACTTCTCAGCTAAGGGTGGGGACTGTGACCATGTGAAACATTGACTGGTTTGATCTTGTGTAGATTTTGTGTAGGCGATCACAGATGCTGTGGGTGCATGAGTGCACTTCTATTATGACTGTAGTGTTTTTTTAAACTATAAGTTAGATTTTGAACATTTACAATAATATATTGTTGGAAAAATCCAGAACTCAGGATATTTTTACACTCCCCCTCAACACCTCTCATTTACAGGGGAACAGTGGAATACTGTCACATGGTACCAGGTTATATATTAAATTTGTGGTGTCTACCAGTTGACGGCTGAGGTATTTTGGTCAAATTTCATTCCTTTTAAAATTTGTTCTCACAGAGGGAGACTAATTTTCCATAGTAGACTGAGTTATATTTTGTCCCCATGTCACACACATCTTATTCTCCCTCTTACCCATTTTATCCTCTATAGCAACCATTTGTCTGTTTTCTTTAATTCACAAGAAATATATACTTGTCAACTTCCCAGCACAGAGTGAAATATACACATGAGATGGATTTCCCCTCAAGTCAACCTCTCCAGTGCTGCTATCAGAGAAGATATCGTAGCAAGATACGGTGAATGACAGCAAGTGTGGATAAGGTCTGGAGTCTGTCACAGCCACTGTCACAGGTTCATGCTTCTACCCTCCCCTGCGGCTCCTGTGGGTGTCTGCAGTGATGGGAGGAGGCCAGAGCCCTTCCTATGGACAGAAATTATGATCAAAAAAGACTCCATTTCCTTAGCAGCTTTTGAGGTGTAGTGTTTGTTGATCTTGATAGAGTTTGATTGAGAATAATTTACTCAAACTGAACTTTTATAATAAAAGCGGTCTTATGGTACTTAGCTACACGGTCCTAATAAAATATTTTCTTCTGACTGTACAGAAACAAGTAGTTCTGAGGGGCTCTGGAACTAAAGGAGACACAAAAGCCAACACGGCACGTGCTCTGTAGGACGGGTACCTAATAAAGTGCCATGGAATTTTCTTTCTCTTAAGAATTGAAATTGTGTGTGGTGTGTGTGTGTACAATATTTTGCTTATAATTTGAATTGTTTTTGAACCTCCTGGGGTTTAGACGTCTGTGGCTCACTGTAATTTATGCAGTTGTTACGTAAGGCACATGTTTGGCGATTTGTCTCATCACTGACCAGGATGAAGTGTCTTTTATGTACCTGGGATATGACCCGTTCTTTTATTCCACTGAGTGTCATCAGATATGAGGATAAATCCTTAGCAAAACTCCCCTCCTAATTACATGTATATAAAACACCTCACCTATGGCAGTAGATCAAAGCACAATATTTCATATTCGGCTTATTCCATCAAAATCCCTAATTCTCTCTGTATTTGTTACCTTATTGTGGTGACAGAACATGTGAAGAAAGCAGCTTAAGGAAGGGAGGAAGGGAGGAAGGGAGGGAGGGAGAGAGGGAGAGAGAGAGGAAGGGAGGGGGGAGGGAGGGATTATTCTGATTCACAGGTCAGGGAATAGTCCATTGTGGTGGGAAAGCATTGCAGGAGTTTGAGGCAGGGGCTACACTGTAACTTCATTCAGGAAGCAGGGAGAGAGGCAAATGCTGGTGTTTACCTTGCTTTCTCGGATTTATTTATTTAATTATTTATTATTTTTTTAATTTGGTTCAGGACTTCAGTGTTTGGGGAGGTGGGGACCACTTTCAGGGCAGGCTTCTCTTCTCAGTTATACCTCTCTGGGAGCACCGCAAAAATATAACTTAAAGGTGTTTCTCGGGGCTGGAGAGATAAGAGGAGTTCGCAGCACTCACGTGAAGGCTTATAGCTAACGTCCTCTTCGGCATTCTCATATATCAGGCATGCACTTGGTACACAGACTCACGTGCTGGCAAAACACTCATGAACATAAAATAAAGACAACAAAAAAATGTGAAACAATGTATTTCCTAGGTGATATGAATCTCTTCAAGTTGACAATGATGACTACCAATCTTAGCTACCGTAATATCTGGTCAACAAAACTGATTCTGTCTATATTTAGAACTCCACCACCTTAATGAGAGCGGCTCTATCAGTGCGTAAAGGAAATGGATTTGCTGTTTTCTGTAAGTTATTAGAGAAAGGAATGCTTTTACTTCTGTCTCCTTAGATGGGTTTTAGGAGAAGATTTTTTTTGGAGTTAAAACCTAATCTGTGTAACCGGGCAACAGCACCAAAAACATCTCACATAATAGTTTAAGAAATTATCTTCAGTTCCTGTAAAAGTGACTCAATCTATTCCAGTGTGATACAAAATCATGAAAAGAATTGTAACTACCTCATTTATAAAGTTTGATGGCTGAGTACAGGAAGGCTTGAGACAATTTTGGTTCTACACAGGGGCCCGAATTATTACCACACCTTGCAGTCTGTCTGTAAAAATCATGACACCCTCCAGGGGAAAACATTCATGACTAGCTCTGTAGCCTCTTTCCCTTTGAAAGGCAGCAAATTAAAAGAGTGTGAATGGGGAAGAGAGGTGGCCCATTGACAAGCCTGGGGCATGGTGTGTATGGTGGAGCACTGGCAAACAAAGCTTGATTCCAACCCTGGCCACACACCGTAATGGCTCAGGGAAACTGCAGACACAGGCTGGCATCCCTGGTGAGTTTTAATGTCAGCTCCATAGGGCTAGGCACTTCCATAACACAATCTTAAGTCTCAGTTCAGTTGTAAAGACTGAGCAAAGCAGCTTCAAGTTCAAGTGGAGATGGCTGTGACAGGCTTGTCTCAGAACTACCCAGTGGATGTCTAGACTTAGCTTGAATTAGTTTTACTTTGCGGTGTTTATTGTTTAACTACTCCGGGGGAATGATTTATCCTTTCAAAGAAGTGAGATTAATGGCATCCGGCAGCTTTATTGGCAATACCGTCAGAGCCATGAACCAAAGTCTCAAAATAGAATTGGGAAGACAGATTCTAGGCGCGGAGAACGCCTGACCAACCCGGCTAAGTGAAAACTGGATGAAGGAATTGCTACCACCTCAGTTGCTTTAACCCTGCATATTTGTGCCATTTTAAATTCTCAGTTTTTTAATGTACAGGGGCAAAGATGACTTTTATAGTACTCACGAGACTGATATTTCAGAAAGGGATAAAGATCTAGCCTTTGAAATCTTGAGTCTGATACCCTATGGTTTTCATACCCACTGAATATAAAACAATAATTTTGGTGGAATTCTGAAAATCCCTGAGAAAGAACCTATTTCTCTTTTCATAAAAGTCTCTTCTATGTTATTTTATTTTAAGTTAGCATACAATTAATGGGCTTCATGATCACATTTTAAATATTCTTTGTTTCAGTTGATCCAGGATCATGTATATGTATTTTTAATTTAAATTCTTTCATTATTTATTGTGTGTGCATATGTGTATGCCATGACCTGTGTGTAGAGATCAGAGGACAACTTGTCGGAGTGGGCTCTATCCTTTTGCTGTGTGGGTCCTGTGAATTGAACTCAGGCCTGTGAATAGGACTCAGAGGCAAAGCCTTTCATCACTATCCATGGTCCAGGCCAGGGTCAGAAATTTTTGTATATCCTGTTTGCATTGGATTATTTTTAGCCCTTTCTGTATATTTTTATTCTGCCTAATGTCTGCACAAGTCTTTTGTGACGCTGTCCTTTATATATTTTGTCACTGTAGAGATGGGGGTCTGACACCTTGTAGTCTAAAATCCAGCTGTGAGCAGATTCCACTTGTTGAGGAGTCTCACCTTGACTAGCTGAGTGTTCTAGCTCTGTGCCCACATGTGCCTTCTCCTTGAAGCCAGTGTCTCTGATGTCCCTGCCCTTTCTTGTGAAAATGCCAGTCCCGTTGGGTGAGGTTTCCTTCCAATTTTATGGACTCACTTAACCTTTACAAGTTAAGAAAACACTGCCTCTAAATATAGACATATTTGGGGCTAGATTTTCCACCTATGAATTGAAAGGGTACAACCCAGTCTACAATAGATGTGGTTGTAGTTAAGCCCAGAGACTTTTTGTATAGGACAGTCGGAATGTACAGACTTACAGAGTAGGCCTTTGGAAATATTGTATATGTTGTTGTGCCTATATTTATTAAATATAGATAAACAAGACAGGCGTCATATATTTTCTGGGGACAGATCTCAGTAATATGGGGAAATGCATTCATTCAAGTGGGAGAAGATGTAATGTCAAACTATGAGAATCATGGGATAGCTACTTGGTAAAGCAAAATGAAGACTCATTTGCCTGAGCAAGAATCTAGATGTTTCCAGAAAACACAGTGCCAGCCTTGGTGTTACTTTGAGTTCTTTGTTGTAGAACACAATCTGTAACCAGATAACTTGGCAGACAAGTCTTTCTCATGTGAAGCAATCTGTGCGAAAGGTCAAGGAATCAAGCACAGCCATCTCTCTGCCAGCTCTCGACCCAGCAACAGACTGTCTCACTGAGTCAACTGTTCATGCCTTGCTTGATATGAAACAACCAAGAGAAAGTAATGCACGTATGTACAGTTTTGGTGTATGTTTCGGTTTAGCCATAAAAACCCTGAAGCTTCATTTGACTGGCGTCTTCATTGTCACTACCTCGTAAGACATACCAGGCTTCTCTAACTGTTCAGCTTATGTGCAGTGCCTGCTGGAGCCACATTTGATATGACCATCCTTATTGCTCCTTAGTGTTTGCTCTATGGACACACCACATTTGCCTAGGTCCTGTGTTGGAAGATGTGGGGCATGTTGCCCGGCAGAACAAGACTGGTGTTCTAGTATAAGTTGGTGTCAGTTTCTCTAGATGTGGAATTGTTGAGTGGGATGAAATAGAAGTCTTCAGTCTTACAGTACGAGTCCAAGAAACTCTTCAGCTCTGCTTGGGAGTTCCCATTGCTGCTTCCTGACCATCACATTGTACACTGAACTTTTAATGTCTTAAGTGCATTGAATTTTTAATGTTGTAGTCTTACAACTATGAAACAGTTGAGGACATTTGCATGACCCTTGTTACTACTGAAGGTCAGTATAAGTGTATGCTTATTTTCCATTCAGATAACTTGTCCTTTTTATACTCTGCCGATGAAAAATGTTTGTTTATTCTCTCTTCCTCCTACCACCTGTGTGTGTGTGTGTGTGTGTGTGTGTGTGTGTTTTTGTCTGTGTAGCTGGAGACTGAACTCAGAGATCTATAAATTTCAGGCAAGTCGTCTACTATGGAGAGACACCTCAGTCCTCTATGATATATTTTTGAAAATATTTCTTTTATCTTTTATTTAGGTACATGTGTACATGTGTGTGTCTATGTGTCTGTGTTTATGTAGGAAATGCTCATCACAGGAGAACGAGTAGATTTAAAATATAGACATGGAAATCAATGAGCATTTTTTATTGCTATCTGTTCGGTCATTTTAAATGTTTCGTTTTGTCTCCGCTAATACGTAGTTTTAAAATTTTCCTTATAGCTATTTTATATTTTTATATTATTGGAAATGGATCACTTTATTTATATTTTTAAGATTTCTTTTCATTTTATGTGGAGGGCATTTTGCCTGTACATATGTAAGTGCACCATTTGTAGGCAGTGCCCACAGAGGCCAGGAGAGGGCACTGGATCCCTGGGGATGGGAATTGCAAGGTTGTGAGCTGTCATGTGGATGCTGGGATTCAAACCTAGACCCTTTGGAAAAATAGCCAGTTAAGTCCTATTAACTTCCAGTCTATTTCCCCAAGCCTCTTTAATATTATTATTTAATTACTTTGTAGAAGTAAGTTTTTACACTGATTCTTATATCTAAGACCCACATAAAATTCTACTTTTTGGAAACTTATTTGAAAGGGCGAGGGTTGTAGCTTAGTGGGAGAGTGCTTGCCAAGTACATACAAGGCCCTGGGTTTGATCCTTAGACTCTCTGTTCTTTATTGTTCTGTCTAATACTCTTAACAATAAAACACAACAGGAGTCATGGTTGTAATGGTTGGGACTCTTCTCTTCCTGTTTTACAGGACAGGATTTCACCATTGGTGTTCCATCCTGTTGCATTTTATAGATCTCCTTGAACATAGGATTGACAGTGTATGTATGGACCATGGGCCAAATCAAAGCTGCCCTAGGTCTGTAATGAAAGTATGATCAGAACACAGCCATATCTATCTATCTATCTATCTATCTATCTATCTATCTATCTATCTATCTATCTATTCACTTATTTCTATGTATGTGCGCCTGCTTGTCTGTATGTGCACCATGTATAGACAATGCCCCTGGAGTCTAGAAGAGGACATCAAATGCCCGAGAGCTGGGCTTCTACACGGTCGTGATCCTCCAAATCTGGACCTGGGCAAACATTCTCTGTACATGCCACATGCTTTTAACCATCGAGCCTCTTTTCATCCGTTTTATTAGATGTCTGTCACCATGCATAAATATTAGCTATTGAAGGATTTTTTTGCCTGTCCTAATATTCAGAGAATCCAATAATGTAGAGAGTCAACTGCTTTTCTTGTGTTAAGCTGAACTTATATTGTCTTTACATTTTCTTTGTTGCTTTTTTTTTTTTTTTTAGAACGTTTCCCTCTTTATTTATTAGCATGTGACTTTTTTTCCATACTCACTGTTGCATTGTGTTTTGGTACCAAAAGCATGCTAGGTCTTCAAAGAAGCATGACTTACATGTGTCTCAGAAGCCAGCGGAGGAGCTGTGGAGGTTCCCATGGTTGATGCAGTCTTACATGACTGTTAGACTGGTCATCCTTTCTCACTGACTCATATTTTTTTCTGGGAACTTGCCCACTTGTCCTAAATTTACGAGAATTGTCATAAGTTGTTCATGGCACTCTCTTCATCTCTTTAATGTCTGCAAGATGTTTCCTGCCATTGCTAGTGTGAGCTGTGTCTTCTCCCTTACTTGCTCACCAGAGCTCGGTGGCCTTGACTGTATGTGCTGCTTAGCTGTAAAACTTCTCAGCTAGTACTTAGAAGTTTTTCTTTTCTTTTCTTTTTTTCCAGGGGTGCCGACTTAGTATTATATAACTTTTGGAATGAGTGCTTAGTCATTTTTTAAAAAGCCATTCTCTTTATTTTAACATGTGTCTTTAAAGATTAAATTTATCTCAACCATGTAAAAGCTATATTATTATTTTTAAAGATTTGTTTATTTTTTATGTTGTGCATATGAGTGTGTTGCCTGCATGTATGTCTATGTATCACATGCACCCAATGTCCTTGGAGGCCAGAAGAAGGTGCTGAATCCCTTGTGGCTGGAGTTCAGACAGTCATGAGCCACCATGCGGGTGTTGAATTAACTTAAGTCCTTGGCAGGAGTGAAAATGCTCTTAACCATGAGCTGTCTCTCCTGCCAGAGTTATTTATTTGTACTTGTGTGTTTGTGTGATATGTGCATATGCACATGAGAGCAGTGCCCAAGAAGACCAGAGGCGTGGGATTTCTTGGAGCTGGAATTTAGGCATTTGTGAGCTGCCACATGTGTGCTGGGAACCTGGTCTTTTGCAAGACTCTGCAGGCTCTTCAGTTCCAAGACAAGTCTGTTTCTACCACAAATTGGGATTAAAAAATACATAACTTCTTACAAAACTTTACCAAGGTTTTCCTTAAATACTTCTTGTAATACCACTCCCCCCACTTTTTTTTTTCTGAATCCCTTTCTGTCTTAGTTACTGCTGTATTGCTATGAAGAGACACAATGCCCATGGCAGCTTCTTAAGGAGAGCGTTTAACTGGGAGCTTGCTTACAGTTTCAGAATGTTAGTCCATTATCATCCAGTAACATGGCAGCAGGCAGGCATGGCACTGCAGCAGCAGCTGAAAGCTACATCCTAATCCACTGGCAGGAGGGAGGGAGGGGGGGCGGGGGGGAGGGAGAGAGAGAGAGAGAGAGAGAGAGAGAGAGGAAACACACACACAAACACACACAGAGAGACAGAGACAGAGAGACAGAGACAGAGAGACAGAGAGAGGGAGGGAGGGGACACACACACAAACACACACAGAGACACAGAGAGAGACACAGAGAGAGACCGAGAGAGAGAGACAGAGAGACAGAGAGAGGGAGGGAGGGGACACACACACACACACACACACACACACACACACACAAACACACCCAGAGACAGAGAGAGAGACTGGGCCTGACATAAGCTTACAAAACCTTAAACCCACCCCTAGTGACACTCTTCCTCCAAAACGACCACAACTCCTAACCCTGGTTAAACAGTGTATCAACTCGGACACAGGAGCCTCTGGGGCGGCCTCTGGGGTGGCCTCAGCAAGCCACCGCCCTCCTTCTATCCCGCTCCTTCTAAAGAAAGAGAGTTATGTTCACTTGCTCTGTTTCTTTCAAAACAGCCATCTCGCTTTTACCTCAGCTTCTTCATCTGTGAAGTGGGAGGAGTGATAGGTTTTACCTTATAAATTACTTTGTGAGCACTAATTGAACGAACACATGCTAACTGCTTTGAAGCATGCAAGAGCAAAGTCCCATAATTATTTTGCTTGTATTGCATGTGTGTATGCATGTGAGCATGTGTGTGTGTGTGTGTGCGTGCGTGCGTGCATGTGTGTGTGTGTGTGTGTGTGTGTGTGTGTGTACACATGTATGTGCTTGTGTTTGCACATGTGTATCAAGTCAGAGGACAACTCTATGGAGCTGGTTCTCTTCTTCCACTTCAGAAGGACTCTGGGGACCAGGCTCGGGTCAGGCTTTTGTGGCAAGTGCTTGTACCTGTGGAGCCATTTTGTCAGCTCCTCTGATAGCTTCTAGCTTCTAAAAGAATCAGCACGCAGCAGGTAAGGCTGACTCAAATGTCTGCCTAGCAGGATTCCAATCTCAGTCTTATTTTAATTATGTAAAAAGAAAAATGGTATTTTCCATGTAAATATAATTATCATGATTAAAATCTTCTAGATATACCCAGAGTCACATACTGACTTTTCTTGGGACTTTCTGTCTTCAGTGATTCTCACTCAATTTCCAACTATTTTCTCATTTCGAAGGGTTTGCTTTTCATCATTCCAAACATCTTCCTTTCCTGTATTTCTGGTGGATACGCTTTTCTGGCATAATTAGTTTCTCGTTTGATCTTTATTTCAATGTATGTGGTGGTGGTGGGGGCATCACAGGACGCTACTTTATTCTTCTTTGAAAGGACAGCCTGGCTTGCTCTCAGTGTTTCCTGCACTCTGGATGAGCCTGAATGAATGCACTTTTTTCTTCTGGTTCCATAATTACATCCACGAAGCTGCATATGCTCAGATCCCAGGAAGATAACTCCAGAACTCGGACGGGGACAGTGTCTCCAGACTGCGAAGACACCGCCTGTAGGTGGCCACCCTCTGCTTCTCGGCAGTTACTTTTGGTTTAAACTTCCCCACACTTTTGCCCAGCCCTCCTCTAAGGCCTTCTCAGTGAATGAGGGGCAGGCAGTGTTAACCATGCTTCACATAGTCACATCACATTTAGAAATCTCCAGAGTTGAAATTCTGGCCAAGGCCAAGGAACTATCCCATTGAAGTTTAAGGCAGAGCCCCAAGTTCTTTAGACACACAAAGCTCTCACCCAAACCTGCAAAGCATAATGAAAATGTTCTGTGGGACTGACACACGTTTTTGCCACTAGGAAGCCCTATATACTACAAATCATCGATTGTGATAATATATGGTGAATGACATGATATCTTGAGAAAATGTTTATAATGTGAGATGTCTAAGTCAAGCTAATTAGTACATGCAAGACACCACATACTTATTCTGAGGTGAGAACACTTGTACTCTCCCAGGAATCTTCAAGTACATACACTGTGACTAACTATAGTTAGCAAGCTGGGCATTTGATCTCTTTGATGTTTCTTAGCTGAAATGTGACAACCTTGGCTAGCATCTGCCCAGTTCCTACCACACCTCCCTAGCCCTCCCCCTCCCCATCACCACATGAAATGAATTTAACTGTTTTTTAAAAGTACACATATATATATGTGAGACCACATTGCATTTGTCTTTCAGGGAATGACCTATTTTACTTGTTAAGTGAAATCTGTATTATGCTGTTGGTTCGAGCTGAGCTGCCCCTGTCAAACGGAACAGATGAGAATGGGCCCACACGGGGCAGCATTGTCTTCACCAAGACAAGTCAAGAGTTGTTTATCTGATTGTCTATGAAACTAGGGGACAGACCTGGGATAGCCAAATCCCTGAGCAAGCCAGGTGTGTGTGTGTGTGTGTGTGTGTGTGTGTGTGTGTGTTTGCTCACATCCATGCTACTGGAGGCCAGAAGAAGACATCAGACCCCTGGAGCTGGGGTTGCCAATGGTGTGAATGTCCATGTGGGGGCTGGGATTTGAACACAGGCCCTTTGCAAGATCAAAGCAGGTGAATCTTGGAGCTGCAGAGTAGGTCTTTTGGACTAACTGAAACATCGTTCTCTTTCGCAGACATTCTTTCTGTTTTCCTGTTTAATCTTGTCCCATTTCTTCCTTTCAATCTGCTGGCCAACCTGGCCTGTGTTCAGAACAAAGCACTGAGCTTGGCAGCGAGTTAGCACTTCCGTAAATGGCTTTACCCAGAGCCCCTTAGGGTCCACTCACTGCCCAGGTTGTCATGGTGAAACTTCCAAGGTACCTTCTTATCCGTGGGATGACACCCTGCCTGTTTCCTCCAGCAGTAATCTCTGTTGTAACTATGTGTGGTTTTGGGTGTTAACTGTTTATGTCTCCCAGCCAGGCTTGGATTCTATGTTGTCGGTTGTACATTCATTTCTTGGAAAAGGTCAGTAGGAACAGAAGGGGTACTCAGTTTTAATGCTTAATGAACTAAATTATTTGTATATTTATATCTGTGTTTTCCTTACTAAATTGTAATCCTCAGTGGTGCACCTTTTTGTATTGTCTAATGTAGTACTAAATTCAGTAAAAGAAAGTTACACAGTAACTGACAGTGTATTCAAATTGTTCAGTGTAAATGCGCCTTCATGGCCAAGCATCTGGTGGATAGATGGTTGATAAAGCACAACCCAGGAATGGAAAGATTCAAGGGACTTGACTGTACATGATCTCTTAGTTTATGGGATCTGGTCTTGCACATGTGGGACTATGGGCACTAAGCTTTAAAACCAGTTCCACCCCCCCACACACACACCACACACATAGGTATTTATTTATACATTATCTATCTATCTATCTATCTATCTATCTATCTATCTATCTATCTATCTATCATATACGCTTTCTCTCTCTCTCATACACACACACACACACACACACACACACACACACACACACAGAGAGAGAGAGAGAGAGAGAGAGAGAGAGAGAGAGAGAGAGAGAGAGGCTCATGTAACCCAGGCTATCTTTGGGTTCTTTGAACTTCTAATTCTACTGTCTCCACATCCTAAATTCTAGAACTATAGGTATGCCCCACCATGCCTGGCTCACTCATTGTCACATTCCTGATAAGTTATTCCATAAAAGAAAAATCAATCACGAGCAACTAAAAATTTGTTTTCCTTTTTCCACTGTTCAAGTTCAGCAGCCACTTAACAAGCACACAACTCTTATGTTGCCCTACATTGGGGGAAAACATGCTATTTATGTCGACCGAAGGGAATTAGAGCGACCAAATTAGAGAGGTCCTCAAGAGCACAGCTAAGCGAGGTAATAGTCTGCAACCATGTAGACTGAGATGCATTTGAATGAAGGCGAGGGAAAGTGGAAAGGAGAGAGGGGCACTGGGAGAGGAAGGAAGACACGTGAGAAGAGGAGCGATGGGCAGGGATCCGGTACTTTGGATGAGAGAATGCGTACTGAGGATGCGCACTGAGGATGCGTACTGAGGATGTGGAGCATTGCAGTGTCTGGTGTGAAGGCATTTACTATCTACCTGACTCTGATTACATCCCTTTGGGTCTCTGGGTTCAACTCTCCAGGTCTTAATCCCTTCTGCTCATAGCGGATAGGACTGAAATCCTTCCAAGCATTTTCTTTCTCTGTGATTCCCTGGCTCTCATTTTCTACATGATGATGGTGATGGTTGTTAGCAAAGAAAAGGATGTCGAGAAGAAACATGGGTGACAGAGATGAAAGGGTAGACACGTGGAGCAGTGGGGGCCCGGATCATACCCATCTTCCTCTGTGATTTATTTATTTATCCTTATTTCATAGCTGATGAAAGTGAGGCACTAAACAGGTGTCGCAACGTAAGTTACTGTGGCTAGTGGAAACCAGAACTGCTTTTAAAACTCAGGTAACCCCCGAGCCCAGAGTTTATACATTTTAATTCACTATACACTTCCTCACTGAAACTCCCACATCAAAGACAGAAACTTACTGAACTGTAGCAATAATAATCAATCACCCTAGACATATTTAGGCTAGCACATACCTGTTAGTTTTTGTGCTTTCTCAACTTCTGCCACATTTGATATCACTGTCTTCTTACCAACCCTTCAAGGCTGACTAATACAGAAAGAGGGGTTTCTATTCTATTGTTTCCCTTCAGCTGCAAATCCAGCAAAGAAAGGAAAGCCGGGCTCTACAGAGCAGGCAAAAAGCCAGCTGATTCCCTCACACTGACTTGCACAAGGGGGACATGTTTTTCTTCCCTGTGTTTTTTTATATCATCCTAATCAAACAAGCGTACACCACCCACAAATGCAAGAAGTAATGATATTTTTTTAAAAAATAATTCAAAGTAGGTTTTGCCATTAAGAAAGTTCAAACTGAAATGCTACGTCGTTCCCGACCTGCAGGGGGCAGCACTTCATTAACAAAAACAGGGGCCCAAGGCCTCTCCCCATTGTCTTTGCTGTCTCTTTCAGACTGTTAAAGTATGGTATCCTGTCCTGTTTGCCACTACCACCACCACCCAACCCGTCCCGGCCCCACCCCCACCCCCACCCCCCATCCCCGCCTCCCACAACCAAGTTTGGCTTCTGTGGAAGAAGTACCTACACGTTTATAAAGGCATGGGATCAGCGTCTGTTGCTGATTTAATTACGAAAAATCGAATCCTTCACCTTATTTCAACATATTCCATTTAGTTTTTTTACTCATAGTAGCTAGCTTTGAAAGTCTTACAGCTGGGAGGAAGTTGGGTATCTCTTCTCTTAATTGAGTCTTCTCATTTTCTAGCTAGGGATTTGGCATCTGTTGTATGGCGAGGTGCACAGACAGCAGGCTCCCTGGCATGCCTACGGCTGGTTCTCTACCTCGCACACAACACCCGGGTGAGCTCTTTGGGCTTCAGATCTTCCATCCATCACTCATTATTTCCTCCTCCACAGCCAAATGCACACTCTTCTACATCCCCTTGACTTTCTTTCTCCAGGTCCAGTTTATTTTGGAAGATCTGTGAGAATAACAGGGGTCTTAGTGCTGATGTCTAGAGGAACACTTGGATTGCTTAAGCCCCAGCAATGAGAAGTCTGGAGGGCCTTCCATGACAGGTGCCTGGGAAGGATGCTCATTGGCAGATGTCCTGAGCTGGGAGCTGAGCCTTGCCAACCTCAGGGCACTGCGGTTCTGTTGTCAGTGTGTATTAGAAGTCACCCTGGAGCCTGCAGCCTGAGCTCCAACTGTCTTGTCCATTATGGCTTCATTCTATAGCTTATTTACATATGGATGCGATTTAGCTTAGAGTAAGAATTAGATTTAGTGTCTGATGACAGACCCCATCCTCTCCCAGTCCTCAAATGCCTTTAACAGTTTTCCCTGCATCTGTTTTGGTTTTTAAATCTTGCATATCCTCACTCAAAATTTTAGAATATTCATGATGCATGGCTTTTCCTGAGGAGACATGAACACACCAAATAGGGCACAAATCAAAGAAAGAACTCCGAGGCTAGCTACCGAACTGATGAGTGTACTGGGTTTGTTCAGGATAATGAGGGCAAGAAGAAAAGGGGACACAAAGACTGCCACAGCCTTGCAAAGCCCATCCCTAGAGGGGTGACAACTAGTATAAAGGTGCATCCCCGTTGCTCTCTACCCAACTTGCAGGCTGTACCACTTGAGAGTCTCTTCTCACTACCAGTGTAACACTTTTATAACCAGTAACTGCTTTTATAACCTTGAAAAACGGCCTGTGAATCCTGTAATTTTCTGAACTTTCAGAGCCTTGTATGTTTCCTTAGCTTTCCTCCCAGCTCCCTCTAGGATAGGGTGGTTCTACTAAAATGGAACAGCTATGTCAACTCTCTCCCATAATCTTTTTCCTCCCACTAACTCATACACATGTTATGATATGTGTATGTGTGTGCTCATGCTGGTATCCATGTGCATGTGTGTGGAGGTCAGAGGTCGAAACTGGGAGTCTCCACATGCATGCATACAGGTGTCGTTTGTGTTTATTGCTCTCTCTCTCTCTCTCTCTCTCTCTCTCTCTCTCTCTCTCTCTCTCTCTCCTTGTACCCACAGAGGTAGAGAACATCTACATCTTGCAGGAGTCAGTTCTCTCCATTTGCCATGTTGTTTTTAGGGATCAAACTCAGGTGTGCCTGGCTGCCAGCATCCTTATTGTCTGAGCCATATCTTTAATTTGTATTTTGAGACAGAGTCCCTCCTTGAAACTGGGACTTACGCTTTGGCCAGCCTTGCTGGCCAGCAAATTCTCTGGTGTTTGCCTGACCCAGGTGGTGGTGTGACAGGTGTGTGCTGCCACGTCCTGAGTTCGAGCTGCTCAGGTCCTTGTGCTTATGCAGTAGGCATGCTAGCCACTGAGCTTTTGCAGGCTCTTCGTGTCCAGCCTCTCTGACCCTGTAACCTCTCCTAGGATGTACTCAGGTTAGTTCTGCTCTAGATGACATGGGCCAGTACATAAGGATTAGCAGCTCCAGGCTTTGCCTCTCTTCCAGTCTTTGCACTACATCTCAATCTGCTTTGTGGCTTATGTGATGGATCACGTGTTTTAGGATGGTACATTAGAACGTGTTTACTAGAACACTCACCTTTGCTGAAGGGTCACTCATGGTGATTCAGGGTGACAGGCAAACTGTTCCGTGGGGTAACTTTGGCCAGCTTGCTCTCCTCATTAAAAAAAAAAAAATCTAGGCTAATAAAAGTAAATAATAAAAAACTCAACTATCTGCCTTTAACTTTAAGGGTTTTTTGGATTCGGTATTAAATAGTAGGGAAATTGCCTTAAACTCAATGTACTTAGAGCTCTGATATGGGATTTCAGGTGCAACTGAGCCCACAATCATAATGGCCTTTGAGTTTTGACTTTATGCCTTTCTTTGTGTTTATGTACTTCACATGGAGAGAAGATGGATGTGACACAACCAGGTACCTTGACTAAATCCACGCACAAAATAATTTTGGAACCCCAAGTTTTTCTCTGCCTTTTTGTAGTCAATCCCTTATCTGTCCCAGGTATTTACTGATCAACTTCCTGCTGGCATTGGTTGGCTGGCACTTTCTAGAATTGTCTATGAGTTCAACCATACAGTGTACACACCGTTCTTTTGACATCCTCTTGACTGAGCATATGTCTGGATGCTTATGTTCATTTTGGGGGGATTCTCTTTACATCTTCTCAATGTTTCTTTGAAAGAGAAAACAGTATTATTTTGATTTATTTTGGCTTTAAATTTGATGATGCTGAATTAACCAATGTAAAGTACTCTCTATTCTTGATGTCCTTAGAAACCTGCAAAATCTCACATGTGCTGAAATCACACACATGTTTTCATTGTTGACTTCTGACTTAGTTCTGTTCCATGGTGAGGAGACGCACACTGCATTTCAACATTTCTGACTTGGCAGACACTTGCTTTATGGCTCTGTGTTCTGTCTTGGCAGACATATGTCCATGCATACTGTCAAGTAATGTGTGCTCACAGTTTTTAGTTCTGTTTGGTTTCATTATGACCCTGTGGTTTATGATGTTTTCCAGATTATTTTTTGTCTAAAATATTGTACCTTGGCTCTTTATCCATTGCAGAAGGAATGTTGTCTATTGAACTTCTAGTGAAGTTATTGATATGACTAGATCTATGTCTACTGTAGAGCGTTATTTGTTCCTACCGCCCCTGCCTAAACATCCACGGACTCCTTCCCTGCCTTCCTGAATCATTTAAATATTTTTAAAAAACACGAGTGTCTTGTAGTTTTTTTATTTACATCTTTGCAGTGTTTATTGTCGGTGACTCATTATAATTTATTATAAGCGTCTGCAATCTGTCTAGAATTCATATTATATTGCTAACGTGAGATGGAGAGCCCCACGGTTGTCCCGGCTCACTTGCTTTCTCTGACCCCTGGCTACTTTCTACAGTAGAGTTGTCACCATGTTGCATCTCCATGACTTCTGTCCCCCAAAGAAAAGGTAATCTGTTTACCTCAATATTTACTAACCCCAGGGCTCCACTGGCTCCAGATGGAGTTCCCTCTAACTTGTAGAAAGGCATGGGAAGTATGACTTTCTCATGTAGCGGTATTCTTGTGTAGTGGTATTCTCATGTAGTGGTATTCTC
>NC_034591.1:155713689-155732805 GCF_900095145.1 Mus pahari
TGGAACTCACTTTGTAGACCAGGCTGGCCTCGAACTCAGAAATCCGCCTGCCTCTGCCTCCCAAGTGCTGGGATTAAAGGCGTGCGCCACCACGCCCGACTCTCCATCATTTTTTAAACACTGTAGGCTTCTTAATTTACTCTGATTTTGATGAGTCCAGAACAACCTTCATGTATGGACTAAAGCATTCCTGGAAAGCTTAAATATCTCCCCACCCCTAATTTTTTTCTGTTAACAAAGCCAATACTAATACATTTGAGAATTAATTTTGCTTGGTAGTTTTTTGGAAACAAAATAATTTATTGTGTGGTTCCATGAAACTAAAAATTGACTTCCAGAAGAATTAAGAGTTCTTAGCTGTAAGTCGGTAGTGTCTGGAAAATTTTTGGCTTAATTTTCAGAAAATTTTCATGAGAACTTGTAAATTTTCCCTATGTAAAATGTATATATGAGCCTTTGTGTGTTAGTGTGTAGTTCATTACTATGCGTTGTTCTCTGTAAAACAGAGGAGACATAGAATTGAGGGAGGAGTAATGAAAGTTGTACTATCTTTTCTAATTTACACTTCAAGATAAGATTGTACTATCTTTTCTAATTTACACTTCAAGATAAGAATGGGTGAGAGGTTCAAACCAAGGCAGGGGCCAAAGCTCCAGCTAAGGCCCAGGCTTAAGCTCCAGCCCAGGCTCCCAAAGGTGCTCAGGCCCCTGTGAAGGCCCCATAGAAAAGGCTCTTGCCAATGTGAAGACAGACGGACTGCTGGGACACACCTCGCACATACTATCTGCAGATGACCAGTGTCCTATGCTGTTTTTACAAATAAACTCAGGCAAGATCTGTTAAAAAAAAAAAAAAAAAAGAATGGGTGCGAACCTGAGCCTCCAGATCACTATTCTCCTGCCTCAGCCTTGTGGGTTCTGACATAGCAGGTACGCATCCACATCCTTATCCACATACATCTTAATATCTTTCTGAAATCCAGGAACAACAAGTGCTTTTCCTGAGGTGTGAACATTCTCCTTCAAGGACCCTGCCTACCTCACTTGCTCTCTTCACCCGGCCATGCCATCTTTCACATGGGCTTCGTTTTTTTCTAACTTTGTTCTAGACAGCTCACGGGCTGCACTGCAGTGTCCATTTTATATCTGGCATTCCCAACTATGTAGCTGCCATACTTACTATGACAGCTGTTGGGATTTGGGTAATGAAGGGATAGAAGCCAGGAAGTATGACACCCTGAGACGTGCGGCCCATACAGTGAGCCAAGAAACAATCTGTTAACAATATCTATCTTGCTTTCCCTTATATAGGAGAAAACATATCGGACCCTTCCCAGGCTTGATGTTGGTTGTGGAAATGTCTGAGGTTCTGTGGTCTCTGAAGTTTTATCGTAGGCTGCTTTTCTCTGTCTTTCTGTCCTCTGCGAAGGGGACAGCAGAGAGCAACACACTGTTTTGGTTTCCCCAACACAAACGTTGGTTGGCACACGTTTTCATTCTAGTGGACATTGGAATACATGTTTCTTTTATTTGTACCCCCTGTTCTTGTTAGGACCAGGCTGCTAGGGTTTTAAGGTCATTGCAAACTATTTGTTCCTTGTTGGCCTTTGACCCTTTCTCTTGAATCACAATGCAGTTCTCACACTCTTCTTCCAGTCAGCAACACAGATGGTCAATAATTAACAAGAAGGTGCAGCTTTAAAATACAGATGGTCCCCACCTGAAGTTGGTTTTGCCCTCACGATGCTGTGAACATGATGTACAGCCCGTGGAGACTGGACCTCAGATTTTCAGTTTTGTCCTTTTCCCAGGTTAGCAGCGTGCACCATGGCTCTCCTTCATGATGGTGGGCAACAGCAATGAGCAGGAGTTCTCAGTGAGCTGTGTCCTCGTGTGGGGAAATAACCCATAATCCACAGAGTGCTGTGTTGCTAAGCTGGGACATCAACTTAGCTGTGTTGAGTGCACTTTTGACTTAACAGTATTTCCAACTGATAGTGTGTTGAGCTAAGAGTAACCTCATCATAGTCTGGGAAGTGTCTGGATAGTGTGAATGCCCAGGAATCAGAACAGCATGGCCCTGAAATATAAACAGACCTGAAAACAAAATACACAAAATACAACCCACCTTAGTAAATCTAAGTGTTTATAACATGAGATTTTGGCAAACATGCCCAAAACACACCATGGAGAAAGGACCGCCTCGTCAGTATATAAACGGTGTTAGAAAAACCAGGTTTTGTATGAAGAAGGATGGGAGTGAAGCGCTCTCACACACTGTAGACAAAAATCAACTTCAAGTGGATGAAACACTTAAAGGTAACAGCACACACTGCAACAACGGCTTCTTAGAGGAAATGTCCTCTGTAATGGTCTGGGTGACGATGCTTTACTTGGGGGGAAGGTCCACCGTATTGGTCTGAGCAGTAGGTCTACTATATTGGTCTGAGTGATGATCTTTTAACTTAAATGATGCTCAGAATCAGTGACAAAAATGTAGAACAGACAGAAGGTTCACACCAAACTAGCCTATTTATGGCTAAGGAGTAAACAGAGGAACTGGAGAAAATATTTTCAAACAATACACCTGACGAGCGAATTGTATAAAAACACACAAGGAGTGCGGCTAACATAGCAGAATGGAGGTAAACAGCCCAATTAACAATCCTGAAATGTTTCTAGAGAAGAGATACAGACGGCTGATGAGCACGTAAAAGGTCCAGTGTCAGGGGTCGTCAGGAAGAATGCAAGTCAAAACCATTACAGCAGCTGATAACAGTCAGAAAACCACAATGAAACAAACAAAAAAACCAAGTGAGGTTATGGAGGGGGGTCCTGTATACTGTTAGTGGGAGGTATAAGTTAGTATAACCATTTAAAAAACATTCTGGAGGCACCTCACAAAATTAAAAATAGAATGACTGCATGATCCAGCTTTTCTACCACTGGCTACATAACCAAAAGGCATAAAAATCAATTCTAGACGGCTATGCACACCCTGTCTCTTGCAGTGTATTAAGTAAAATATGGGCTCAATGTAAATGTCCCTGGTGTGTAAATGATAAATACATAGCAAGTGGAATAATGGAATAGATGGAATAGCAGTTAGCTCTTCAAAAGTCTGTTACTTGCAGTAACATGCATGTACCCTGAAAACATTACATTAGTGGGAGTAAGCTAGGCACACAATCTCACTACCACGAGCTCTGACATGCCTATAGGGGAACCCGAAAGAATTCATTCTTAGAAATAGAAAGGGTGGTAGGTGGTGGTGTGGATAGAAAAGTATTGGTCAAAAGATCAAATTCATATCAGAAGGGGTAAGTCCAGACCATCTGCCCCCATTCATGTGCTCACTGGATGTAACCATCCGGCAGTGTGCATACACTTCCACATATCAGGTTGTAAGTTTAGTTAGTTTTCATCTTATAAGACAGTTTTAACCTCTGTAAACAATGACATATAAAACTTGCCACATTGTTGGGATAATCTTTCGTTGCACTGCACGAGGTTGTCTTTATATTATTCAAATGTTTATTTTTGTGCCGGCAGAGTTGAGTACAGACTGGACATTGGTATTATATTTATTGGATCATCACCCACTTTAGCATTTCGTAAACACGTGCCAACCTTACTTTTTGATTGGTTTAATAAAGACCTGACGGCTTATAACTGAGGCAGGAGAGGAAAGGCAAGACTTCTGGGAAAAGATAGGAACTTTGAGGAATAATTTTGAGGTATGGGATTCACCAGCCAGACATGGAAGAAGTTGGATGTTTGAAAGGGAGTGGACCCTAGGGCAAACATGGACTAGAAAAAACTAGAACAATAAAGGTTACTTAAGTTAAATGTGTTAGCTGGGAAATAGCTGAAGCCATAGTGCCTAAGCTTTCGTACATATCAATAAGTATCTGTGTCATCACTATTGGGAGCTGGAAGGTCGAGATAGTCCGACCATACCTCACTTCTTAGAAGAACCTCAGGAGAATTTTGACATAAGCCTCTGGACGAGATTTCTAAGACTGATGATGTGCCAGATGTGATGGCACAAGCTCTTTATCTCAGGACCTGGGATAATCAGGTGTTCAAGGCCACCCTTGGCTACCTAGCTAGTTTGATGCCAGCGTAGACTCCAGGAAACCCTGTCTCAAACAAACTAAAAAGGAAACACAACCAACAGCTCACTTCTGTGCTGACACTTGCTTTAGTTTCCTCCCGCCATTCTCAGTTCCCATGAGGATGTCTGGGTGAGAGCAGGGAAAAGCTACTTTTCAAAGCTCTCCTAAAATGGTTGATAGCCTACTTCCTAAACTCTGAAGTTAGATCACAGCATCTTCAGCAGTGAGTAGAGTCTGAGGAGAGCGTTTTTGAGGGAGACAGTGAGCTTCTTTGTCTTCTTGATAGGAACTTTCCTTTCATCTTGTTGAACAATGGGCAAACTGCCTGCTGCAGGCCACAGCCAACTCCTCAGGGGTCTTTCTTATGTGTGAGTCTCACAAGTTACTATAGTAGCAGTTTCGAAACACACTTCTGATAAACAAGCACGCAAGTTACCCACACAAGGGCCTCTTGGAGTTTTCTTGAATTGTGGTACAGGGTGCTACTTTGACACGTCAGAGGTGAGATATGAGTTCAAGTGCTATAAATATTTGTTTGGAAAATTAATAGACAAATTTGATTATTATTGGTAATGAGTCAAGATCTGTGATCTAGTGACTTGGCAACCCTTCTGTTAGGGACAGATTTCTCCTATGCCTGTCTTAATTAAGACTTCTATTACTGCAAATGAATAGGACAGAAAGCAAGTTGAGGAGGAAAGGGTTCGTTTGACTTATACATCCACATCCCTGTTTAGCATCAAAGGAAGTCAGACAGGAACTCGAGCAGGGCAGGAGGCAGGAACCCAGAGGCAGGAGCTGATATAGAGGTCATGTAGGAGTGCTGCTTACTGGGTTGCTCCTCAGGACTTGTTCAGCCTGCTGAAGCCAGGACCACCAACCCAGGGATGGCTCCACCCACAATGGGTTGATCCCTCTTTTATCAATCTCTAATAAAGAAAATGCCTTATAGTTGAATCTTTTTTTTTTTTTTTAAATTGGGTATTTTCTTTATTTACATTTCAAATGTTATCCCTTTTCCTGGTTTGTCCCTAGAACCCCCCTACCCCATCCCCCCTTCCCCTCCTTCTATGAGGGTGTTCCCCCATCTATCCACCTACTTCTGTCTGCCCCATTAGTATTCTTTCTTTGTTATGTGCATTTCATGTTTGATTATTATGTAATGGAGACAATTTTCTGTTCTGTTCCAAACTATTTGGTGTTCTGTAGGCTTCTTGTGCATTTATGGCCATCTTTTTCTTTAGGTTAGGGAAGTTTTCTTCTATGATTTTGTTGAAGATGTGTTTTAGCCCTTTAAGTTGGTAATCTTTGCTCTCTTCTATTCCTATTACTATTAGGTTTGGTCTTTTTATAGTGTTCTGAATTTCCTGGAGGTTTTGGGTTAGGAGCTTTTTGCACTTTGTGTTTTCTTTGGCCATTGTGTCAATATCTTCTAGGGTAGCTTCTACGCCTGAGATTCTCTTTTCCATCTCTTGTATTCTGTTGGTGATATTATCTGTAGCTCCTGATCTCTTTCCCAGGTTTTCCATCTTCAGTGTTGCCTCCATTTGTGACTTTTTTATTGTTTCTACTTCCTTTTTTTAGGTCATAGACTGCTTTGTTCAATTCCTTCACCTTTTTGATTGTCTTTTCCTGTATTTCTCTCTTTTCCCCTATTTTTCTTTAAGGGATTTATTTGTTTCCTCTTTAAGGGCTTCTACCTGTTTGCCTGTGTTTTCCTGTATTTCTTTAAGTGAATTATTTATATCCTCATTAAAGGTCTCTATTATCTTTTTGAGATGAGATTTTTTTAGGTCAGCATCATGTTTTTAAGTGTTTTGGGGTATCCGGGGCTTGCTGTGGTGGGAGCACTGGGTTCTGATAGTGCTAAATTTCATTGGCTTCTGTTTATGTTCTTGTGCTTGCCTCTCATCATCTGCTTATCTCTGGTGTTAACTGGCTTGGGTACCTCTGCCTGGAGCTTACCGCCTTGAAGGCACGTCAACCTCTGTGACCTGGGTTAGAGTAGACCTCCTCGGAGGCAGATGGTGCTGTCTCTAGTTTGGGGGGCACCTGTGTTTCCCTGGTTAGAGCAGTCCTGCTGTGTTCCTGGTTAGGGAAGTTCTCCCATGGCTGGTGTCCTGGTTAATGCAGATCTCCTGGGAGAGGGGCAGGCTGTAGGATGTAGGGAAAAAGCAGACATGTCAATCCACCTACCACCCCCAGAAGAGGTACAGATAGGAAGGAAGATGGGGTTTCACAGGGGGCGGGGTCACATGTGGGCTGGGCTCCATGGGGGTCACAGCTGGGCAGGGGTCTCACCTGTGTCCCTGGTGAAGGCCTGCGGTGACTAGAGGGACATGAGGGACAGACACACCGATCTGATGAGCCTCTGGATGGTATTCTTCTTTCAATGTACTTATTGTCATTTCTAATTCCAAGGTCAATTGTTAGAGTAGTTTTCATTTCATTGTGAACAGCACTTCTCTCAGCAAATGTCTTTGCCTCATTAGAAACACCTGGGGCACTTCAGAAAGAAGGCTGTGTGTGTCCATCCACTTGACAGGGCTTAGCTAGAGCTATAATCATTTAGTTACTTGATATTTGTGGAAAAGTTGTTGATTCGCCTTCTTGTGGTTCCACATATTTTAGTGATGGGCAGAAAAGCTAACAGAAAGTCACTACATGTGACCCCACCGGGAGAACTTGTTTGAGATAGGCCAGCTTCATAGAGTTACCTGAGCACTAGAGAGAAATGCCATGAGAAAGACTGTTAAAACCACTAAGCTAATGGAAGATTTCTTAATTGGTTCATCTCTCATCCCTCATTACAGAAGATTCTTTTTTATAGCAGCCATAACAGAAAACCATTTCTGATCAGTGTGCAGAGTTTTAGTGGCCGTATATTCCTCATCTCAAAAGAGGACATCTACAAGACTTTTTCACTATAGGTTCAGGAAGCATTGTGGAAGAGAGGCAGAAAGATTATAAGAGCCAGAGGACCAAGAGGACTAGTTTTACTAGTGAGACAGTGATTTCCATACATGGCAGGACTACTGTAGCTATGTGGTTTCCTGTACAAGACCTGTAGGAGACCACATCAGTCAATATTCCAGAATTAAGAGAGGAAGGGCATGAAAGGCCCTACCCTTAATTCTTAGTTCAAGAGCTACTTAGTTCAAGTAGTTGGTGGCTGTGTGTATGTGTGTGTGTGTGTGTGTGTGTGTGTGTGTGTGTGTAAGCTTTCTTTAAGGATAAGACTCCTGATAAGCCCTTCTGGTCTGGACTGGTGCCCTGAGCAGACTTTGGGCACAAACTCCACAGCCAGTCCCATAATACCCAGAGGAATGTCCATTCCCAGGCACTCTAACATGCCCAGGATCATAGGATCAGAGGTGAGGAGGACACAGCATCTGCCCCAACACCAGAAGTAACTGGGACCAGTGGGACCCGGGTACCCAGGAACTCTGCCTGACCAGTGGCATGGGTTCCTTCCAGTCTGGCCTATTCCCTGAGCAGACCTTGGGTGTGAACTCCACAGCAAGTCCCACAACACTCAGAGGAGGCTTCATTCCCAGAGGCTCTAACATGCTCAGGATCCCAGGAGCTTAGTCACACCAGGATCTCAGGGTCCCAGAGGCAGTTTGACTCCCAGGAGTTCTGACACACCCAGGATCTCAGGATCACAGGATCCCAGAGATAGCTGAACTCTGAGGTGTTCTGACACAACCAGGATCACAGGAAGGACAGGCTCCAGTTAGATATAGTGAGGGCAGGTAACACTAGAGATAATCAGATGGCCGGAGGCAAGCCTAAGAATGTAAGCAACAGAAATCAAGGCTACTTGGCATCATCAGAACCCAATTCTCCTACCGTAGCAAAACCTGGATACACTATCACACCAGAAAAGCAAGACTCGAATCTAAAATCACTTCCCATGATGATGATAGAGGACTTTAAGAAGGACATAAATAACTCCCTTAAAGAAATACAGAAGAGCACAGGTAAACAGTTAGAAGCACTTACAGAGGAAACACAAAAATCCCTTAAAGAATTATAGGAAAACACAATCAAACAGGTGAAGGAAATGAACAAAACCACCCAGGATCTAAAAATGGAAATAGGAACAATAAAGAGATCACAAAGGGAGACAACTCTGGCATTAGAAAACCTAGGAAAGAGATCAGGAGTCATAGATGTAAGCATCACCAACAGAATGCAAGAGATAGAAGAGAGAATCTCAGGTGCAGACGACACCATAGAAAACATTTACACAACAGTCAAAGAAGATACAAAATGCAAAAAGCTCCTAACCCAAAACATCTAGGAAATCCAGGACACAATGAGAAGACCAAACCTAAGGATAATAGGTATAGAAGAGAGTGAAGATTCTCAATTCAAGGGGACAGTAAATATCTTCAACAAAATTATAGAAGAAAACTTCCCTAACCTAAAGAAAGCAATGGCTATGAACATACAAGAAGCCTACAGAACTCCAAGTAGACTCGACCAGAAAAGAAATTCCTCCAGGCACATAATAATCAAAACATCAAATGCATTAAACGAAGAAAGAATATTAAAAGCAGTAAGGGAAAAATGTCAAGTAACATATAAAGGCAGACCTATCAGAATTAGACCAGACTTCTCACCAGAGACTATGAAAGCTAGAAGATCCAGGGCAGATCTCATACAGAACCTAAGAGAACACAAATGCCAGCCCAGGCTACTATACCCAGCAAAACTTTCAATTACTGTAGACAGAGAAAAGATATTCCATAACAAAAACAAATTTACACAATATCTTTCCAAAATCCAGCCCTACAAAGGATAATAGATGGAAAACACCAACACCCTAGAAAAAGCAAGAAAGTAATCTTTCAACAAACCCAAAAGAAGATAGCCACACAAACATAATCCCACCTCTAACAGCAACAACAAAAATAACAGGAAGCAACAATCACTTTTCCTTAATATCTCTTAACATCAATGGACTCAATTCCCAATAAAAAGACATAGACTAACACATTGGATACGTAAACAGGACCCAACATTTCGCTGCATACAGGAAACGCATCTCAGTGTCAAAGATAGACACTACCTCAGAGTAAAGGGCTAGAAAACCATTTTCCAAGCAAATGGTCCCAAGAAACAAGCTGGAGTAGCCATTCTAATATTGAATAAAATCAACTTTCAACAAAAAGTCAAAAAGGATAAGGAAGGACACTTCATACTCATCAAAGGAAAAATCTACCAAGAAGGACTCTCAATTCTGAACATCTATGTTCCAAATGCAAGGGCACCCATGTTTTTAAAAGAAACTTTACTAAAGCTCAAAATACACATTGCACCCCACACAATAATAATGGGAGACTTCAACACTCCACTCTCAGCAGTGCATAGATCATGGAAACAGAAACTAAATAGAGACACAGTGAAACTAACAGGAGTTATGAACCAAATGGATCTAACGTATTTATAGAACATTTCGTTGAAAAACAAAAAGAATATACCTTCCTTTCAGCACCTCATGATACCTTCTCCAAAACTGATCATGCAATCAGTCACAAAACAGGTCTCACCTGGTACAAGAAGATTGCTATGTTCCCATGCACCCTATCAGATCACCACGGACTAAGGCTGGTCTTAAATACCAACAAAAACAATGGAAAGCACGCATGCACATGGAAGCTGAACAACACTCTACTCAATGATAACTTGGTTAAGGAAGAAACAAAGAAAAAAAAAGAAAGGCTTTTTAGAAATTACTGAAAATGAAAGCACAATATACCCAAACTTATGGGACACAATGAAAGCAATGATAAGAGGAAAACTC
This sequence comes from Mus pahari, assembly GCF_900095145.1. Lineage (NCBI taxonomy): Eukaryota > Metazoa > Chordata > Mammalia > Rodentia > Muridae > Mus > Mus pahari. The sequence goes on from NC_034591.1 coordinate 155,723,619, forward strand.
ATAGCTCTGAGTGCCTCCAAAAAGAAACTGGAGAGAGCATACACTAGCAGCTTGACAGCACACCTGAAAGCTCTAGAACAAAAAGAAGCAAATACACCCAAGAGGAGTAGATGGCAGGAAATAATCAAACTCAGGGCTGAAATCAATCAAATATAAGCAAAAAGAACTATACAAAGAATCAACAAAACCAGGAGCTGTTTTTTTTTTTATTCATAAAATCAGAAGTGAAATGGGAGATATAACAATGAACTATATCTTAAAATAATTATTCTGTTTGAAAATATTAAAATCATGTTCTACAGTAAAAAAGACTCCTGATAAGCTGTCCATGCCCACATTCCAACTGGATATATATAATTTCTGATATTGGTGTGGGGGACATGGGAAGAATAATTAAAGGATGTGGACAATATGAAAATACATGTACTCATGCATAAAATTCTAAAACCAAAGCAATAAAAATAACAAAACCCAGCTACAAAGACAACTGGACATGTAAAATTTGTTCTTAGCAGAAGAGAGTAGGAAAATGTCTAGGTATTTCATGTAGTTAATGGAATTACTTGGTTCAACTGTGATCTGTAATACTTTATTAATTCCTAAAACCTTCAGATACTTGACATTGTAGACCGTTCTTCTCTGTGTACATTCAAGCATCTCCACATGCTTAGCCTCTTGAAGTCAGAAGGAACCATGTGGCTCAAATATGTTCCATTTCCAGATGGGAATGTAGGAGAATTACAGACTATGGAGGCTCCTGACTCTTAATCAGATATATTTGCCAGTGAATGAAAATGAGAAGCAGATTTTCAGAAAGGGGTTACAATTTTCCATCATTTCCCAGTGATTGGCCACCCTCCTCCAGGTCAATCATCATTCCTCTCAATGACTGATGCAAAAGAAAAATTCTATGTTCCAATGTATGCTTAGTGCAGCTTTCTCTCAGAAGGAGGGATGTGCTTGTTATATGATTGCATGAGTGAGTGTGTGTGTGTGTGTGTGTGTGTGTGTGTGTGTATGTTCATACAGAAATGGATCAAAAATTTCATGTTAGTGGGAAATATCTAGGCCACTTGCTGAAATTTCAGACTTGTAGATTATGTTTCTAAAGCACTGGGATGGGCACCATAGGTCCTTTTAGTGGAGAACAATGCTAAGTCACACATTTAGGAAAAAAATTGTCTAATGGGAAGAAAAATACAGTAGTTTCGAATGAATAAAAGGATCACCTGACTGTGTCCAGAAAAAATGCTAGGGCCTCAAAACAAAGACACTAGTAAATGTTTTCTCTGGAGGGGTCACATGTGAGCTACATTTACCATCCGTAGTTCTGGTGGAAGAGTCCCAGTTCACACTCTGTAGAGCTGTTTAGTGAAAACAGACTAACTCCAGGGGCTCTCACAAGCCTGGTAGACTGTTCCCTCTCAGAAGACTCCCACCTCTTCTTGATCCAGACTGTGATTACCTTAAAAATTATAGAAGCTCTTCATGTGTAGTACTACCCACGTCGAACTTGAATACAATGACTTACGTTGACCGATGAATTTATTTGCCCATATTTTGAGTTATTGCTTCATTATGCAAACTTATGCAAAATAAAGCAAACCCATATTTTTGAGCCAAGAATACTGTTCTTTTTCTCAAAAGAGTTAAAAGAGCAAACAAAATCAGGTTGAAGAGAAGGAACATTAGGGAAACATGCGGGTGACATCTGTTGTCCTTCTGGGGAAGTCTCTCTGAGGACTCCAGAGACATTGGGGGGTGCTGGGTATGGAGACATAACCTGCAAGTTCAAAGCAATATTCTGTGCCTTCATCAGTGCTTAATAAGCATGCAGAGTTGAGGAATGAAGGGTTTCCTATTGGCTGAGGATCAATGTCTTGATGTTCTGAACTCACTCTGAGGAGTAAAGGCAGGAAGAAAGAGAATTAATGAGCGTATTTTCATACTGAACAACTTACCAGGGAACTTTTTACATCTGTCCCTGAGTTTGGGGAAAAAGAGACCAGAGAAGGAGTCCTCTCTTCTTCATTCCTACACCTTCTGTTTTGAGAACTATATATTTATAAATTTCATCTGTAAAACTTTCTTTTGAGTCTATGCCATATCATTTTAAGGAATGTAAATTTCCAATTGAATCCCATTCTTCCTACGATATTCAAGCTATAAACAATCTTGACTCAGAATAGCTCCCAGTTGCTGACCCTGCTTCTCGTATATCAGAGTCAGAGACAGCAGCACTTATGACTTATGTATAGTATACATGTCCACACATTAGTTAATTTATTAGATACCTACAACAGCCCTAATTCTGTAGTGTGTGTGTGGTGTGTGTGTCTCAACTACTCTCCATATTCTTTTTGAGGCAGGTCTCTCACCAAATCTAGAGATATTTGATTTGGCTTGATTGATTGACTAGCAAAGTCTCATTGATCCTCCTGTCTCTGGGTTCATAACTCTGGCTAGGATTTTTTTTCCTCATAGGCACTGGGATTAAACTCAGGTTCTCATACTTGTGTGGCAAGTACTTTGAGCCATCTCTACAGTCATAACTCTATGACTGATACAAAAACATTTGTCCTACCCAGCTATTCCATATTCCTTTGAGTAAAAATATCACGGAACATAAACTGACAATTCTCTAAAGAAATTGCTCAGGACTGGTAGATGCTGCTGATGCTACTGAGAATTTGGGAGAAAGCCAGGGATACTTTTGGGGTTTTAAGACATCAAAATGGAGACTTAGAACACACCAGCATCTCCTGAAGGATAGAATTGAATTGCATGTGCAGAAGGAAGTTTGTGTATAAAGGCATGGAATATAAGTCAATATTCTAGGTACTCACATTTTGTAAGTAAAGTGCAAAAATTCAGAGATCAAAACTTATAACTGGGCTGAGTCAGTTTTGAATGCTCTGTATAGATGTCTGAAATATATTGTATAGTAAATGTGAAGAGTCTAGGATTTTAAACATTGGGCTGAACTTAGCACACCAAAAAGGATTTCATCTGGAACTCATGTGCAGGACGCATTTGAATGGCTGATGGAAACAACTGAATCTCACCCGTGTGTCCATAGGTCTATGGCCACACTACTTCTTGGCACATGTTACTTTATCATGCCCAGTAAATATTTAATAAATGCCTACTATGTTTCAGGAACTGTTTTAGGTAATGAAGTTGTAACAATAAAAATGACGAAGGCTTCAACTTCATTAAGCTTACATTCAAATGGGAAAGAGTCTAGAATAAAATAGAATTACTGTATAGGATAACAGCAGAATGTTAGATAGGGAGAAACAGGGTTGAGTGGAAGCAGTTTCAATAGAAATAGTTAGAGGAAGTATCTTTGATGAGGTCGTGTGTGTCTTATACCAGTAAGAGGTAAGAGAAAGGAGGGGCAGGAGAGGCAACAGGGCAGACATTCTAGGCTCTCGCCTGTATTCTGTGTAGAATGAAGCAACTCTGTTGCATGCTGTTGATGTTCGAGTTTATTTTCAGTCAAGGAATGATCCACTGATAAGCACTTAAAAGAAATCTGCATCCCAGCTTTTTTTAAGACTAGACTCTGTGTTTGCTTAGGCAGCAGTTCTCAACCTGTGGGTTGTAACCCCCAAAGACGACCAGAAAACATAGATATTTACAGTATGATTCATAACAGTAACAAAATCAGTTACGAAGTAGTAATGAACATAATTTTGTGGTTTAGGAGGTCACTACAACATAAGAAACTGTATTAAAGGGTCTCAGTATTAGGATGGTTGAGAACCACTGATTTAAGGAAAGGCAAGAATGGACCCAAGGAGATCATCCTGGTCTCTTGTATCATGGCACATTGAAAGATGACAGGAAGTGGCCAAAACAAAAGGACACTTTTGTTTCTTAGCAGAGGATTAAAACGATGATTAAATGTGAACTGTCCCCCCCCCCATAGGCTCATGTGTTTGAATACTTGGTCTTCAGCTGTTCATGCAATCTTGAGAGTCCTGGAAACCTTAAGAGGTAGAATCATGCTGGGGGAACTGAGCTGCTGGAGCAGGCATTACGGTTTATAGTTTGGCCCCAATTCCTTCCCTGTATCTGCTTTCTGGTCTGAAAAATTGTAAGCAAACTCCTACCACCACAACTAAAGCTGCTTTGGTGTGCCTCCCCACCAGGATGGACTGTAGTCCCTTGAACTGTGAGCCGGGAAAAGTCTTTCCTTTCTTAAGTTCTTAAGACAGACATTTTATTACAGCAACAAGAAAAGTAACCATATATAGAATAATTTGAAATATCCATGGTTTTTGAAATATCCATCTAAAAGTAGGTTTTTTATTTGAAAAAAGTAAAATGAAACACTTTAAACATTTTAAAAATTTTAATTGAAATATAATTACATCATTTCCCTCTTTCCTTTCTGCCTCCAATACCTCCCATGTTTTCTCTTTCCTGCTCCTCTCATGACCCACCCCACTTCCTTTCAAATTAATAGCTATTTTTATTATTGTTACATATATATTTATAGATGTATAAATATAATATGCTGTCAATTTAGTGTTGCTTGTATGTATGATTTCAGGGTCAGCTACTTTGTACTGGGTAACCAATTCGGGGTCTCACCCTTGAGCGAAGCTATTTCTACCTTCCTAGGAGGTCCTGAGTGGCTAGTAGTTATTCATCCAGGGCTGGGGCCCATGGGCTTTCCCTGCTCTATATCAGCACCTTGATTGATGCTGTCATTGTTGGGACCTTGCTTAAGCAATCATATTGCTGCAGTATCAGAGATGAAGTTTCCCTATCATTCTTTCAGGCCTTGGAGAGACAGATGTCCTATATATACTACCGTATAGGTTGTAAGGAACAGAGGAGAGAGATCAAAACCAACAGGCAGGTGAACAGTAGTATTAGGACCAGTTCTAGGAACCCGGAGCCTTGGGCGTTATAAACAATTTGATTAAACTTATGAAAAATATCATAAGTATCTAAGAGGTATGGTAATTTATCAGCTAGATAGAGGACAGTGAATAGAAATATCATTCTTCCTTTATTGTCTAATACACACATGCATAGATTCTTCAGGGTCCATGTACCATCTCTTCCTGTTCAGAATCAGGAACAATTTCCTTGTATTTTTTTATTCTTTATTGTCAAATATGTCTTGTCCAGAAAAGTTTTCTCGTATGTTACTGCTGTTGTATGTGCTGGCTTGTCTCTCATAGCTTCACATGGTAAGACTTTATCATAACCCTATAATGCTGTTGGGAAGCCATGAGATCTATAGGATGTGTAACAGAAGTTAGGGTACTGTGCACATTTTATTAAAAAACAAAAATATTAGTAAAAATATTTTCAGGCCATATTCATTTTGCTTCTGAGAATTGTTTACTGTAAATGTAACTAACACACCCTATCCTATGTTCTAACCGTGTCTTGTTTTAACTCCTTTAGATTCTAATCATTTCATTCCTAGAATGTGACATCTTTCAAGGTCGACACCATTCATTCGTACCTTCTGTATGCTTTCATTACGGGGGAGAGACAACGAGTATTTTTTGGTAGAGTGAAGACATTTTTGTCCTCTTGAGTTGCCTCATGATGCACAGGGAACTCCACAGACGCTGCTTTCATGAGCTTTCTCCCATGCTGGAGTGGGTTTTCTAGCAAAGCAGCTGCCAATGTAGTTTCTGCAAGTAGCCACTCTCCCCTGCTCCTGTCAAAAATTCCAGCGGCCCACAACTCTAGACTCAGATGGGACAACTCCTTTGCCTGTACCCTAGTTACCTGTGTCCTCTATGAGGTGAACGGACATTTCACATTTTTTCAGGGAAAGTGGCATCTGTGCATGACAAAGAAGAGTGAATCTAATCCAGTTTGTCTTTTGCTGTGTGGTATATCAAGAAAGGGGAAATAGTGGAGAATATTTGTGAGTAGTGGTTATATTGTAGCTGGGTAGATGAGGAGAGATGAGGGTACAGAATGGAATGATAGACAGAAGAGAAGGGCAGGGTCACCAGTTGGAGGTCATCGTTGCCTTTCTTCTTACATCACAAACTCACAATCATCTCTAATGGGCTTGTTGCGCTGTGGCCATATGAAGTGTTCAGCCACTGCACGGGCTCAGGCCGACCACCACATGTGGTAGTACTGCATATTTTTGCCTTGTTTTTATTTTTATCTGACTGTGTCTCTTGCCTTCTAACCTTTGTTTCCCCCCGTGGTATACTTTTGGCAATTATCACAGCACCCTGTAGTTAGTCTGTATTTACTTCAGTTAGTTTCTCTAATTAAAATGCAAGTCTTGTGAGAGCAGAGCTCATGCATTATTTATGCTTGTGTCTCTGGCACAGGGCTTGGTCCAAAGTAGACAAATATTTCTGGCATAAGTGAGTGCTTTGGGGGGTTTCAGAACAGAGAGCAGGTGAGAAGTCTCCTCCCCCAGGATAGAACATTCCTGCTCCTGCCTCTCATTTCAATATTCATGAGCCATATGCTCTCTTTCTGAGGGTAAAAGAACCATGGTGCTTTCATATAGTTCCCTCATTTTCTATTGGCTTCATTTTGGTATCAGCCACCATCATTTATAAACAGTAGCAAATAAAGCAGGGATTTCAGTAGGGTCCTGCCAGATGTGGCATGCATACCTGCAATCTTACCACTCAAGAGGACGAGGTAGGAAGATTTTGAGTTCAAGGCTAGCCTGGGTATATTCATTATTTTTCTGTTGCTGTGATTAAACATTATGACCAAGACAACTTACAGAAGGGAAGGTCTATCTTAGCTTACGGCTACAGAGGAATCACCATGGAGGGGAAGCATGGCAGCAATCAGCAGGCTTGGTTGCAGGAGCAAGACGTCACATCTTGAGTAAAAAGCGCAAAGCAGAGAGAACAAATAAAGTACAAGACGCCTTTTAATCCAAAAGCCTTCTCACAGACCTCCTCCAGCATGGTGGCATTACACAGACCTCCATAAGAAATGCCACCATGTTGAATGCCTAAGGTTATGGGGATCATTTTTCATTCAAACCACTACACTGGAATACATAGGGAAACACTGTCTGGGAAAACAGGAACGCTATCTAAATCCATGATAGTTCTTTTAACACTCAAAGAAGAGAGAAACTTCTCAGTGATACCACCTTAACTCTCTGTAGACAGCCAGGTGAATCACTGAGGCCATTACACAAGATTGTATCTGAGATGAGAGCCCTTCTGGCTTTCCTATTTATCCCTCCCTGTTTCTTCTTCCCAGCACAGATGAAATGTGAATGGCTTTCTCTAGTCATGCCAGTTCTTGGCTAGCCTGGGTTACATGGGGAGGCCTTGTCTTAAAAACAGAACGGAGAATAAAGCCCCACAGCAGAGGCCAACTCAGTGGCAGAAGCCTCTAGAGCTGCTCTCCAGCACTGACCTAAACAAAACAAAGCAAACCCACAAACAAGAAAGCATTTTACTCAGAGCACCTTTGAAAGGTACAATAGTAAACAGAGTCAGAGAGAATGCCAGTCAGATTCTCATGGAACAGGGTCATGGATGGACTTAGTGTTAGAGTGTCAGCCAGGCATGCATATGGCTGGCCTTGGTGTTATATGACAGCACCACACACACATACACACACACACACACACACAGAGAGAGAGAGAGAGAGAGAGAGAGAGAGAGAGAGAGAGAGAGAGAGAGAAAAGCAAAGAAGTTAACCAAACAAGAGATGAAAAAACAAACACCAACCCCTGTAAGTGTGATTGTAATGAAAATGCTGCCGAAGCCCAGCAAGTGCTAACATTGTTAGACACCCGTGGAGAGGGTTCTAAGTCTTACTGAGGTGTTGTCTAGACTCATGACTTCAGTGCCCAATACATCATAGAACACCTAATTAATTTTGGCCATGTCGTAGAGTTTTCTAGTCTTCTTTACTCTAGCAAAATAACCACTTCGACTTCTAGTGAGTATTGTCATTTAAGGATGCAAGTGAAGTTAGCTCAGAGGAGCGGAGAGCATGAAGGTTGGGAATGCTACTACGTATCCGTCCTACTTGACCTCAGAATTACAGAGAGGAAAAGGACAATAAAAATGGTTACCGCAATTAAGCCAAGACCGAGACTTCATTTCACCACATGCAGAGTGGCTGGCATTAAAATGACGTATAACAAACGATGCTGAGAATATGGGAAAAGGGAAACTTATTCACTGCTGGTAGAAATGTAAACTTGTGAACTGCTCTGTAAGTGAGTCCAGAGGATCCTCAAAAGGCTATAAATAAAACCACCACATGATCTATGTGTACTTTTCCCATGTTGGAACAGCATATAGACTCCTGAGTATCCCTGTTATTGCTGTACTGTTCCAATAGCTAAATTATAGAAGTAGCTTGGGAGTCTGTCTTAGTCAGGGTTTCTATTCCTGCACAAAACACTATGCCCAAGAAACAAGTTGGGGATGAAAGGGTTTATTCAGCTTACACTTCCACATTGCTGTTCATCACCAAAGGAAGTCAGGACTGGGACTCAGACAGAGCAGGAACTTGGAGGCAGGAGCTGATGCAGAGGCCATGGAGGGATGTTACTTACTGGCTTGCTTCCCCTGGCTTGCTCAGCTTGTTCTCTTATAGAACCCAGAACCACTGGCCCAGGGATGGCACCACCCACAATGGACCCTCCCACTCTTGATCAAAAATTGAGAAAATGCCTTACAACTGGATCTCATGGAGGCAGTTCCACAAGGGAGGCTCCTTTTTCTGGGATAACTCCAGCTTTCGTCAAGTTGACACGCAATCCCAGCCAGTACAATGTCCATCAAGAAAAGAGTGGATGATAGTGTATGTGTGCACAATGGAGTTTTATTCAGCTATAAATAATTGGATCATATCACTTTCTGGAAAACAGACACCACCAGCTTTCAACATATTAAACAAAACAAGGCAGATTAAAGACAGACAGACAAATATTGCATATATAAAATTGTACATGTGTATAAAAAAAACCCAAATTAGAAAGTGAGGATGCACTAAAATCAGGGACTAGACAAGGCTGTCCACTTTCTCCCTACCTGTTCAATATAGTACTTGAAGTCCTAGCCAGAGCAATTTGACAACAAAAGGAGATAAAGGGGATCCAAATTGGTAGGGAAGAAGTCAAAATATCATTATTTGTAGATGATATGATGGTATACATAAGTGACCCTAAAAAGTCCACCAGAGAACTCCTAAA
>NC_034591.1:155735127-155743590 GCF_900095145.1 Mus pahari
AGAAAGAGGAACACTCCTCCATTGCTGGTGGGATTGCAAGCTTGTACAACCACTCTGGAAATCAGTCTGGTGGTTCCTCAGAAAATTGGACATAGGACCAGAGGACCCAGCAATACCTCTTTTGGGCATATACCCAGAAGATCTTCCAACTGGTAATAAGGACACATGCTCCACTATGTTCATAGCAGCTTTATTTATAGTAGCCAGAAGTTGGAAAGAACCCAGATGCCCCTCAATAGAGGAATGGATACAGAAACTGTGGTACATTTACACAATGGAGTACTACTCAGCTATTAAAATGAGAGTGGGGAGTGGAAAGAAAGGGGACATGTAGCTGAAGTATATGTTAAGCTTTATGAAATTGTCTTTGTAAAACCTGTACTTATGTACAGTGAATTCATATCAATAAAAATTCTAAAAAGATCACTATGTGTTAAAATGAACAATGGTTTTCCCCATTGAATGGACATGGATCTCATTTTTTTTTGTAAGTATACAACAGAAATTTCACTATTGAGATAACCCAGCTGTGATATCTGACTTAAATTGCAGGTGCATTAATTAAAAATTATTAAATCTCTCTAGTATGTCTGCAAAAATCTCAGCCACTTGGGGAATGCTTAACATTTTGGAAAGTGTCAGTAATCGGGTGTCAACAGTTAAGGGTGAATTTATTAAAGGTTATGAAAGTAGATAGTATTTTGTTAAAGGGAGAGACTTTTAAAATTAATAACAAATATAACATCCTTAGGCAAATCCAAATTTTCATTTTCAGGTAGGTATATGGAAAGTTCTCTAGTAAGGAGCAGGCATGAAATCTCAGCCAGGAAAGGGTTACTGACAGTGATGGTTGGCATTGAAGCTTACTCAATTTTCTAGAATCCACACAAGCAGTTTATAAATGCTACCGCAGCACATTAAATGTTATTATACTGATTATTATCACATGGTTAATTATGCCTAATGCAGAGCGGGATTTCACGCAACTGATTATAATTGGATGTATTAGGCTGCAGTTGGAATTTGTAATGGTGCAGGGTTTATATTTTCACTGGGTGTGTGAAAGTAGAGGCTGAGGTAATGAGTTTATAGCAATAATTAGGTCAGGGATTTACTGTTAAGTACATTGCTACAGTTAAGCAATTTCTCTCTCTCTCTCTCTCTCTCTCTCTCTCTCTCTATATATATATATATATATATATATCACTAAATATATACATACTTTAAAATTTTTATTATGAGAATGTTGTAAAACGTGTTTTATGTTTTGACCATGATCTCTGGCCCACCAGCTCTTCTCTAACCTATCTTTCTTGCCCATCCACCCAAATTTATGTCCTTCACAAAAACTAACCCTTCAAGGGCAATTTTTCCTTCCTAAATATTCTGGGATATGTGGCCTTCCCCTGGGGCATGGTCAGCTTACCAGGTCAGCTAACACAATTAGAGAAAAGCATCCTTAGCATCCCCAGCAGATACTTGTCAATATTGAAACAGCTAGAGATGGGCTTTGGTGTCGACTCCATTCTGGTGCACGCTTTCCCACCCGATGTGAGGTCATGTGTGCAGTTTCCCCACCGTGTCCAGAAGACGCCGTTTCCTCATCTATTTTCCCATGGCTCTTATATTCTTTCTACCGAGTCTTCTACAATGATCCCTGTGGAGGAGACTATCCATATTTTCACCATATGCAACCTATAAATGCTATGTTCCATTTAGAATTAAGCAATCCATTCTCTTATTTTCTGTACCTTGTCTAGTTGTGGATCTCTGTGGTGGTCCTCGTCTGTTTTGGATAGGAGCTTCTCTGATGAGGATTAAGAGAGAATTAGTTTATGGGTGTAAGGAAGTATCCTGGAGTCCCTCTAAGATATCAGTTTAGCAGAATAATGGTGGGGTTTCCCCCTAAGGGCTATAACCTGTTTATCCATAGGTTCTTGGTCTAATAATGGCTCCAGGCTTGGGTTTTATCTCATGGAGTGGGGCTTAAATATAATCAGAAAGTACTGGTTACGTCCATTACATTTGGGCCACTATAGTACCAGTGACCATAGCCCCCAAGACAGCCATTATTGTAGCTCACACTGATCAGAGCTGAGCAAAACTGATGGTTCCCTTACTCCTTCTGTATGTCTTCAAGAGACGCAATCAAACACTATTTAGTTGCTGGGACAAGTTGATGTTTACTTTTGCTTCCTTTTTGGTTATTTTTTTTTGTCTTGAAGGCAGAACAGACTTCTGTGTTCCAGTTTTCAGGACCTATCGAAATCATTGGTAAATGATTAGTTTAGCATCTGTGCAAGCCAAGTCTAGGTATGTGCAATAGCTGGCAGGTTACAGAACAGAACAGCTAACATTTCCTTGTATAGCATAGTAAATGCTCTTTAAAGGAAGTCTGCACACCACTTGCCCTTTAGTTCTTCAAATGGTAAAAAATAAAGAACTGATAAAATCTTTCTGGACAGAACACATTATTCGTAGTGTGATAAGATTATTTGTAATGGCCATGACTTAACCCCAAACTCAATCAGTATGTGACTGAGAAGTCTTAATTTTGTATCAAGATGTAGATAAAATGACTTTACGTTTCTCCCAAGCTTAAAACTAATCAAATAGTGTTAAAAATAGTTAGAGCGAGTTGCTTGCTCTCAGGCCAAAGGTGGCTACAGAAGACTCCTAGCTTTGTGGCATCCTCCTGCCTCTGGGCTATGGGAGACTCAGGTTCTGTAGCAATTGCTCTACAATATGACAGTAAGATGTGGGGAGCTGAGATTGGAGGGCTTCTAGGATGGCAGTTGGGTCTGAAAAACTGAGGGAGAGAAAGCAGGGTTACCCAGTGAGGGGAGCTGGGGTCATGGCACTGCACACACATAGTCCAGAGGAGTCGAGACAATGAGGTCCCACTGTGTGAGGAGAACTAAAGACGACCATTTAAGAGTGGACATGAAGTTTTGTTTCAGAACCTCAAGCATAAAGTAATGAGCCATTCACAATATTTAAGTTAAATCTGAAAATTATCCCCTGCCCTCAGACACACCTACTTTGTGACAGTTAGGTTACTTGCATGATAGTTAATGAGCCCCTGAACATCCCAAATGTGAAAACAGAAGTGGCTGCCCAAGTCATCCAGGAATAATATGTAGAGGGAAGTTTTGTGTCCCAGGAGCAAAGCTCCCCTGACTGCCCAGGTCCTTAGCTTCCTGATTCTGCAGGTTCTCAGGGCATCTCTGAACCTGATTCTGCAGGTTCTCTAGGCGTTTCTGAAGCAGAGAGTGTTGGATGTCCTGTTCAGGAGCACACACAAGCACCCTGAGGTTAATGAATGTGAAAAAAAAAAACCCAAAAACACAACAACATGAATTCTGAGCCATGCAAGGCCAAAATACAACAAATGCTGGAAATTTTTAGTATTCAAATTCCCCATTTCTCAGATGTGGATAGAATACAGAAATTTGCTGGCAAATAATTGTACTTACAATTTAATACTTAATAGAATTTAGCAGAAATTGTAAAACAGAGAAGTGAAACTGAAAGATGTAAGAATACTCATGAATTTTAATGACATTTTATTAGCATACGCATAAATTTGAATGTTAAATATGGCAAATTGATTGAGCTGAGACCAGCTTCCAAAGGAAGAAAACACTATGCTCTCTTTCTCTTTTTTAGTTGACATCTGTTATGTGGTAGAAATTCTGAGAAAAAGAGAGAGAGGCTGAGTTTGTAATCATTTGTATGAAGAAAAAGTCCTCTGGGGACCATGGAGAGGGGTTGGGAAGGTTGGCTCCAACTTGGTGGGCATGCATAGATTTTTGAGGATAAGAAAGTAAAGCCAATTCCTATAACAAGCCCTGTAGCCAGGGAGTAGGAGTGCAGAAGAATCACCTGTTTAGCCAAAGGACACATGGAAAGCCAGCAGGATGAGAACCATCCAATTCAAGGACAGGGACATAGTTCTGAGCTTGCCTGATTCCCTATCTCCTTTTCTTCTTTCTATGACAGAATACCTGACAGGAGCAGTTTAAGGAAGGAAGGAATTTTGGGGGCTCTTGATTTGAAGGGATATTGTCAGTTAGGGTTTGGGGCAGCCATGTGGCAGAGTTGGCTCTCAGTCAGTGACCAAGTAGAGTATGACTCACAGTGAGTATGACTCACACCTTCGTAGGACCAGGAAGCTCAACTGGCTCTGTTTTTAATCCCTTTTATCCAGTGAGGAACCCTAGCAGATGAGATGTATCATCCATATTCCTCCCTCAGATAATCTATTCAGAAATTGTTTCACACACCCACACAAAAAGATGCCTCATGAATGACCCAGGCGTTTATTAATCCAATCAAGCTGACAAAGTTCACCATCACACCTAACAAGCATGGGGTCCTGAGTTCCATCCCTGTACTACAAAATAACATTAAAAATAAACAACAGTAATAATTGTTATAATGATAAGAGAATAATTCAAGAGAAAGAAATTAAAGTCCTGTATTCCAGATGCAGTTAGTTGATGGTCTGTTGGCAGCTTCTGTGTGGTGTGCCTGCTTGCCTGTGTGTATATGTGCATGTATATGTGCATGTATATGTGCATGTGTGCATTTAGTGAGGATTTTTTAATTCTTTGGGAAACAACCTAAAGAGTAACTGTGTCAGAACAAACAGAACCCCTTGAACCTTTGCCCTTCAGACAGAGCCCTTACTCCTCTTAGCATCCAGGCTTCTCGGAGCATCTCTAGTCTGTCTTCATTCCCCATACCTAGTCCTGTCACAAGCTCATTGTTCATCCATCCCCTTCTGGTCCTGGTTGATGCAGGCTGTACCATCCCTCTACTGGATCCTGCCATGGCTCCTCTTACCTTGATCTCCATTGCAGGGATGAAGTAGTTTTTATCTATCTATCTATCTATCTATCTATCTATCTATCTATCTATCTATCTATCTATCTATCTATCTATCCATCTATCTATCTATTTACATTTTCGAAATCCTAGATCTCAGTGTAGTGCATCATTCATTTTCTTTTTCCTGTAAGGGTAGATTAAACTTATTACTATATATTGTGGTAAATATTATTTGGGGATTCTATCCAACTTTAGATCATTTAGTTCCCAAATAAGAGACACAAAGCCTTTATATTTCTAATAAGCCTTAAAGTATTAGAGCTACTCTAACAAGCTGGTCCTCATGACTATGAGTTCAGGACTCACCTGTCCCATGGTGTCTTCTTTCTTCCTCTTTCCTCCTGTGGTCTCTATCTCAGACCGACCCCAAGCCGTTGAGCCAAATTTGTTGACCAGTCAGGGATAACTTGAGGGGCAAGGTTACACAGCATCTCTTGGTGTACTTGAGGATCTTCTCATTGGGGGTAGGGTGGGGCAAACAGATCTTGGGGGCCAGTATTTAGCATTATAATACATAGCAACAGAGTTAACAACTATGGATGAATCGTAGTCTGGCTTCTCCATTTAATTCGTTCTCTCCTCTCCTCTCCTCTCCTCTCCTCTCCTCTCCTCTCCTCTCCTCTCCTCTCCCTTCCCCTCCCTCCTCCCCTCCCCTTCTCTCTCCTCTTGTCCTCTCACCACCTCTTCCCCTTCCCCTCCTCTCTCCTCATCTTTTCTCTTTCCTTTCTTTTCTTGAGACAAGGACTTATGTATCACAGGCTGGCCTCAAACTCTATCTCAGTGGAAGAGAATATGACCCTATGCTCAGTCTCATTAGTTCCTAATGGGATGTGACAAAGCATTTGCAATGTGTGGTCAGAGTTCCTTCCTGGTAAGTTGGTTTTAATATGCATTTATGTGACTCATATGCTATATAAGCCATCCTTTATGATGTCTCTGCTGAACCCAGCAGAATGTTCACAGACAGCACGTTATTCAGGAGAAAGGAAGGGGCTCTATCATGGATTGCTGCAGTCAGTGAGCAGCACAGGGACAGCAAGCAAGTCTCAGAGGGAAGTGGGAAGGGGGAGATTTATTCATAGGACTTCGAGCCAGGGATCAAGCCCTTCTGGGACTTGGGAATCTCAGTAGGGAGGCAGGTCACTGCTGCTGGGCAAAGTTTCCTGTATCACAGGCTTTGTATAAAATGTAAGGGGTGGGGGGATGCCGAATTCTACCAACTAACCAAGTCCTCAATACTTAGCAGTGTGTAGCTTGCTTACTTGGCTGGCTCGGATGGCTGTTTCTCACCCTGAGCGGTTAGGGCTGTGTTTGGCAGCTGGGCCCAGGGAATGGTTTGTGCTTGGTTTGCTCCAAGTTTCCTTCCTTTGTCTTGCTGGAGGAGCTGTGTTTATTCTCATTTGTATCTTGCTGCTTTTGCTTCCAAGAGAGCCGGCTGAGGCTTGAGAACGGAGCCTTCCTCTAACCAGGCTACATTTCATTGTTCACTTAGCCCAACCCTCGGCATGCAGGTCCTTAAAGGCCCTATGTTTCCAGGGCCTTTGACAGCTATCTTACTAACTCTATCACACAGATGCAGACATTCCCTTCTGGAAGGCTATCACAGACTGGTTTTCTTTATGGCGTTTGTCCCAGAGAGGAAGTCACTGGGGAAAGACGTGTACAGCTCTTGTCTACCTTTAACTATCAAGAGTTCCATGAACAAAATAAACACTCGGCTTAGTACATTTTGCACTGTGTAAGCCTCTTAGTGGGAATTACTTCCAACTCAAATAGAACAATATAAAAGAAGTAGGGACAACACGAATTGAAGTGTGATAATGCTAAACCTTACACTGGCTAAGTGTTTGTGGCTTGTTACTCAGACTGTACAGTTACATGACTCAATCCTGTGATAATAACCACCAAAAATGTCTGATGTCTGAGGTTGTCACATCTCACATAAAACTCCAGCTCTGCTGTTTTGTCAACATGTTACAGCAGTATCATATACAAACATCGAAAGGCTTGGATATTAAATTCATGGTTAACTCACACTGAAGCATGGGTACATCTGTGTCTCCCAGTGCTCAGCCAGGCACAAGACACGCCCATCAGTCCCTTCCCATGTAAAAACACCCCCACATCAGGCATCAGGAACCCACCAGCTTTATCTAATCTAGTATTTTATTTAAGGGGAAATAAATGTACAGTGTACTCTGTTTTGTATCTGGCTCTTCCTCCCCACAGTGAAGTTTTGAGGTTCGTCTGCTGCACGTAGTCATGATCTGTTTCTTCTCATTGCTTAAATGTATACCAGACCGTACCCCAGCTTATTTATCTGTTCTGATGCTGGACGAGGAGCATCCCTAGCTTATGTCTATCATGAGGGAAACCACAGTAAACGTTCACATGCAGAGATGTGTAGAGGACATGCAGTTTCACTTCTCTTAAATAAATATCTAGACATGAGACTGTGATCACGGGTGAAGTAGGTATCGCGGCCATATTATACTTCACCAGCTCTACTTCCCCATCAGTGGACTACTCACTCCTTTAAGTCAGCCATCTCAGCGTGGAATGTTGTCATTATGACTCCAATTTTTTTTTTTATAACCAATGGTGCTGAAGACTACTTAATATGATTATTGGACATTTGTGCTCCTTTAAAAAATTTTTTTCATTTTATTTTTATGTATATGGATGTTCTGCCTTTATGGAAATGCCCAAAAAGGGCAGAGGAGGGTGTTGGATCCCCTGAAACTGGATTTACAGACAGTTGTGAGCCACCCTGTGGGTGCTATAATCCAAATGTGGGTCTTCTGGAAGAACAACCAGTGCTCTGAACCTCTGAGCTGTCTCTTCAAACCCCATGATTTGTCTTTAATAAAATGTTTCATGCCTATTTTTAACTAAGTTATCTAGTTATTTTGTTAGTTGAACTTTTGTAATTCTGAATTCAAACCTTCGGGCTTTGTATATATTATAGCTAGTTTTTCCTAGACTGTTTTCCTTAGGGAGTTTTAGTGTGTGTGTGTGTGTGTGTGTGTGTGTGTGTGTGTGTGTTTTGTAGTAGCAGTAGCAGCAGTAGTAGCTGGAGTGTGAGAAGGCACATGTATGTGCATGGAGGTCAGAGGACGTTCTCTGGTGTTGGTCCTCACCTTCCTTGTTTAAGACAGGGTCTGTCTTGTTCATTAGCAAGATGAACAAGATGCTTCTGAGATTCTTCAGTCTCCATGTCCCATCTCGCAGCAGGGGCTGGTAGGCTACTGTGTGTGTGTGTGTGTGTGTGTGTGTGTGTGTGTGTGTGTTTAAATTTTTAAATTTTTTAAAAATTATTTTCTTTATTTACATTTCAAATGCTATCCCGAAGGTTCCCCATACCCCCGCCCCCTGCCCCTGCTGCCCTACCCACCCACTCCCACTTCTTGGCCCAGGCATTCACCTGTGCTGGGTCATATAAAGTTTGCAAGACCAAGGGGCCTCTCTTCCTAGTGATGGCCGATTAGGCCATCTTCTGCTACATATGCAGCTAGAGACACAAGCTCAGGGGGTACTGGTTAGTTCATATTGTTCCACCTACAGGGTTGC
>NC_034591.1:155746645-155748385 GCF_900095145.1 Mus pahari
ACACACACACACACACACACACACACACACACACACACACACTGGATTATGGGGTGCTTTAAAGACTCAGTGTTGGAGTAAGATAATAGGGAATGTAGTCTTGATGATTAATGGATGTAGGAGAGCCCAGCCTACTGTGGGTGGCGCCATTCCCTGGGCAGGTATTTCTTATAAGAAGGCTGCCTAAGCATGATTTTCTCCATGGTTTCTGCTTCACTTGGCTTTATGTTCCCTCGTCAGAGTTAACACTGTGTTTCTGCCTTCAGGGTTCTGCCTTAGGTGTTTGCTTACCTTGCCTTCCCTCAGTGACAGGCAATGACCTGGAAATGTAAGATGAAATCAACTCTTTCTTCTTTTGAAAGACAAATGCAATTGCCATGCATCCATACAGGAGTCTGTGGTTAAATATAAGATATATGTTTTAGATCCTCAACAAAATATCATCATAGAGAAGCTTTTTTTTTTTTTAGATACCTCCTTAAAATACCCAGGAGACATCATAATAAAATAACAGCAACAGAAGTAGAACACGTAAAGCAAAGCCTAAACTTCCCAATCTAGGCATTTCTCTCTCCATTGAAGAGTCACTCATTCTGCCATGTTGAGATAGTTTACCATTCGTTGCTCATTTTTTGCTCTGACAATCCATCCATTTCAGTCGTCAGAAGCTTTCTTTTATGATTGTAATGAAATGAAACGTTTATTTGTGTGTTTTGCGTATATGTTCACACCTCATGTCATGCACGTGCAGTGGGAGGACGAGTTGCAGCTGCCGATTTTCTCATTCCGCTGTGTAAATTCTGGGGATTGAACTCAGGTCATCAGCCTTAGCTGCAGGCGTCTTCACCCACTGAACTGTCGTGCTGCCCCATACTAATATTAAAATATATTTTCTAAACGATGATCTCTCTGCTAATGTTCTCTCTCTTCTCTTTTGGAAGACCGTAAGTTTCATGCTATACTTCCCAAACTTACCCCTCGCATCTTCATTTTCTCTCTTTTATCACCCACATCTTCCTATGTATGACCCTGTTACCTGAGAAATCTGTTCATTTTTTTTTCTAGACATATAGTAGGTTCTTATTTTCATTGCTGAAAATCTGAGTAATAAATATCTTTACCCACAAACAGATTAACTATCCAAAGGTGGCAATAGTCTTATGGTTATAAACAACATTAAACATTACTTTAATCACAATATGGCAATATAAACATTACTTTATTCATAATATGGCAAGAATATAAACCACAGAGGCAGAAGGATCAAGTAGACTGACTTAGTGGAACTACAGAAGACTGAAAGAGACAAGAGCAGGGTTGAACAGAATTCTTTTTGCTTTTTTTTTTTTTTTTTTTTTTTGAGACAGAGTCTGTGCACTCAGGCGGTCCTTGAGTTCCCTGTGTAGCTAAGGATGGTTTTGGTTTTGACTCCCGATTTTCTGGTACCTGCCTCCCAAGTGTTAGAATAATAACATTTATCTATAGCCATACAATTGAGAGAGCAGAAGACATCTAAGGCAAATATATGAGTTTATCAGGTAAAGCATAAGATATTCTTCAGAAGAATCAGAACCATGCTATATTCTTTGTTATCAATATGTTATCAATATGTCAGTACTTATGCGTGAGGGTGTGATAAACAGACATGTGATAAACATAAAGATGGGCTGAATATACACCCCCCCATGTGTGTGTGTGTATGTGTGTGTGTGTGTGTGTGTGTGTGTGTGTGTGTGTGTG
>NC_034591.1:155748430-155780043 GCF_900095145.1 Mus pahari
AGAGAGAGAGAGAGAGAGAGAGAGAGAGAGAGAGAGAGAGAGACAGACAGACAGACAGACAGACAGACAGACAGACAGACAGAGATGGAGAAAGACAGACACACAGAGAGGGAGATTTGTGTGGATATTTGGATACACACATGTGGAGGTCAGAGGATAACTTTGGGAGTAAGTTCTTACCTCCCACCTTGTTTGAGACAAGGTCTGTCATTCATTGCTCTTGTGCACACCAGGCTGGTTGACCCATGAACTTACATGGATTCTCCGGTCTCTACCTCCCATCTTCCTGTAGGTGCATAGGCAATACAGACACATGAGCTGCCATGTCATACACGGGGGATCTGAGCTCAGGTCCTCATGCTCTCACATCAAGTGTTTACCCACTGAGTCACCTCACCAGCCAAGAAGGCATACACTGTCATAGCTGGTGCCCCTTTGATTATGGTTTCTGGTTGCTGAGAGATAACTGTGTCAGGATTACTCTGGGACCTTGGATGACCCTGGAAACATTGTATTAACATAGGTATGAGGTTTCCATTTTGAAATGATATCCCCAATTGGTGGAGACTACATTGTGTTTCAGTCCTTTACAGGGAAACCAGTTAGGGACATATTTCATATTATAGACATATACAATCAAGCCCAGGGTGAAACCTGACATAGGTACATATAAGGGACAAAGTCATCATGATTGGCGTGCAATAGCAGGTGACAGCCACGAGGTAGGGACACCAGGAAGATTCCTTTAGTTTTATGGATTGTGGACTTGGTTAAATGGTAGTGACATCACAGGGAAAAGTAAAAAAAGGAGCAAGGCAAGAAGGTCTCCGTTCTCTGCAGGACCTTTGGCTCTGAAGCACTCTCGGTATCCTTGAAGAGGGTGGTGGGTTTGAATAGGAACTGTCCCTCCCAGGCTCATGTGTTTGAACTGCTTCATTTCCTGTTGCTAGGGCGGTTTGAGGAGGAACCTTTAGGTGGTGATGGAAGTGTGTCACTGGCGGTGGCCTTTGAGAGTATACAGCCTCTCTACACTGGCTTGTGGTTCTCTTTGCTCCCTACCCTACCTACCTGCTGCCATGTTTCTTTAATGTAATGGACTCTTGGGAACCGCGAGCCACAGTGAACTCTTTGCGTGTGTTGCTTTTGGTCACAGTGCCTTATCATAGCAACAGAAAGTGGCTGATACAGGCAGCTAGTGAACTCCCTCAGGGCCATGAGAATGAGATGTCTCTACTTTCTCACAATTGTCGACCTGTTTTGAAACAAATTATTTTCGGCTTAGAGATGGTGCTCAAATACTTTATCTTTTCTGATTATTCTATTTCCTTTTGCAAAAAGATGTTTCTTAGTTTTTAGGCTGAATTATAGTTCATATATATATATATATATATATATATATATATGATTTTTAGCACTTCTAAATTATTCAAAATATTCTAGTTTCATAATAAAATATCGGTTTAGGAAGAGGCTTTTTCTGTTTCCTGTAGCTCCTGTTTTCTGAGTGGTAAAAACAAGAAAGTTAACCACAAAATTTTTATAACCCAAGATTATGATTGAATGGAGTTTCATGAGGAAGAGAGACACTTTTAAAAATTGGGGCACAGTCATTAGTTATTTAATCTAAATCTTCTTGTTTATTACTCAAATTCAATAAATGAGACCCCAAAATCCTGTTGAGTGAATAACAGGATATTGTCCTTCCGAGTGATGCAGCTGAGGTTTGTCACTGCTACCCGCTGGGTCTCTGTCAGGAATGCTCATCTTTTATGGATCTGGAGCCCACAGCTTTTAGTGACGCAGTTTGAGCATACACAATAAAGCTGTGCTAACCCCAAGAAATCAATCGCCCAGAAGTAGCTCCTGGTTGGCAAACAGCACGGAGACTCGATGATTGTTGCCAACACCCAGTCACCTGACTCCGGGGTGCCTCATCGTTGACTGATGTCATTAGGAACTGTATTGTTCTTATCGACCAGGGGTTAAGGAGCTGTGGGAGGACACAGTGTGTCAAACAGCTTGCTGGATTTAAATAAGATGGATGAGGGGCTAGGTAAGAAATCCATGACAGGGGTAATATAGTCATATAATCGTTATCAGATGAGACACGATTTATAGTGAGGGTATCCGTTTCAGGAGCTGTAGTTTAGTAAAGCCACCAATGTGCCTCACGATTGTCATCTATCCTCATGCCAGAAGGTTTTCTCTCATCATGGAACTACTTCATGATGCTACTGTCGGGGGGCAATTTCCTAAAGCCCTGTAGGCCACATCTTGTGCCCTTTCTCTTCTCCTTTCTCCACATCCACACAGCCTACAGTCCTGCTGCCCTTTAGGAAACGGACAGAGAGCTTTGACAGAGACAACTGTGATGATGAATGGAATTTAATTTATGCAAGTCCTGTGAGTCACTCACAGTCCTTCCTCTTCATTCAGCTTGACTGACTCAACTCCCAGAAGGAAGCTGGGCACTTAAGGTTATGGAAGCAGCGCACTGATGTTCAAATATTCATCACAAGAATGGCCATGAGAAAATTCAAAATGGAACTGGAAGACTGGGGAGAGGGAGCCTAGAACCAGATTTGGAGATCTAATTTAGAGTTAGAGATTTGCTCCCAGAAGTGATTTAGAAAATGGATTTGAGGCATGTTCAGAGTACGAGGGCACTATTGATTGGCTTTTAGCCCCACATTGATCTCAGCTTCTCCCTGCTACTCAATAAAGCCATCTACAATTATGTTATTTCATCATAAAATAATAAGTATCTTCTCTTTATTAAAAGCTAGCCAATTATGGCGATGACCTACATTCTCTCACTGACAGAGCAGCACACTCACCTTGAAAGCTGGTGCCTGTCTAGAAAGACCACAGTCAGAGCATACAGCACCCAGCTGTGAGCGCTAAAGAATTCCTGAATGACCAGGCAAGTCTACAGACACGGTGTAAGGTAAAAAACCTATTCTGTTCATTGTAATAATAATAATAAAAAAGATATTCTCAGCGTGACACAAAGCCTTCCCTCCATAGATGACAAATAAAGAAATGAGCAAGTGGCTTTATTTGTAAATGCAATGTTTGAGTCTGTGTGTCATCTTGGGCTCATTAATTATGCTTGTAATTTGTGTCATCAATGACTCATTGGTTCCACGAGTTATAAATATATAGCAATTCCAGTTTTTCTTAAGAAATTGGTTATGAGGGTAGATGAACAGTATTGCCATTTTAGGAATCATTTGGGCATATCAGCACCTATATTTTCTTGGACAATCCAGGGGAATAGTAGTTACGAAGCTTCCAATTTGTTTTTGAAGCCACTGTCCCAATTTGGTATTGAAAGTTGTCCCAAGTATGTTGTTCACATGGAATCATTTTGCCTGTTTATATAGAATGATTTCTCTTTCTCACGACAGAGCAAGCACGTGAATATGATGTAGATGTTTGCTTACGAGCCTCAGTGGTGATTACTTCACTATAAAAATTAGACTATTTTCTATGCAAGGACCACAAATGTGGGCTATTCCTTTACTTTTTAATTGTGTGTGTGTGTGTGCATTTGTGCATGTGTGTGTGTGGTTTATAAATCGGTTTTCTTCTTTCACCCTGTGAGTCCTGGGAATCATCTTTAGATCACCCTGCTTGGCAGCGAGTGCCCTGGCGGCGAGTGCCCTGGCGGCAAGTGCCCTGGTGGCGAGTGCCCTGGCGGCGAGTGCCCCCCTGACTCCCGGAGCCATCTTGCTGGCTATTCTTTCTCACTCTTCTACTAAATTGAAAATAAAATTTTCCTATAATATATTCTGGTCACAGCTTCCCCTTCTCCAGTTTCTCCAAGATCATCCCACATCCTCTCACACCCGAATGAGCACTTTCTTGCACTTTCTCTTTAGAAAACAAATAGGAAAAATAAAACAAAATTAAACAAACAAACAAAAAACCCACCCCAGAATTAAAAAAGAAATCAAAGAAAAAGCATGAGAAACAAAGGTACACACACACACACACACACACACACACAGAGATTATAAAAACACAATATTGAGAACCATGACATGTAAGCAAAAACCCAGTAATGTAAAAATGCCCAACGAAAGCAGTATGAGGCAATGAACCTCCAGAACTTCCACTGGATCTGTTCCGTGTTGGCTGCTTACTGCTCGGCATGGGGCCTGCCCTTAAAGGTGGTTTATATTCCCAGTGAGATGGTGTTGGAGAAAACTAGTTTTCCCTTCGCAAGTGGCTGTGAATTGGAAATTAATTTCTTGGTTAGGAGTGAGAGCTTGTGTCCAGTTCTCCTCTCAAGGCTGCTTCCCCGTTCAGCTTGGCCCTGTCAGGCCCTGTGCATGCTGCCACTGTGTGTGTGTGTGTGTGTGTGTGTGTGTGTGTGTGTGTGAGTTTGTATGTGTGCTAACCCTGTTCTGTTTAGAAGGCCTCGTTTCCT
Source organism: Mus pahari (assembly GCF_900095145.1). Taxonomy (NCBI): domain Eukaryota; kingdom Metazoa; phylum Chordata; class Mammalia; order Rodentia; family Muridae; genus Mus; species Mus pahari. The sequence continues at coordinate 155,752,866 of NC_034591.1, forward strand.
TGGGGCTGTCCATTTCCTCTTGCTCTTGCAATCTTTCTGCCTCCTTTTTGAATAGTTTCCTGAGTCCCGAGGGGATGGATTTGATGGTGACATTCCGTTTAAGGCTGGGTATTCAAGGTCTCTAACTTATAATGACAGGCTGTGGGTCTCTACTGTTGGAGGGAGCTTCTCTGTTGATGGCTGAGCAAGGTTCTAATTTTCAGTATAGAAAATTGTCACTAGGAGTCATTTTATTGTTATGTTCTCTTAGGCTTAGTATTAGGTCCATGGCTTAGATAGGCTTAGGTCCTTGACATTCTAATCAGTGTCAGGGCTGGGTTCATCTCATGGAGTGTGCCACATTAAATCTAATCAGATAGAACTTGGTCACTCCTACAATGTTTGTGCTGCTACCGTACCAGTGTACGCACCATGCATGCAGACCGGCCATCTCTCTTATCACTCCTAAATCCCTCACATTTAGTATCTCATCTCTCCCTTCTCCTTCCTTCTTTTCCTTTCCCTTACACTTCTCTTCCTCCCTGTCTTGTTTTTCTTCTTTTCCCTCCTCATTCTATAGACGAGGATGGCTTGGAACTTGTGGACCCCTCCTGCCTCAGCCTCTTGAGTGCTGGGATTCCAGGTGTCTACCACCACATCTGGCTCCTCTTCTTATAAAGATGGTGTTTTCAGGAAAAGCTAAGAAATTTTCAATGGAAATAACATTAAACCATCGTAGACAACTCCCCCCGCCCCTGCTCCTCTGCTCTATGTAGTGTGCGTTGCTGAGGACTGCACCTAGGACCCTGTGTTTGTCTGTCATGAATAAGCTAGGCCAAGGTTCTACTACTCATCTATCTTCTGAGCCCACTGTCATTTCATATATAAAGAGCAATGAAAGAAAGATGGACACAATATAGCTACTCACTAGTATAAACATAGAATAAGGAGATCCAGACGGCTCCGTGCATAATCCCTGGGACCTACGGTAGGAGGAGAGAAGTAACTCCTTGCAAGGTGGCCTCTGACCTCCATGTGTGTGCCACATGCCAAAGTCCATGCAAACATCATACACATATAAAACAATAATAAATAAAATAGAAAATTTAAAAATAATTGGGTTTATAAAGGCTAGAAGCGAGGTGGTTTTCTCCATTGCCACCAACCTCTTCTGGACACCTTCACCTCCAGTCACAGCCCTGCTGCCTGAGGCTTCATTGCTCTGATTTTACCTTCCTTTCTATTGTTCTTTCTCTGCTAAAAGCCAGGGAGGCCAACTAGGCCTGCAAATCTGACTGTGGTGAAAAAGTGGGTCAAGAAGGGAAGGGGCTCACACAAGCATTGGATAAGTAATTGATTACACTGTTTTTTTTTTTTTTCTGTGTGTGTGTGTGTATGTGTGTGGTTTGTACAATGCAATGAGTTTTCAAAGTTCACTCATAGACTTTATTGTGGGGCTCACCATTCTGCTTGCAGTTTACGTAAGACACGGAGACTTCTATATAGCCTTCGGCTGCTGTTATGCTGGGCAGCTTTTCAGCCAGCTTATTTAAACTAATCCTGTGTGTTCCTCCATCTTGTCTCCCCATGTGGTTCTCACTACCTGCTTACAGTCCTGCTTTCTCCTGTCTGATCCATTCCCTATCTCTCTATGTGTGCCTTGTCTCTTTGAGTCTCCTGAACCTCATGTCTCTCTGCCCTAAAGTCCCACCCCTCTACTTCCTACCCCAGGTCTGGCCATCAGCTCTTTATTATACACACACTATATTCCAGTCTGAACCAATCACCAGTAAGACAATGATCTATCTCTTAGCCTTTGCAGGATTAGGCATATCCTCTCACACTGAGGCCAGACAAGGCAGTCTTCTGCTACATCTGCATCCTGTAATTTCATTGTTTCTAGCATTTTGGCGTGATATATACTCATTTCTGCAACTCTAATTTAAAAAGAAATGTTAGAACCCATCAGCAAATCATTTGAAAGAGTTTTTAATCAGGCAGATCAGAAAAAACATTGGGACATTCTTCTTCATTAAAACAAATCAAAACAAAACAAGCAAACTCTTGATTAATGTCCCAACCGAAACATTATACACCATACATCATACTTTAGCATAGTCATATAGCTATTGTGACAAACTTGTATGCTGTATTGTCAGATTTACCACAAATAACTCTTGGTTTTATTCCAAGATAGTAGCTTTTTCTCCAGGGAAGTAAGGGACTGTGAAAAGAGACTTTGGCGAGGTAATGGTGATATAAAGGTCAGTCATCCCTGGCACATATGCAGCAGAGGGCAGCCTTGTCTGGCATCAGTGGGACAGGATGTACTTAATCCTATAGAGACTTGACGCCCCAGAGAAGGGGGATATGGGAGGGGCAAGGGGGAAGCATCCTCAGAGGCAAAGGGGAGGGGAGATGGGGAAGAACTCTTGGAGGGGGAATTGGGAGAGGGGGGAACATTTGGAATGTAAATAAATAAAAACAATTTAAAAATAAAAATAAAAAAATTAAAAGACAGAAGAAAAGATTTTTGGACCTTTATATCATAAAGAGATAACCAATGTTCGAGAAGACAGATAAAACTTTCCCTGGTTTGAATGCTGTTATATGTATATACATATTAAAACATCAAAGGTTGCCCTACGCCTACATTCAATGTCACGTATTAATTTATATCTTTAAAAGTGAACTTGCTATTAGGCATGCAAGTGACTGGTGCTTGTGTTTTTCGCACCAAAATTATTTATTCTTGTAAGTAATCATTTAAAAATTCATAGGAATAACCTTGGAAATATATGTTAAGAAGATATTAAATAATTTTTATAAAATTAAAAATTTTAAATTTCAGCTTTTAAAATCTCATTGACCTTTCAATTTTATATTTTTGGAATGTGAGAATTTCTATTTTTCAGTGCTTTACATACAGCAAACTTACGTTTGCATATGTTTCTGTACTAACTTCTTTCATAAAATAATTATCTTTTTCTTTGTCCATTTTTTTTTTTGTAATGAGGACTGAACCCATGGCCTTGCACATGCTAGACAAATAGACACACAGATACCTCCTCAACCCAGGGCTCACCTTGTTGTGTTTGTGTCCCTGTGTAGCGCACATACATGCAGTGACAGGAGTCATAGAAGGCACAGGATCCCTGGATGTGGAGTCACAGGTGGTTGTGAGCCACCCAACACGGATGCAAGGAACTAACTCAAAACCTCAGCAGATTCGCAACTGCTGAGACCCTCTCGAATTATTATTATTATTATTATTATTATTATTATTATTATTATTTGGTTTTTCAAGACAGGGTTTCTCTGTGTAGCCCTGGCTGTCCTGGAACTCACTCTGTAGACCAGGCTGGCCTCGAACTCAGAAATCTGCCTGCCTCTGCCTCCCAAGTGCTGGGATTGTAGGCATGTGCCACCACTGCTCGGCTTCGAATTATTTTTAAGTTCATTAAGCTTAATTAATTTATTCTCTGACTCATTAGTGAGGCCTGTGAATGGCATCCTGGCATTCTCATCCATCATCTATTTTCACACAGAACCTGGGTCTGTTTACAGCCTCGTGTGACTGATTTTCCACTTTCTTCAGCCCTAGTTGGCTGTCAGGCTTTCCCATGAGAGACAGCATCTTAACTTGGCAGCTTTCGTCTTTAGTGTATTCTGGTGATTTGCCCTTTAGCTGCTGCCTCTCTGTGATCCTCTACCTGCAGATCAATATGCAATCCCTTCTACTTCCACATGTAACTGCTGGCACATGAGGAGACAGGTCACCCAACTGCCATGGATTGAGGTCACAGAAAATTTATGGTTTCCTATCTTGCCAGACCTGCAATGTAAATCCACGTACATCTTCTAATGGTCTCTGGATAGCTTCTCCCCTATTACATTCCAGTATCCCAAACCCCAAGTCTCCTTATTGCTCCCTTTCTGGTTCCCACTCCAAAACTGCATCAGTGAAAAACAAACAAACAAACAAACAAACAACCTGTAGCCTCTTACCTTAAAAGAAAATGAGTCCCCAAACATTTAGTTAATTTTTTCCCATGTAAAAACAGAATTCTCTCAAAGAGAAAACACTATTACCACTCCCTGTCCTCCTTGGGTTGAACATCTGTTGGCAGTGTCGTTGGGTGGGGCATAGGGGGCCTTTTCTTTTTCCATGTCTGCTGGCTAGAGGGGCACTTGCATTGTCTACCCTCCTCTAGTACTTGGTTGGCTATTGTCTTGGGATCAGGGGGTTCTCTGTGACTGGCAACTCCCTCTACTACAGATGTGGTTCCCATGGGCTCAGCTGGGTCTGCTTTTATCTTGTCCCAGGCAACTAGCAGGACTGTCAGCGTTGGAGGATTACTGGAAAATCCACCTGCTTAGACTGCTGTTCTCAAGCTGGGTGGCCCAGGAAACTCACCCAAAGGGATTAACACACCCAGTGCTTCCAAGTGGGGTCCAGTCTCATCTGGAGAGTTGGGACACTCCACACTGACTGCACCAGATTCTACAAATTTGGTTTCCAAAGGAAGCCCTTCTATATCATTCTGGTTTTCTGCTAACCTCTGGGATCAGGGACTTAGGAGCAGTGTCTTGCTCTAGTGGTTTCAGTGTTTAGCCAGGGAAGAAAACCATGGTCAGAGTACAGGCAACCCTGTCTTAGGGGCTTGATAGATTGTCAACTGCCCAAGACTACAGCTGGAACAGCACTGCTTATTCTGGACATAGATACAACTGGAGGTTGGCTTTCTCTGTGGATTTGTTTGTCTGATTCTTTTGTCATTCCTTAGTCTAGAGAACTCCTTCCCTTCAAGAGCAGAAGTTATGAAGTGAAGCGCTAGGCTAACTCACAACAGCTTTCTGTAAAATGTTGTAATGTAAGTCACGTGTCTTTCTGTTCTTTTAGAATTACCCTTAGAAGAGGCTGCAGCATGTGTGTTTAAGAGATGCTTTCAAAAGCCAGGCAATAATTCCTTCATTCTCACCCCACCCTCACCCCTCTGCCTTCTGTTTTCACATTAAAAACCAAACCAAACCAAAACAGAAAAACTAAAACCAAAAACAAAATATCAAGGGCATAGCAGAATCAGTCTTTAAATATTTTATATTTCACTTGACCTTTTAATTCAATTTTTCTCTCCATAGGATAAAAAGTGAATTTTAGTGTATTAGGAAATTCCCCATATATTTTTCATTCTGGGTCATACATGGTGATGTGGATAGAGGGCATGGGTAGATTTCAGTCAAGGTCCAAGGGTGAGGAGAGTTCCAAGCCTGAAGGAGCCCTGTGCTGGGATCAGAGGGAGGGTTCCTCAGGCATTCATATGTAGAGATGAGACTGGCCAGGCCAGGGGACATCTGTATAAGTCCACCATGCAGTGGAATTGCAGGTTAGAACTTCACACTCATCAATAGCTTGAAAATTATTAGGGTTGAAAATTTCAGAACAATTCTCTAAAAGCTGATGTGGGAGATTTATGTCCCTGTGACTTCTGTGCAACCTCCAGAGCTTGAGGGAAAATTCAGTTCAGAGACAAGAAAATGACAGTTGGGGGGTGTGGCCTGAGATCCCTTCCTTCTGTTCTCTTCTATGAGAGTCTCTATCACACACACACACACACACACACACACACACAAGTGGAATTCTCTTGGAAACATTTTCAACTTGATAGAAAAGCTAACGTAGCACATTACAAAGTCTGACCAAACTGGTCCAGCATTACCTTTTCTAAGTTTTTGCCATTGCTCAGTTTTTTCTCCAGGTCCTTGAAAGTGTGTCTTAGACACAAATCCTGCAGTCATGTGCAGAAGGGCTCTCTTATTTATTTATTAATTTAGCTGTAATCTAATCAGTATCGCTCTATCTTTACTCACTGGTAAAGTCTGTTAACATCATTGCCAGTTTGACATTCCAAACTGTCCTATGGAGCCCTATTCAAAGTGATGTCAGTGGCCTTTGGTGTATTCTCATTATTTTATTTTATTTTTTTAGTATTTTCTCACAATCTGGTCCCATCTGCCTTGAACTTTTTCTTTCCCTCGTCATGGGATCAGCAAGAAATCCTTGTAAGATCTGAATTTGTCAGTTGTTCCTGAGAAGCCATTTCTCCTTAGCCAGCTCATATGAAACTAGCAATCCTTTCTCCATCCTCTTCCTTCTCCTTTTCTCTTCCCTCCTCCTTGAAGTTGATAATTAGATGGTCCTTCTCTGGTTTTCAGATATCATGCCAGTCATTTCTAGGCATCCTTCTTTCTATGTATAGGTACGTTCTTCAGTAGTAGAGCCAGAACTCTGGCCATTTTTATCCTCAGTGATTTACATTGTTGGGGTACACCAACATCTCAGCAACTCCTGCCATCCCTACCTCCATTCCACGTAGCTCTTACCTTCTGGGAAGTCAGCATGTGCAGTGCCTCTGGTGGAAGAGGGTGGATTCTCTTCTGCTTGAGCCCCCCCCCCCCCATATTTCTTGTGTAGGAGAAATGCACGTCGTATCTACTGCTATGGTGCTCACATGTCCCCCCATTCCTCCTCCATGGGTCTGCAGGGAGGGGGTCAGAAACAAAAGGAAGGAGTGTAAAATGTAGGGGAAGTACTCAAAATCATTTCAGTCACTATCTCAGAAGTCGTCAGACCCATGGGTCTGGAGATTGATGGCAAAATCAGGGACAAGTCAGCTTTGTCTCAAGCATCCTGTGAGCTGATTTGAGTGCAGTAGGCATCATAAAGTGGTCATCTGTTATGGAATTAGCCTTCCATCTATATTTGCACTCTTAACTTTGGATGTTCCCAAAACACCCACTCATTGTAGTTACATGGTTGATTTTGTTTGTGACTTTGCCTTCTAAGCGGATTTGCATACCAGAGCATTTAACTGCCTGTAGCTGCGAGAAGGTTTTAAAAATCTGTAACCACCATTCATTTATTAAACGACCTTTTTGAGCTGGTCTCATGTAGTTCACACTTGTCTTAAACTCCCCCCTGCAGGTCTGGATGACCTTGGTTTGCCTCCAAGTGCTGGCATTACAGGTGTGCATCGCTGCGTCCAGTACCTGTTTGTTTCGGTGGGAGGTTGGGCATCCTTAGACGTCTCGAGGTTGTCAGTTTTAGGCTTATCTCATTCTTGCTTCACTGATTTTGTTTCAGTGAAGGACTCAGGTGTTTCTATCATATTCCTAACTGGAAAATCAACAGTTTTCTAAAATGGTGTAATTCCATTCTCAACGATTATACACACTGCTGTTTTGTGTCAGATTGTCTTATAGAATCGATTCACTGAATGTTTGATCTTCTCTACAATGTCATCAGCTTTTATAGACAGAGATGGCCATTGGTTTTACGGTGTACCATAGCTACTTTACACTTGTAAACCACAAACAGTGCCTGTCGATGCACAAGAGATACCTAATAAACATTTGCTGAAATAAATTCCCATGCTGGGTTGCAAAGAATTGATGATTTCTATCTGTGACGCTATGAAAAATTAAGCAATTCTAAACACACCTCAAGCTGACATTTAGTAAACTGGCTGATTACTTGATAAGTTGCAGGTGGTTCATGCTCTAATTTCCTTATGGTAAAACACCCCACCAGAGGCAATGTAGAGGAGGAGAGGTTTTATTTCATCTTACAAGTATGAATTCACTACTGAGGGAAGTCAGAGCAGGCGTACAAACAGAGACCATGGAGAACCCTGCTTACCGCCTCCTTCACCATCCCATGCTTAGCTGGCTTTCTCCTGCATCCCAGGACCAGTTACCCAGGGAATAGTGCTACTCATAGGAGGCTGGGTCCTGTTATATCAGTTTACAATCTAGATAATCCCACAAAGATGTGTCCACAAGTCAATCTAATCTAGAAAACTCCTCATTGACAGCTCTGCACTCAAATAATTCTGGCTGTGCCAAGTTTATAACTAAGACAGTTCCACATGTAGGGTGGTTTGGCTTAGCCTTCTTTTTCCCCCCCCTTTGGTGAGAGGAGGGTTAGCTTTAGAAGATGGTGCAAGAAGAACACGCTTGTGGCAGAATCCAAACTTTGAGTTCGTATTTTGATCTGTTTTGTGGGTTGTGTGGTATGTATTCTGATGATCTGAGCTAGGCAGTGGCTGTGAGCTGAAGTCCCTGTTCAACTCCATGGTTACAAGGGCTGCACAGCCTATAGCATATTATGTTACTGAGCTATGATATTCATATGTACCAAGTGTATCTTGGACTTAATATGTTTTCACAGTTCCATTAGACTCTCAAGGCACAGTCCTAGGGCCAACCGGGGGGCCTTAGTGTACAAATACTATTTATTGACTAATTCCTTTTCATAAATTTTATGTCTATTCTGGTGTGCTAGTTAATTAACAAATGAACTGATTCTCAACTAAAGCCATAGGTAGAACCTAGCAAAAACAACAATAGCAATAAAAGCAGCAACAACAACAACAATAACAGCAACAACAGCAACAGCAGCAACAACAACAGTAACAACAACAGCAACAACAATAGCAATAACAGCAATAACAACAGCAACAACAACAGCAACAACAGCAGCAGCAGCAGCAAAAACAATAACAACAGCAACGCCAGCAACAACAGGAACTACAACAGCAACAACAACAACAATAACACAAACCACAGTAACAGCAACAAACGACAGCAACTACAACAACAATAGCAACAGTAGCAACAACAGGAACAACAATGGCAACAGCAATAATAGCAAAAACAACAGCAACAACAATAACAATAACTATAATAACAGCAAAAACAATAACAGCAATGACAATAACAGCAACAACAACAACTTCAGCAGCAACAATAGCAACTACAAAAACAGCAACAACAATAACAGCAACTACAACAACAGCAACAACAATAACAACTACAATAGAAACAACAACAGCAACAACAACAACAGTAATAACAATAGCAGCAGCTAAAACAACAAGAAAAGCAACAGCAGCAGCAACAGGAACAACAACAGCAACAACAGCAAAAGCAACAACAACACCAGCAACAACAATAGCAACTATAACAATAGCAGCAACAACAACAGCAGCAGCAACAACAGTAGCAACAGAAGCAACAACAGAAACAACAGCAACAACAACAGCAGCAGCAACATCAGCAACTACAACAACAGCAACAAGAACAGCAACGACAAGAACAGCAACAACAGTAACAGCAGCAACAACAATAACAACAACAGCACCTACAACAGCAGAAACTAAAACAAAATTCACCATCCACTGCCTGGCTGCAAACTCCCTATGTACTTCGGCCAGCTTCAAACTTCCATAGACCTGCCTGTCGTCTGCCTTGAGAGCTGGGCTTAAGGGCATGTACCACCACTCTGTTGTTTTTCCCACTCCTGTAGATGGAGGACTTTTAATAATGAATCACAGTGCTGTTTGCTTCTGGTTTTGAATTCAACCTCCAAAGCTTCCTCCATGTCATTCTGGATGAATGATACCAATCCTCCGTCTCAGTATCACTCTGGATAAATGGTACCAATCACTTGCCCTTGTTGCTTGAACCCTGCTACTGAGCTTTTGTTTCTGTGTTTCTTTCCTTTTTAAAAGAATGTTTTCTTTATTCTTTTGGGATTGTAATACCACTATATCATTTTCCCCTCCCACATGCCTCTCCTTGTACCCTTTCTTATCTCTGTGCTCGATTTTCAGTAAACATTGATATATATATATATATATATATATATATATATATATATATATATACACGTAACATTTTTGCCTGCAAGCTGTGACCTTTTTAATTGTCAGCTTGGCAAGGTTTAGACTCATAGCTAACCTCTGAGTGTCTCTGTAGAGGCATTCCACTGAGGGTGTTGAGGTCTATCTTGACCGTGGAGTTTCGCTGGATGAAAAACATAGTTAGCTGACACCAGTACACTTCCCTGCCATATTGGACTGGACCTTTAAATTGGGAAGCAAGATAATCCCTTCCTTTTAAAGGAATGCCTTTGTCATATATTTCAGTCCAGTAAATCTCAGCAGATCTAGACTAATGGTACTAAAGAACCTATAATTTCTCAGTAATGTCCTATCTGTGAGCTTTCATGTTTACAGATCCTGATTTGCATGACTTTTGGTATCAAACACACCACTGCTCCTTTGTCTCCCCTTCCCCACCCCCTTCCCTTTTCCCATCCATGAAAAGCCCATCATCTTTATTCAGCACCGGGGCTTCCTGTTTATTCATCCCAGCGGTTGAGCTACGAGAGATCGCGACTCACAGTGTTTATGGTTAATCTTAGATTTCAATGTATTCCAACCTTTGCGTTGATTCTTCTGGTATAAATAAAAAGATGATGTTTAAACACATTCTGTGGTTTTGCTTTTTGCCTTTCCTTTCTCTAGCACAGGGACCCAATCAAGGCAGGCTGTAGCTGAGGTAAAACAGGGATGCATAAAATACCCTGTGGCAATATTAGATGGAACTGACTCCTTTGTTGTAGGCCACGTTGGTCCAAGGGTAGACTGGCTTCTCAGAGCTGACTCCTGGGCCCTGAATGCAGATAAGGACACAAGGATATTTTCTATCTAGGTCAGGCTGAATGGTCATTGGAATCTCAGTCATTGAAGTTGCGTTGTGTGTTTACACAATTAAACTTCTAGAACTCATCGTACAGTAGTGGTTATTTCATCCTTTCCATTCGGGGGCTGGCTGCAATCAAGAGCCAGAGAGAGCATGATTTCACAGCCGAGTGACGAAGTCAAGAGGGTGCCCTTCATCTACTCTAATGAAGGATCTTGATGCTTCGGGGGAGACAGCTCTTCACAAGAACATCTGGCAGCCAGAGCAGTAATGGGGTCGGCTTCACATGGTAATGTTTGGGATTACTTAGTTGGAACAACACAACATGTCAGTGTCGGCCCACATGTAATCAGCGAAGTTCCTGCTATGTACTGGGAAGCTGGGTGGCTGGGAACCACATGTGGGCCTCCAGCTGTGGCCGAGTGCCTAAAACCTCCTGTGGGAACTGTTCGCAGTGACCCTTGGGAAAGGGACCTCTCCGTGCTCAGACTCCGAAGACCAATAGTTCTAGACCTGCATCTGCCTGGCACCACCTCACCTTAAAGATACGATGTTGTTAGCGTTGGGCCAGGGTTAGCTTTCATTCAAATGAAGCTGGTGAGGGGCTTGCTCTGTGACAGAACTCTCCCCCACCTTGTTGGTCTCTCACTAGCCTGGAACTCTCTCCACTTTTACTAAGGCCCCCTGACCAATAAGCAACAGGAATGTCCGCCTCCACCACCATTCCAGCTTTTCCTACCTACAAGCGTTCTGGGTGAAACTCACGCCGTCATTCCACCAGCCATCTCCTCAACCCCACTGGCACGAACTTGTAAAGACTCAAGGAACCGGAGGAAGAACACGGGGAAGGGGGATAGTGAGCGTGGGAACAGGAAAGTAGGGCCGTCGGGCCATGGCTTTAAGCTCGGAAAAGTCGACGCGTGCGGAGATAGACAGTCTGAGCTGTTTGGAGTTACAAAGCATATTGAGAAGCTTAGAGGTCCTTTCTGCATCTTTCCCATCTGGTTGTAAACCACGTATTTTCCTCTGTGTTGTGTTTACTGTTTAGGTTTTTGTTCCCTTTACTGTTTCTCATGGAACTTCCTTTGTTTCTGAGTCACCCGCATTACTTTTTAGGCTATATAATAGAAACCTTGTGACAGCACCTTACTGAACAGATTTATTTTCTCACACACAAACTTTACTTTTGGAACTCAGGACATGGTGGCTGTCTTCATCCTGCCCAGGTTTTAGGCAACAGGAGGGATTGGACGGAGTCCTGTGTGTTAACACACTGTGTCTACCTTTAGGATTATTGTTCTGTTTTTCTTTTCCTTTTTGAGTCAGAGTCTCATACAGCCCAGGCTAGCCTCAAATTTATGTTAGCCAAGGACGGCTTTAATCTTCTGATTCTCCTATTTGTACCTCCCATATGCAGATGTGTGTCACTGAATCCAGCAGTATCTGCCTTTTAAATCACAAAGATGGTAGATTTTACAATAGCTTGTCCCAATGGCCTCTCCTTTACATGTTTTTTGGGAAGAACTATTCCCTTCATCTCCTGGGGCTTTGGTTTCAGAGGGCTTAGGGAGGGAAACAGGTTTTGAATTTGGCCTATTGACACTATAGGTAAAATTTTCAGTATTTATGTAATAAGAGAGAGACTGGACACCACATAGCCAGTCAGCAGCATCTCCTACAGGTGATTGAAACATAGAACTTGCATGTTTTTCACCAGGAGAACAGCAGGCAGTACCGGTGGAGGTGGTCACAGCCTGACCACATTGTTGTGGAGTCTTCCTCACATTTTCAATGGAAGCCACAGCTCTAACTGGGTCATTCTGAACACATCCAGAAATCAGTCTGAGCGCTTCTAACACAATAGGATAAGAGTACCTGTCTCCAGAGTGGTTTAGCTGGCACCTACCACTTTGTACTTTATGTGGCAGCGCAGCTAAAACACACGATGGCAAAATTCCCATAAGCTCTACCGGGGTCTGAGGAACTGAACCAGGGATTTCATTCTCTTGTGCTGTGGATCCTTCCAGAGTGTGTTTGGTAGGGTCCTGGTTATTGTTGTTCCCGGCATGAGACCCATGGCTACTAACACTGTGTCTCTCCAGTGCCTTGCACATGAATGTATGACGCTGGCTCTGACTCCTTTGAGATGCTGTCTGCCACTGTTGTGCTGTGTGTTCCTAATGGGTCCATATCCTGCTTCCTCCTGTCTCAGTCGAGGCTTTAGTGCTGTAGCTGGCGGGAGACAAGCCCTTGACAAATGCGTCTTGGCCGAGGGAATGAATAAACTGCAGGGCTGCACTTCATGCTTTAAGGTTGTTGATATCCATTAAAGACGTCGCACTCCAAAATCAAACTAAAACAATATAAATGCTCTCATGAATGTGTTGATTTTCCTTGTCACGACCACACTTTGTTTTTTCCTAGAGAGAGAGAAAAAAAAATCTTTGTGTATTCATTAACATTTCCTACAGTGTGTGTTTAAAGATGCTTGATATGGTATTCAGAATGCAGTGTTTATGAAGAGTGTGGGGCATGCATGTGAAAAATCTGTGGTTTGCATATTGCTAAGCTCAAGAATTACAAAGTATTTCTCTGCAGGGGTGCAGGAAACAAGGTGCCAAAGACCAAAGACGACAATTCACTTTTCAAAGTGGAGGGATGCCAACTGTATATTTTTTAAAATTTACAACTATTTAATATATGTGTGTCTATGTGTATGTGTGTGTGTGTGTGTGTGTGTGTGTGTGTGTGTGTGTGTGTGCTTACACACAGCACACAGGAGGGAGTCAGAGGACAGCTTGTGAGAGCCGATCTCTCCTTCTGCCACGAGGATCAAACTTGGTTTGTTAGGCTTGGCAGCAATCACCTTTACCCACTGAGCCATCTTTCTGGCCTTATTTATATACAGTTGAAAGTATTGTTATGATAATGAAGCCTTCAAGAATCATGTTCAGAATAAAATAATAACCCAATAAAGGTTTTCACATCTATTACTATGAAATATTTTTACCTTTGACTGGATGTGGCGGTGCACACCTTTAACCCCAATGCTACGGAAGCAGGTAGAACTCTGAGTTCAAGTCCAACCCGGTCTGCATAGTGAGTTCTAGAACAGCAAGAGCTGTGTAGAAAGATCTTGTTTCAAAACAGAAAACAAAAGACAAAATACTTTTACCTTTGTTGTTTTCGAGAAGAGACACATTTTAAAAAAGATTTAATATTCATTTATATAAATTGCATTAATGATGTATACGCAAATGAACTTGTGGATATTGGCTTCAGGGTCACGTGTGTGCTCAGACACGGAAGCCTGTCTCCTCTGCAGGTTCAGGTGAGGCAGTAGAGAGGTGAATGCTCATATTTTACAGTAGGTGTCTGTGACTGGCTATAGAGGGAATGACTCCTGCAGGTAAGATAGCACCATATGCTTAATTTCTCCGGGTTGGGTGTGGCCATGGTGTGGCTCTCTTAGGCTGGTCAGTTCCTTGGGGTGAAAGAGTACTGTTGTGCAGGATGCACAGTGCTTGAAGGTCTGTGAGTTGGCGATTGCTCTTTTCTCTGTCCCTCTCTCTGGCTGATTGTAAACTCACACTCAGTGAGATGATGATAAAGATCTCTTTCCTCCCCGTTTCTACTTCAGATTAGTAACCTGTCATTCCTGGAAGACAGAAATATTTTATATTATGCACTAAGCAAAATATTTTATATTATGAACTAAGGGGTTACAAGGCTTCAAGGGTTCCTTCTTTCTTAATATATTATTATTATTATTAGTTTGTGGAATATGCATATATGTATATGTATGTGTGTATATATGCCCATACCTTTGCATGGAAGGCCAAAGATTGATTTGTCAGGTGCTGTCTTCTATTGTTCTCTGCCTTGTTTTGAGACAGAGTCTCTCAATGAGCCTGCATCTTGCTGTTTCCGCTGGACTGGCTGGCTGGGAAGTCCAGAATCCATCTGTTACCCTTGACTCCTCCCCCACCCTCTGTGCAGGGGTTAGAGGTACACCCCCATGCCCTGCTTTTGTGCGGATGCTAGGAATCCCCACTCAAGCCCTCATGCTTGTGCGGCAGGCATTTTATCTACCAGGCCATCTCCCCAGCCCCTCTTCCCTGTTTAAATTCTTTGTAGTCCAAACAAGTCACACCATTTTCTGTAGTTTCTTATCTACACCATCTGTCTAATTCATTTAATGAATTGCTGTATGCTTTTTCCAGTTTCTTTCAAAATTTGTCTCCTTGGATATTGGTTGTGTCTTTGGATGTTGAAGACAGAAGAATTCTGCTTTCACAGTGGGGTTCTTTTCTCAAACATGTCTATCCATAGACCGAAAGCCTCGAAGCCAGTTAAATGACATTTTCTTAGTTGTCCTTTCAGGCACTACAAATTGATTCCATTTTCTTTAATAAATACTATTACTAATCAAATTTTACAGAGGGAGAGAAAGTGGAGCTACTTAACATCCGATTATTCAGCTAGCAATGGAGATTTTTAAAAGGCTTTTTTCCTTTCTTTCTTATTTTCCTAACTGAAGCCAACTGACATTAGCCTCAGGAGCTCATGAGTTAGTAGTTCTGCTCAGTGCCAAGATTAGTAAACAGAGATATCCCTACTGCCGTTTCTGTCAGACATGGTCAGACAAACGCCCCTGGTCAAATCCTGAGGGTGGCTTGTGACATTTCAGTGCAAATGGGTTGTCCAGTGATTGGCCTGAGAGTTACAGATGCTCTTCAGAGGGAAGCTGCACCAGGGGCAGTTCTAATTCATGACATAATCCTCAAGCTAACAAGCTGCAAGGACAAACTGGCAAGTGTAATCGTCCTGGCTTTTCTCTCACGGTACCACACAAGAGGGTTTCACCGCGCTCAAGACTCCCTGAGAAGGCCTGACCTTGAGGTATTCTGGAGATGTTTATGAACTGTATTACTAAGGGGTACCTCTCCCCAGGCTTTTTTGTTTCCTATGTGACAGAACAGAAGTTTTGTCTTTTTAAAATAATTTCGTGGAAGTGTTAATAAGTAGTATTGCTGTTCAAATGCCTTAGTAACAGTGAGCTTGGTATATGCCGTCATTTCCAGCTACCTGGACCTTTCCTCCAAATGCAGATGTTGGAAGGAGGTCCCCAATGCCATCATGTTAGGTGATAGAAGCTGTCAAGATAACCCAGTCACCGGCTCTTCATTGACCAGGGGGTTAGCAGTGTTCCTGTCAAGGCAGCTTGAGGGAGTGTATCCTTCCCATCATGGAAGACACGTAAAGTTGTCACATATGAATTAGGAGGCTCCCCTCAAATACCCACTCTTTTGGTACATTTTTACATTTTGGCAAGCTCTCGTGTAGGACAGGCTGGCCTTACATTCTGTAGGTAGCTAAGGATGACCTTGAACTTCTAATCCTCCTGTAACTACCCGAGAGTTGAGATTATAAGCATATACCTTCACCTCTCCCAGATCTGTTGGCTTCTTTGTCTTGGACTTTTAACCTCCAGAACTGTGAGGTTTGCTACTCACACTGTGCAGGCTGAGATATTTTGTGAGAGTGAAACAGACTAAACGTACTGGACTAAGAACCTAAACTAGGAAAAAACCTCAATAAATAAAAACACTGGAAGAAAAGGAGAGAGCCAGTGTTAAGGAGCAATCCATCTTGTATTAGAAAGTGCTGAAAAGGGGCTCTGAGGAAAACTTTGAGTTCACAGCTAAGTTGCTTTCTCAGATTCTGCAGCACTACCTTCCAGTTTTGTCTTCATGTCTCAAGACTCTAGAGATAGATAGACCAGATCTGAACATGTGTGCACACAGGACACGGCAGAGATAGACCAGATGTAAACATATGATGTGCACATGGGTCGAGAAGGATGAGTCCTTGGGATCACATAAGAAGAGCCGTGGTTGTTTGATCCCAGACTGGCAAGGGTTGTATTGCTACCACGCCATCCTTTCTTAACGTTTCCAGCCAGAAAGAAGGTTTCTGGATGATGCATGCATCTCCTCATTCCGCTCCACTGTTCTTACTTTGCTCAGTGAAAATCCCATCGCTCTTTACGTCTCCCTTTTCTCGTCCTCTTCCAAATGTCGCTGCTGCTGATCTGATAAAAGTATCAGAAGGGCAGCAATGATAGGACACCCTGCAGTGAGATGCTAGGATAGTCTCCACGTTTGCCTTTGCACATGTAGATCCAGGCAATGCCAGGACATGGAGGTGCATCCTCTCTCTCTCTCTCTCTCTCTCTCTCTCTCTCTCTCTCTCTCTCTCTCACACACACACACACACACACACACACACACACACAGAGAGAGAGAGAGAAAGAGAGACAGAGACAGACAGAGAGGGAGACAGACAGATAGACAGATAGATACATAAACACACACACAGTAACACAAACACACACACACAAACACAGACAGAGACAGATAGAGGGAGAGAGAAGACAGACAGATACATAAACACACAGACACACATATTCACACATGGGCAGACATATACAGACACAGATAGACAGATGGACAGGTAGACACATAAACACACACATACCTACACACACAGAGACAGAAAGACAGACAAATAGACACATAAACACAGACACACACATACACAAATGGATAGACACAGACACAGACAGACAGACACATAAACACACACATGACACACACATACACACATGGATAGACACACATACACAGACACAGACAGACACATAAATACACACACACACACACACACACACACACACACACACACAGAGCCTAACCCAGTTAACTTTGTAGGAGCCAAGACAGCCTTAATAATTACCCAGATTTCTTAGGGAGTGCATAAGGATTTCTTAGGATCATACTTACTGATATTCAATATTAAATATAGAAGATAAAATAGGGAAATTTGAATATGAATTTACGTTTACTTAAAGATAATTAACACATCGCACATGAACATGGGAACTTTTATAAACTACTCTATTTCCAGAAGCTAAAGAAATTGCTACAACCCCCGACAAATCTCCCTGCGACCTGTGTATGCTTATAAGGGAGGGAATAGTGAGGTCTTGCATTAGTCTGGGATGTATTTAAGCATCAGTAGATGGAGAGACATCCTACAGAGTTGTCTAGATGACTGGAGACTAGAGGCCCACCTAGTAGGTTGCAGTTATTAGTGGCATCACAGGGATTGTTTATTAAGAAAACACATTCTTATATTTACTCCCACTTACAACAACTAAATTGTAGATCATTGTGATTCTTCTCAATATGAAATGGCTGAAAAATGCCAGGGGGAGGAGGTGCTCCCAGGAAGTAGTATTGCTAGGGATGGGACAACCACATAAAAGTGGAATATATTTTAGTGTTATATTTCTTAGAAGATGTCACTCATCTTGTCACCTCTTGGCACAACAATAATGTCTATGTATACTAAGAACAGTATTTTTGTAATATTTTTAGATTTATTTACTTTTAAATGTATGAGTTTTGCCCCCATCTATGCATGTGGACCACGTGAGCCTAGTACTCGAGGAGATCAGAAGAGGGTGTTGGATCCCCTAGACCTGGAGTTAGAAGTGGTTGTGAACCTCTGTGTGGGTTCTGGGAATGAGACTTAGGCCTTCTCCAAGATCGACAAGTGCTCTTAACGGCAGAGTTGTCTCCCCAGTCCCAGTGCTTTCAGTGTTTCAGTGTAGGGAGGAAAACACTCTTATATGCTGCTTCTATAACCTTGGAGATTTCCTCCATACTTCCGTGGATAACAAGAATTGCATTCTCTGTTGGATCAAAGAATAAGGAAGCCTCCAGCAGATGTTCCAGCATGAAGAGATGCTTAGCAAGTGCCTGATGCCATTGGTTGGTCCAGGCTCCGCTCTGCATCTATGCAAGCAGCTCCCATGAAAACAGTGCTTCAGTCCACTCCAGTGGGAAGGGGAGAGGAGAAAACACACTCTTCCCCCTTTCTCTCTCTCTGCTTAGCACTTCCTTGACATCTGCCGGGCCTTTCTCACGCTGCCGCCATTTTGCCTGTTCCTCCAACATTTATGTTCTTTGCATAAACCCATCTTGACATCCACGTTACACCATCTCGTGTCTTTAAAAACTCTCCCCAGTTGTTTCATTTAGGGAGACCAATCTTCCCTCTGAGGCTGTAATTGCTAACGTTTGGAATCGTTCATGAGAATTTCTGCAAAGTTGCTTGCATTTAAAATCATTTTTCAATGACACATGTGTGTTTGCTTAGGCATATGCTGTTTTTTCCTTTATCAAGATCTGTTGATGAATACTTACATAAATATATCATGCAAAAAGATCAGTCATCACCCCCCTCCACCCCTTAACCCCCATGCTACAGATGGTCCTGGAGAAGCTCATTCGGTCCCCGCTGAAGCACACTCGTGCAGGCAGATGACAGTGACTACTAGTTGACTTCTGTAGACTTAGGTGTGCCTATTGAACATGGCAGGCTTCTCTTTAGGCCAGAATTGAGAGTGAAGTTATATCATTGAAGACAGTTTTCGTTTGCATGTGAATTGTCTCCCACAGGCTCTGTTTGAACACCCAGTCGCCTCCAGTTGGTGGCGCTGTTTCAGGAGGTTGTGGAACCTTTGGGAGGTGGCGCCTCTCAGGAGTTGATTCCCAGGGTCAGTCCCCCCTCTGGTCTGCTCTCTGTCTCCTGATTGTGGCAGCACGGTCACAAGTTGCTCCTGTTGTGCTGCCTTATCCTCACGATAAATTGTATTCCCTATTAAACTGCAACATTCTTTATTAATATCCAATAATACTTAATAAGGAACATTTAGTATTTCTTGTTAAACCCCAGTAAATACTTCCTCCAGGAAGTTGCTTCTTTGGGGATATTTTGCTACAGCAGTGGGAAGAGTAACTAGCATGGGCCTCGGATCTCAGAGATGAACAATAAAGAACAATAAGCAAGGGGATTTATGCAGTTAGCTAGTGCCATGTGCAAGGGCTAAAGCCACATGAGGTAGGAGGGCCAGGAGGGCCAGGAGGGCCAGGAGGGCCAGGAGGGCGAGTTGCAATGATGAGAACAATGTCAGGGTTGGAAGGGCCAGTTGCAGTTTTGTAGACAATGGAACGATCGAAAGTAACCACGAAGCAGATTAGGACACAGGTAGGAAGGCTGGCTTTTTGGATAGACTTCAGGCCATGAGGACCATCTGCTCAAAGGTCTGGGCAGAAGCAAGTCCTGCCCCCTGGGCAGATTGTTGTGGTTCATATGGTATTTCAGAGGGAAAGTGTAAGATGAAGTCACAGAGGACCGGCTTTTGATTAACCCCAATCCTTGTCATAGTTATCCGACATGGTGTAATAGACACCTTGCTTTAAAATACCCTTCTTTTGTATTTATCATAGTTTCCTACTTTTTATTTCTGAAAGTTAGATGAAAAGCAAAAGTAATATGGATTATTTTGAAAATATTATAAAATATGACTTTAAGTAGAGGGTTTTTTTTTCTTTTCTCATTATTTTGTTGTGGCTGTTGCCTTCATCATTGCTTGATTTGTTGAGACATGAGCTCAGGGACTTGCCTTCGACTTACTATGCAGCCGAGGCCGGCCTTGAACTCCCGTTCCCTTTGTCTTCTCCTCTAGACTTCTGAGACTCCAGGGGTATTCTCACCACACCCACCTGGGATTGCAGGGGTGCCCTACCATGCCCAGCTGAGATTGCTGGGGTGTCCCCACAAACCCACATGAGATTACAGGGGTGCCCCCAACAAGCACAATGGAACCTGGCAAATATTTCCACCTTTCTCCTTCTCTTCCATCTGCCAGAGATAAACGTGTTTCTGAGCAGAGCACCAGAGAATGACCCTGTGCCTGGTTCATTGATCTCATGTTGCGAGGAGTTAGGTACAAACATTGCATCACTCCTTTCTCCTTTGAGCACAAACCAACGTTTCCAGCCATGGGTTTGTCTTCTCTTGCTAAATACTGTTACCCATCCTTTTCAGTCTTAGAGTGGGCTTTATGTTTCTGTGTCTTTACCCTTGCTTTTGATTCTCATCAAGGCTATAAGTCCGTAAAGGCCATCTCAGATGAAAACCAGTCTTTAAAGTCTTGCTTCTCCCCCCCCCCCCCCGTGCCCTGTTGTGGTTCTTTTCCTCTTGCAACTGCAAGGTAGATTTCAGTGGAAGTGCTCTCTTGGCCTTGCTTACCTTCTGGCAAACTGTATAATTATTTTCTCGTCTGACTTCTGGGCAACTCGCTAATGAAAACTGTAAGAGCTGGTGGAGACTTACCTGTATGACAACACACAGAAAGGCTAGGCAGACAGCTCAGGTGGAAAACTGCTTATCTTCTATGGATAAGGATCTGAGTTCAAGCCCCAGAACACCACACAAAAAGCTGAGCATAGTGGTCTGTGCCCGTAATCCCCGTGGTGGGGAAGTGGAGGCGGGGGGATTGCTGGAGCTCTGGCTGAGCAGGATCTGGATAGCTGAATCTGCAAGCTCCAGGTTCAGTGAGAGATGCTTTTAAACAAGGTGGAAACTGATGGAGCTTCCTCTACCAAATATTGACTGGCAGACTTGGCCTGCATGCACACATGCACACACCCATGCGGACATGTAAATCTACCACACACGATCCAATATCAGGAGGGTTGGAGAGATGGATGGCTCACCATTTGAGAATGCACACTGTTTTTGCAGAGGACCTGGTAGGTCACAACTTTCCTGCTCTAGAGAATCTGACTTCTGTGAGCATTTGTGCACACACACACACACACACACACAATTAAAATAGTTAACAAAAATAAATGTTTTTTTTAAAAATCATCATTGGTAGAGGGGAGCATATCTGGGACAAACTAGAGACCAGGGATGGGGGAGACCCCTGGGAGGGTATGGGGGTGACCCTAGCTGAGACTCTTAGCAGTGGAGGACATAGACCCTGAAGTGGCTACCTCCTGTACCAAGAGAGGACTTCCAGTGAGGGAATGGGGACATCAACCCTGCCACAAAACCTTGGACCTCAAATTTGCCCTGCTTACAAGATGTGAAGGGATTGAGGGAATGACCGACCAACCAATGACTGGTTGAGAACTACTCCATGGGAGAGAGCCAACCCCCAACACTATTAATAAAACTTAGCTATGCTTGCAGACATGAGCATAGTATAAAAGCCTTTCATCTGAGGGGCTTCAACCAGCACCAGATGGAAACAGATACAGAGACCTACAGCCAAACCCTAGGCAGAGCTTGTAGAGTCTTATGGAAGAATTGGGGATAGGACTGAGGGAGCCAGAGGGGTCAAGAAGACATTCAGAGCCAACTAACTGGACCCTTGGGGGCTCCCAGAAACTGAGCCACCAACCAAAGAGCAGACATGGAGTGTACCTAGACTCCTACTTCACATGTGTAGCAGATGTGCAGCTTGGTCTTCGTGTGGGTCCCCTAACACTTGGAGCTGGGCTGTCCCTGACTCTGACTATTGCCTGCCTTTGGATCCCTTTCCCTTAGCTGGGCTGCCTTGTCTGGCCTCAGTGGGAGAGAATATGCTTAGTCCTGATGTGACTTAATGTTCCAGCTTGAGTTGGTACGGGGGGGGGGAACGGGGGACGGAGCTCTTCCCTTTTCTGAGGAGAAGGGGAAGAGAGTAGGAGGGTGGAACTGGGAGGAGAGGAGGGAGGGGTGCTGCAATTGGGAGGTAAAATGGATAAATAAATAAATGAAAAAAATTCTTGGAAGACTAATAAAAATTCACTTGTCTGTTTCCGTTAATAGAAGGATATTATAACTCAGCTACATATTATGATATCAATAAACTGTTTTGAATTGAAAAAAAAAAGTAACCTGTCACTGGAAAATTAAGTGATCCAATACACATGGTATTTCAGACCAAAGGAAAAAAAAATCTCACCAGCTGTTACCTACAGTCATGGAAGCTGAAGGAAAGACTTCTGCTCCCTAACTAATGTACATGCCAATGGGGTTCCTCCAACACTCCACAAACTGTGTTCCATCCAGTGATGTCTAAACTTGTCCATCCACCACCGCCCTGCAGTCCAGATCCTTAGGTACCACTTACCAAGTGGATCTGAGTGGCTTCATTTAAAGGATGGCCCAGAGATCCCCTTCTAATACATTTCCCAATGTATGACTGTGATGGTTAACAAAATTCGAAAAACTACCAGCTCAATCGAAAAAACAAGTGATTTATGAATCCTGCTTCTTGTTTGGGGGGAAATATTTCTGAGCTACTCTAGGTACGCCACGTGTTCACTCCTCTGAGTGCTACAGGTAACAGGACGCTGTGGTTCTCACATCTCTGTATGAAATTCCCTAAAACAGCTGCTTCCTATTATTTGTCCTTGTTTATGGCATTTTGTCATGGTGCAGCTTGACCACTGTTCTCAGGGGGCAGAGCTGGAACGGCCATGCTTAAGGGAGGACCGTGTTGGGACTTGAGAGGAGAGAGGGCGGGCCCAGGGGTAGGAGTGAAATGTCTGAACTCTGTTCCTCTGGTTCCCACATGTCCTGCGGTGCCATGCACATCCTTGCAAGGACTCTGATTTGGCAGGAAGGGCCCGGGGTTCTGATCTCTCCCTGACCTTCATGTGGCAGTTTGAGGCTGCTGGCAAGGGCTGTGTGGGAAGAGCCTGTGATGAGCTGTCTGTCCCCAGTGGATCACTGCAGGCTGGGCTTTTCTCTTGATGCTGGAGCCAGCGCTGAGAGGATGCTGGAAGCTGTACCTGCTGATCCTCTTGCTGCCTCCTGGCTGCCTTCGCTGAAGTCGAGATAGGAGGAATGTGATCTTTTATGTAAAAACAAACATGTCCGTTAATTTAGGGCAACAGTGGGGATTTTCTTTACAGAAAAGGAATGCTATAGAAAGCCCTGGATGAGTGCATAGAAGTGATCTCCTAGCAGCAAGTCCTTTGCGTATGACTTGTGTAGTGAGTTTAAAACCAAAGGGGAGAGGAGGGAACTGTCTTAATTAATCGGCTCCACTGGCAAGGACATCAGAAGGAAGCAGATGTCTCTCCGCATCCCCGAGTGCTGTGACAGCTAGTGACATTTCTTTCCTTTGATCTGAAAGAGCGTAGCTAATATACCTTCAGGAACTGGGTTGCTCAATTTCTAATGCAGTTGTTTTTCAGATTTTATTTTTATGGTTTGAAAATTATGTGTCTGTGTGTTGCGGGACATTGCAGTGCCCGAGGATTCCAGAAGAGGGAGGGGAGCGCACCAGCAGGCTTGTGACCGACCCACCAGGCCCGGGTGCTGGGAACCAAACTTACATATTCTGCAAACACAGTGGACACACTCAGCCCCTGAGCAATCTCTCCAACCTTTGAATTGTTACCTAGTGCTTTTGTTGTTGTTGTTTCCACGAGATAAGAGTTTATCTTGATATCTTATTGCCCTCTTTATAGACCTAAGGCAAAGTAAATATTTGGGGCTCTGACCATGTGTCCTGATTCAGCACACTGAATTCTCAAAAGCTAGACAAGCCATGTTTACTGGACTCAGGAATCTGATCATCCTATGTGATCACCTGGGTGAGGGACATTGCCAGTCTAAATTCATATCAATTCATATCAGTGGCTTATTTCCTTTGGGAAGAATGGCTTCTGCTCTTAGCAAGGAAGGAGTTAAGTTCTGGGTTTTCCCATATGCTGTCATCCTATACACACAGAGAAACCCAGTGTGTTGTTTTCGGATAGTATTCAAGTGTGTGATATGATATCCTGACACAAGATGACGTAGGCATAGTTAGACATAACAAAAGCCACAACTAGCAAAATAACAAGCATTTCCTGTAACCTGGAGTCTTCCAGGGTATGGAGAGACGGGTCAGTGGTTAAGAGTACATACTGCTCTTGCAGAGGACCCAAGCCTGGCTTCCAGCACTCACGTTGGATGGATCATGGCTGTCTATAGTTACAGTCTAGGTGAATCTGATACTTCTGGGCTCAGTAGACACCTGCCCATGAACCTGTCCACATACACATATGTACACATAATTAAAACATATATATTCGAAAAGAGGATGTTCTGTTTTCCCATTTTTCCAGATGAAGGAGTAAAAGCTCACACATGCAAAAACATGTGAAGACAGACAACATTTTCGCGGGGCCGTCATTTGGTGGGCTTCTCTGTAAGGACTTTCCTCAGTGAGTGCAGTTAAGCCCCAGGAACCCTAGGGGGCGCTGTCTCGTTTCACAGACACACAGCTTAAGCTGTTTATCAGCAGATGAAGAGGGCAATTTAAAGTCCTGCCGGTGTTGAACCCACCATGGAGGAATAAGAATTTGTATCCTGAGCTGTGAAAGTTTAAGATCCCCTGCCGTTTTGACCACAATACCCCTGTTTCTAGTCCTCTTCTCTACCTCCATTGGCTCATTTGCCTTTGAACAAATTCCATGCACTGCTTCCTAGAAAAGCTTGAGGCTCTTGCTTCAGCGCTACCCAGAACTAAGAGCAGTGACTGAAAACAACTAAACCCTGGGGTTGTTCCCTGCTTAGGACTCTTGCCCTTTTGCTGCTAATCCCAGTCAAACATACAGCACAGAAGGAAACTGCTTTTCTCAGAGGATTTACAGGCCCAACAGCAAGGCTGAGGCAAATCTTTATTGCCCTGCCTTGGGAAAGACATTATCTGTGGGGTGGGTAGCGATAACGCTTTGACATCAGTGCAGCTTTCTCTAGTGTTAAAGTACAGTCACAAGATCTGTTTTATTCTGTTTAGCCACACTTCAAGATATCCTTAAAGAGACACTTCCAAGCAAAGGTCGTTTTCGGTTGCCGTTGCTCTCCTTATTTGAGACAGTTTTTATGCAATTGAAGATGGCTTTCAGCTCTTCCTACCAATTTAGTGTTGGGATTTTAGATGCGAGCCAGGAGGCCCAGTTAGCACAAATCATTTTAAAAATTCAAGTCAAAATTGCATGATATACCTGAAACATGCATTTTGTAAGTTGCACTTAAAAAAGCTGCCTGAGTCTTAAAAGGTAGTTAGTATTTAATACTTTATTAAATGACAATTTAAAAGACCTTTCCATAGCTTTAATCACTTCAAAGTTGCTTTAGAAGAAGAAAATTTTTGTTTGTTTATATTTTTAATTAACATAAGCTAACAATAACTTTGGCTTTTTGCAAAGGTGTTATTATGTATTCAATAACATATGTGATTTTAAGTAAGCCAAAACAGTGCATTTCTTTGGATGATTCAGTTTTTAGGTATTTAACATTGAGTTTTAGAAGATAGTTATTTTCAAATTATTTTAAGTGCTTTACAGGTGTGTGGAGGTGTATACACTTGAGGGCAGGAACCTGCAGAGGCCAGTGTTGTTGGATCCCCTTGAAACTAGACTCATAAGTGGTTGTGAGTTTCCTGACATGGGTATTGGGAGCCAGAATTGGGTCCTCTTCAAGAGAAGTGCACGACACAATCTGGGAAGAGAGTTCAGATGCTGAGTTTAGGGTTTCATGGCACTACATTCTGTAGACACAGCTCTAGCTACACCTACCAAGTAAGGTTTTAACTCTCTCCAGTAGAACACTTAATCCATATTTTAATAATTCACAGCAGGATTCAATATAAGTAAATTAAACATTTAAAAACATTATTGATCTATTCATTTCGGTGTGTGTGTTCCATATGTGTGTGTGTGTGTATGTGTAGCGTGCATGTGTGTATGTTTGTGTATGTGTAGCATATCTCTATGTATGGATGGATGTGAATGTGTAGTGAATGTGTATGTGTAGCATGTGTGTGTGTGTGTGTGTGTGTGTGTGTGTACCTGTGCAACATGTGTATGGAGGCCAGAGGTTGACATTGGGTTGTTCTTTTACATGCATTATTGCTCAATACTTTATATTTTTCATTCAGTGTCTCTCACTGAACCTAGAGCTTACCTGCCGCCTAGACCTACCGGCCAATGAGCTCCAGGTTTTCTCCTCTCCTCCCCCATCCAGTTCTGAGATTGCAGGTGTGTTGCCACATCTGGCTATTTGAAAACTGGGCACTGGGGCTCTGAATGCAGATCCTCGTACATTCATCTTCCCAGACTCTATGTATTGATTTTTCAGATGTGGTCTTCGCGTGTATTCAGTTCGCTTGAGTATTCAGGCTCAAATGATCCTCCTAAGACATAGGTACTGCCATGGCTGATTAATACAGTGACAGGAATGGAATTCTTGTACGGAGTTACTGGGTGTACCTGTGTGATTGAGCTAAGAAATGTCCTCCATAGTCTCCCATGTTGGAACACTTGATCTCCAGTTGGTATCACTGTTTCAGAGGACCAGGAAGTGCAGCTTTGTTGGAAGAAGTACATCACTGGAGTCAGGCTTTGAGGGTTCAAGGCTCACTCCGCTTCTCGTTCACTCTTCTCATTTGCTGCCATGCCTCCCTGCCTGAATGGGTTCATCCTTCAGGAACTGTAAGCCAAACTAAAGCCTTTCTTCTATAACTTGCTTTGGTCATGGTGATTTATCATAGAAACAGTAAAGCAATACGTACAGGAACTCATGAGGTAAAGCTAACAAAGTACTTCATTGTGGGGAGCCGCCCTCACATTCGCCATTACAAGATAGCGCTGATTGTCCTGTGCTCTAACAAACAAACAAGGCAGCTGCGCATGTGCTGGGTAGATTTCCATTCCCTTGTGCCCTGCCTTTCCCGTGGCGTCATCTG
>NC_034591.1:155780054-155803275 GCF_900095145.1 Mus pahari
GTTACGAATAGAACGGGAGAGAATCTTTGGTAATTTTATCATTGGGAAGTGCAGCTTTGAGGTAAAGCTTGGTGGAGCACACCCAGAGTTCCAGGCTTGATCTCCACCATTGCAAATCATGTTAAGGGTTATTACGTTTTTTTTTTTTTTTTTTAAAAAAACATTTTAGTAAAAGTCAATTAACATGTAGTTTTATAAAGCAGATTGCAAAGAATCCCATTATTATTTAGTAGCTTCAAAGTCACATCTATTCACTTTCTGTTCCTAAGCCATGTGAAAAGCTCAGCCCGAGGCACAGATGCTGAGCACAGTAGCTGTGCACGCATGGTGGGGATTGCATGACTTGTACCTCACCTTGGAACAGTTGCCTGAAGTCTGAGTTCTCTGTGATCAAAGAGAGCAAATGGCAGGTCTTTGGCTAAGAGTAACAGTTCTCTACTTTCTTTTCATAAAAATTTAAGTATCTTATGAACAATTTAACTGTGGTTGACACAAGGCAATATTGAATTCAAATGCCCAGATTTGGAGACATGGAAAAAGACATCATTACACTGCAGTTGGGAAAAAGAAACAGAAATTCTGATGCAGTGAGAAATAAAAACACTTGAGGCACGCAGTAGCTCGTGTGTGTGTGTGTGTGTGTGTGTGTATAGTGTACATGTGTATGCCTGTGTATATAGTGTGAGTGCATGTGTGTGCATAGTGTACATGTTTATGCATGTGTGTGTATAGTGTGCGTGTGTATGCATGTGTGTGCATGCACATGCACACATGCTTATTGTGTATATGCCATAATCTAGTTGAAGAATAGTTTCTATTATAATTTTATTTTACTTTTCAAATTTTATGTATATGAGTGTTTTGTCTATATGCACAAAAGTGTTTTGTCATCATAAATAAGCAGATTTTTACCATATGAAAATGTTAAATAGCAGTTGGAAATTGTTAAGTAGAAATGTATATAAAAAGCAATCTACTCTGTGTGATTATTCTCTAAGGGACTTCCATTCTGTGCTTTTCTGATGTCACCTAGTGTTTAGTCATCAAATGCATGGAAGGGAAAGAGAGAGAGAAAGAAAGAGAGAGAGAGAACATAAGTCCAAATTTCAGAAACACTATACTGAGTAAACTTGTATTGTAACCATATAAACCTTTGGATAACTGTGTGAAGCAAATCCTCTTCAGTCTTTCCAGGGTCTCCGGCTCTCACAACACCCCCCAAATACAGCAAAGCAGACGCCATCAATGACCTGGCTTTCAGCTGACTTTGCAGGGTGTGGCGACACCTTTATTGGACGCTGACAGGCAAGGGCTGCCAAATTTGCCACTGCTCACATAACTCTACAGCTAGCTACAACTTGAATCTTTTAGTGCGTGTGCGTGTGTGTGTGTGTGTGTGTGTGTGTGTGTGTGTGTGTGTGTGTTCTGTTTTCTCTATAAGACAAAGTGGGATGTGCACATGTCCAGAATCTTATTTTAACAAGATGCTCATCTGAGCAGCCTCTTTGCCTTGCTTGCCCAACTCTGTTTCAGCGCTGGGTTAGCTTCCACCAGAGCCTGCATACAATCTGAGACCATCTAGCCTGTAGTGTTGTTTCTAGTATTAATGAATTCTTGTTGGGTCACTAAGAGAGTTTCTGTCTCATAGCAGGTAGGATTTTATCTGGCCTTCACATGGGTTTTCTCTTTTATTTTAAAAATCTGACATGTAGCAACCTTCCAGGGGCTTTTTTTGTATCCAAACCAAATTAATCCATTTTCCCTTTTGGAGAATTATTAATATTGTTATATCTTCATTAACTTTCTGGTTTCCATTTCTGTTTCAACCAGTGGTTTTAATCAATAAAATATGCAGCTGGGTATATAAATGAAATCCACCCAGTCATGCAGTCATTGGCTTAAACCACAGATAACATCTCTTGATCATATCAATCACCAACTCCCTCCTCCTACTCTTCCCATCCTTTCCAATATGTGGTCCTCTTATCTTCATGTCATCATCTTCTCCAGCACCACACAGTGGATGCATTGAGCACTGCCTGTGTGTTCGTAGGGGCGTGGCCATAGGGCGTGGCCACAGCAGCATCACTTTCCTCCATGAACTATTAATTTTGACACGCAGTTTTTTTTTTTTTTTTTGATATCATACTTTATTATTGAGCATTCCAGGGTCCACATTTTGAGATAATCATGATGAGTTTCAAATCCTGGCTCCATTATGTGTTTGGCACAAGACTTTGGATTAAGTAAGCCTCAGCTCTACTTGGATAGGGAATAATAGTGCCTCCTTGATAAGGATGTTTTGACAATGAGGTGAGACTGGTTTTTAAAAGTGCCCAGTACTCTGGTAGGCATCACTGAACCAACTATTTTTATGAAAGTGGTGAGGAGTCTGGGAAGTAAAAGGAGGCAGACTGTTGTTGACACCGAGTTCTGTAGCCAAGATGACCCACTTAATGGCAGGATTGGAAATAGGTCTTAGTAAGCTATTGATAACTGTGTTATTAGTTACCACAAAATTTATGCAGTAGATTTTCTATGTCAAATACATACAAACAACCAAGTGCCTTCCTTTGTCACAAGGACAACTTTAAAAATGAGCATCAATATGAAACACGTCTGAATTCTTTTCAGATACGAAAAGTTTGACGTGTTTAGTTTTCAGATTTGAAGTACTGATGTGGAATGCTTACAACTTCTGTTTCATCATGGGCATTCACATGCATGGTCATTCCTTAGTAAAATTAACCCAGAGAGGAAGGTGTTAATCTGTAAAGGCTGCACTAAGTGGTCAGTGCCGTCACGGGCAGAGTACTGCATTCTTACGGTCAGGGGTTATCTCCTTTCCTCCTCTGGAGAGTGTTACAGCACTCAAACATTTGTAAACTAACCCAACACAAATTTTCTCAAATATGTGCAATATTTGCTCATTTGGAAATGTGCAGTTCTCTGGCTCTTGTCTTTGTTTTCCCATTCTTTTGCTGTTTGGAGCCCGTTCACAGCCATCCGTGTGACAGTGGCAGGGTGGGAATGAAGCCTAGGGTCAGAATGACAAATCTCTTGGACAGGCTCATTTATCAAACTTAGGTTATGAGTCATTGAAGGGCTTTTAAAGACAACATAAAAGCCCCAAAACTTTTGTCACATGAGTTGCTACTAGTTTGTTCTCGAAATAGGACAGTTCATGGGATTGTTCTCGAAATGGGACAGTTCATGGGATTGTTCTCGAAATGGGACAGTTCATGGGATGTATTTGCTGAGAAGATAAAAGGGTGGGAGGGTGTCTCTTGTTCTGGGGAGACTATCTTCTTGCAGAGACATTACATAGAGCCATCCAGTCTTTCCCACAGTGAACAATGAGAAGATAAAACCTAAGGATAATAGGTATAGAAGAGAGCGAAGATTCCCAAGTTAAAGGGCCAGTATATATCTTCAACAAAATTACAGAGGAAAACTTCCCTAACCTAAAGAACTTGTTAAACATGACAAGAGGAAAGCAGTAGAGTGGTCATTTTATGGTTCATGCTGTCTATTTCCTGTTTCATTTATTATTTCTAAATGTGGGATATCCACTCATCCTCTGTTTCAGTGAACTAAATGAAGAAGAGATGTCCAAGCTTGCTTTTGACATTTGGCATCTGTGAAACCTTTGTTCATGAGTTGACTTAGTATTGATGTCATAATGTTGGATCGTGCATGTGGGAAGTTATGCAGCTTTTCCTTAGACTGCATTGTTTACACAGGACAACACACAGCCATCTTCTCTACAGTTAGTCATTCAACTATAAGGTAGCACTGTCCCTGTATATATGTCCCTATAACTCTCAAGATGGACGCTGAGTTTTATACAATGCACAAGTTAATTACGTTTGCTTTTAACTTTAACTGGTATATTTCCCCAGCAATATTCTACTGATTTAAGACCAATAAATATATTTAAAATTTTCTATCTCTTAGAGAGGTTTCCATGACTTGCTAATAGTAAGTTACTAAAGCCCTGTAGAGAAGCCAACCACCATATTTAATTTCTTCTCATTAGTTTGGCTGTTACCTACCAATGAAAGGTATCTATCCTGCTGTGGACAAACCAATATTGATACCAGGCTGTTTTCCTTTCTTAACGTTTGATTTCTAAGGGAGGTAGAAAAAGGAAATTCAGTAATACAGTTTAAAAGTTCTTTATATGCATAATTGCATGAATTTCAAGAGTCCATTAACAGACAGTCAACTAAATTGAGTGAATATTGGGCGTATATTTATTCTAGACTCTGTGCTTCATTTAGAGCTGAGTGGAATGAGTTTTGCTATATGAAACATTTACTAAGCACAATGTAAAGCAGAAGCATTTAGAAAATAAACAGGGAAATTAAAAAAAAAAACAACCTTTTACATATTTTGCCATCAAGTCAAAGGATCCATTGCCACTTTTACATGATGTTTCCTCTCCTGTACAATAGATAGATTGTATATAATTCTACTGGGCAGGATCTTAACCCACTGCATGTTCCTTTTTAAAAGATTAATTTATTTTTATTTTATGTGCATAAGTGTTTTGCCTGCATGCACATTCATCATGTGTGTGCAATGCCTAGGGAGGCTAGAAGAGAGCACCATACGCCCCGAAATGGAATAATGGGCAGTGTGAGCCGCCATGAGGGTGCTCTTATCCACTGGACCACCCTCTAGACTCCAGCCCACTTTCTTTATTAAAGAACATTGATTCTTAATATCCCTTCTTTATTATATCATATAAATCAGATAACCATCACTCTAAACCGTAAAGGCCTAAGGAAGGAATATGAAGAAGGGTACTATTTCCTGATAGTTTATGTTTTAGCCTTTTGCTGAGTCACAATTCTTCTCCAACTCAATAGCTTGATGGTGACTTATTGTTCACACAGGTTGAGTGCTAGATGGCTCTTGGTTGTTCTTTTTAGATCCGCCCAAGTCAGCTGACAGACTCAGGGGCTGAATAGGGTAGGGTAGGCTTACCTGCATGAATGGTTGGCCGGCTACTGGGTGGAAAACCCTGGTTCTCCTCCAAGTTGTTCCAAGGTGTCTAATCTGATTCTGTGGGATCTGCATCAAAACTCTGTGAGAAAACCATCCATTCATATATGCAGATGAGTTAATCCATATGAATGAGCATGTATATATGATGAGCAATCAAAACAGAATTGGTAGCTGGGCGTGGTGGCACACACCTTTAATCCCAGCACTTGGGAGGCAGAGGCAGGTGGATTTCTGAGTTCGAGGCCAGCCTGGTCTACAAAGTGAGTTCCAGGACAGCCAGGTCTATACAGAGAAACCCTGTCTCCAAAAACCACAAAACAAACAAACAAAAAACAAACAAACAAAAAAACCAGAATTGGTCTTTTCTGGGGACAGGGACCAAACTCTGCCCCTCAGAAGATTCATGGGCTCCTTTTTTTCTGACTCTGGAAGAAGCCAGTTTTACCTTTTTTTAATATTTATAAAAAATATTTCTAATCAATAAGTATCTAACCCTTTACTGACTGTTTTGCCTTAACATTAGTAAACTGACTCCAACTGGCATACATATAGGTGACATGAGATTTGTCATTTCAGAATTTTGATGTATAGTGTTCTATAGCAGTAGGTACATTTATGGTGTTTGAGGTTGTCACCAACACCTACCCACAGAATATTTACCATCTCTCAAAAAATTCTGTAACTTCCAGGCTAAGATCAAGAATTGTTGAGTTCAAGGCCAGCCTGAGCTTCATGACCAAGCAAAGGCTTTAGGAGCCTGCAGCTGGGATCTTGCCATATACTGTCACATGCGGTTTTCCATAATGTTTATGATGATTGTGGTTCGGTCTCCACAGCCCTCCTTAGGTGTTCCTCATAGCCCATCCCTGTTAATTTGGGACATGCTTCCCATCCCAGATCCATTTTATTTCTTAAAGCTAAATAATAAAAGTGACAAATTATAGTGGGCTTTCTTGCTAATTGTCTTCCAGGGACCCCAAAGATTTTATATTTCTATTTTTCATTATTTGTATGCACGCATGTGTATGTGTATATGTCTGTGTGTGGGTTTTGTGCACATGTGTGCAGTGTCAGCAGAGGCTAAAACAGGACATTAGATCCCTGGGAGCTGTAGTAACAGGCAGTTGTAAAACATCCAACACGAATGCTGGGAACTGAACTCACTAGGGGGTCTTCTGCAAGAATACTTTGCACACAGTCACAGAGCCATCTCTCTGACCCCTCTCTCCTTCCACATTTATATCAGTTCTGGGGATTGAACATCATTGAATGGCAAGCATGTTCACTATCTTCCTGAGACATCTTCCTGGTCCATGTCTGTTTGTGATTTCATGCCTATCTATCTATCTATCTATCTATCTATCTATCTATCTATCTATCTATCTATCTAACTAACATCTATCTATCTAACATCTATCTATCTAACATCTATCTATCTATCTATCTATCTATCTATCTATCTATCTATCTATCTATCTGATATCTTCTGGTTAGCCTTATTCCCTGTTATTTCTCTACCACCCTATAATCTGCCCCCTTTTAGTATTTTCTGACACTGATTTTCATAAAACTTATAGTGTTATGCTGTTCCTTAGAAGACATTTGACTACTCTTAGTTGATTCCTTATTTTCTTCTTTGGCTTATGGTAGTGTTGAGTTTGTTTCCAGACTCCAAACACTATAGCTCTTAAAGAAGCATCCTTTCCATCCCCTGTGCTGCTGGTGTGGCATCACACACAGAATGAGTGTGCATTCTTGTGTACATTCTTGAAGGTCACTGAATTTCTATTTAAATCCATGGAAGACTTCCATGCAATGACAAGTGGTCTCCAAAGATCCAAGTGCTCATAACAAAACTCTACATGGCACTTCAGATAAATACAAAATCTTACTTACATTTCAGAAAGCAAGCAAACAAAACAGAACAATAATAATTCAAAGAACAACTCCAAAGGATTTTTTTTTACCCTGGAAAAATGAGCTTTTTAGAACTGGTGTGTGTGTGTGTGTGTGTGTGTGTGTGTGTGTGTGTGTGTCTGTGTGAAATGAGCCAAAAACATGTTCTTGATTAGTGAGTTTTATCTTCTCATTTTGTCTTCTTGCCAAGAAAGATATTAGGACTAAAAGAATTCATTTCACTAATATTAGACTATGTTGGACTTTTATGACTTTTGAAATATCTAGTAAAATTTGAAAGTTGGAGATATAAAACAGTTTACTCTTTCCAAAGTCTTATTATCTCTGAGTAAGAAACTACTAGTATAGAAATTCTTAAAACAGGTTGCTTAGTACCAAACTGCTTTCATGGAAACAGAGCCATACAAGTTATTGCTGAGTGCATTATTAGAAAGATATAGTTTCCTGAAATGACACGAAGAAATTTTGATTGTTATAGAGACTTCTGTTGTTTAGTTGTGAGATTCTGAATGTATCACAATGTTGGGATGAGTGGAATTCCCACCTTATTTAGGACTTTATCTGAACTTGGGGGAGCCTGTAGTATCTTCTGATGAACTCCAAAGAACTTATGTCATCAACACTGTGACCCCCAAATTTCAAGGGTTTTCATGGTCTCCTCTTTCCATGACTCTCCATCTGCATCTCCTTTGCTTTCTTTACAAAGAGTGTTTCTCATTCCTGGGTCAGGGTGTTTTTCCAGGTTGTGAAAGTCTCCTGACGTAGACAAAACCCGAGTCTTGCTGGGGCTGCTGTAGCATATGGATGTTTCTTATCAACCTGTGAGAAACCCTGTGGCCAGATATGAGAGTTTCCAGCTTTGGGTTATCAAAAAGAAAGGAATTGAGATGCTACTCATATTGTCAATCATTTGGGCTACATGAGCCTAGCTGTGTAACTCAGAGTTCAGAGAGAGACATCATTCTCACAAAAGTACTCACTTTCCCAGGACTTCTGTGTGAACAAGATCTCACAGCTTGCAGTTTCAAAAATGAAATGGGTGATATTTTCAGTATTTATTCCATAAAATGTATTGTGATCATATTCTCTCCCAAGTCTCCTTCTTATTCCTCCAAGATCCACTTTCACTACCACCTCCTGCTAAACTTCATGTCCTCAAAATTTACCCCATTGAATTCAATTTGTACTCAACCTACTCCCAGGTATGGGACCATCTATTGGAGTATGCCTAACCTACTTTGGACCACACACCTTATGAAAGCTGATTTCCCTCTCCTAGAAGTCATCAGCTTCTTCTCATCTCGGGCCAGAGGCTGGCGAATGCTTTCCCAGCCCATGCTGGCTATATCTCGTGTGTTATGATGTATTCATGAGTACAGTAGATCTATTGTAATGGAAGATGTTGCTTCAGTCTCTTACGCCTGATCTCTAGCTCTTAGAATCTATCTGACCCCTCTTTCACCATGGTCCCTTGGCCTTGCAAGGAGATGTAATGTATATGTTCACATTTGTTCTAGGCATTTCATAGTCTCTTATTCTCTATACTTGATGAGTTGTCAGTTTCTGGGTAAACCATTGTCCACTCCACAGATAATTTCTCTGGTAAGGTCTAAGAGCTGCTCTGATCTACAGGTAGAGAGATACAGAATTAGAAGTCAGTTTGATACTGTGTCTATAGCAACATAATGGTAGTAGGTTCATTCTTGGGTCCTATGTGGTCCTCAGCCATAGGCTAGTGGACAAATTTATAAACTAGGAAAGCCTTTCCTATTGTGGAGAATGCCTCAAATCAAATCAATAGGAGACAGGGTAGTCTAATATTCATGCCATGATTGCATCCATGGGTACGTCACAGATTCAGACCTGGGTAAGGCTGACGACCACTTTCCTCCAGCAGCCTATAGAGCAACTTTCAGTACCATGAAAGCTAGACATCAGGAGGAAGCTTTCTTTTTAGTACCACCTTGATTTCTCTGTGCCCCGTGACAGAAGTGTGTGATGCCCTGAACAATAGGGTCTTACCATCAAGTTCGGGGGATCTAAAAGCAAAGGCAGTCATGCTTTTAGGGTCTCTGGACAACTCTGAACAACAACTTGAAAAACCAAGACAATTTTCCTCCTCCCCAGATTGCCAATACCATATTAACAGCCCCGACCAAAGAGACCTAGATGAAATTCCAAAGGCAGAATTCAGATGGACGATTATAAATATGGTAAAGGGGCTCAAAGAAGACTCCAGTATTTTCCAAGAGAACAAAGACTACTGAATGAAATAGGCAAGTCAATCCATGATACAAAAAGAATAATAAGGATATAGAAATACAGAAGAAAATGGGAATCATTATGGAAACGAAATATATAATAGGTCAAATGAAAAGTTCAGTGGTTCATGCGGAAGATAGACTATCAAGGTACGGATCAATATCCAACTTCTTAGGAGAATTAGGAGAACAACTTCTCATCTCTCACACTATCTTGTCTTCCCTAAGATTGAGCTTTAATTAGATGCTGAAGTAAGCAATCTAAACATTTAAAGTCACCAGAATGTCTTCTCTTCTAGGGCCAGATATCTTAGCCTGGGGGCAATAGATGGCTTGTGTTAGTCCACAAAACTTCTTCATGTGTTTCTATTAACTTTTTTTGAATAAAGTCAATGATGTTCATTAGCCATTGTAATACAGCTATCTTGAGCATTACAGACAGAAATTGTGGTTTCTGGTTAAATATTATTTTTAGGCTGGCCTTGTTGGGCTATAATAAACATGTTATTAAAATCATGCATTGATCAGTATCTATAGTCATGTGAGAACTGCCAAAATACTGGAGACATTAGAACACTCCAGAAAGCTTCTTGTATTTCTTTGTTGCCAGCCTCTCTTGAATCCCTTTCAAGTCCCTGTCTATCTGATCTGTTTGATGCCTTTTCTAGGTGGTTCTTACAGTGAGATTGGAGGCAGAGATAGGGTATTGGTTTGAAATTTGTAGACCAGAAAACTTAGGGTTATACAGCACAGTAGCAGAAACTAGCGAGAGTCTGCTTCAAAACGAAGAGAACCAACTCCCAGAAAAAAATCATCATTTGCTCCCACCATCCCCAACAAACTAAATAAAAATAAAAATTAAAATAAAAATAAAATTGATTGGTTAGAAATACTGGAGCACAAAGTGTCCATGTCATGCAAATTTCACAACGTGGCAGTGTTTGTTCAATGGGGACATAATAGTTAAAGGGGCAAAGTAGAAAATAATCCATTTGCATGTTATGTATGAGTACATTATTGTACTGTGCATGGGCTTGAGGGCACCACAGCCCTTCATAAAGAGGCGTTCCACCAGTGCAGCTTCTGAGGGTTCCACTCGCTCTTGGTGTGGAGCGTGTCTGTCAATGAACCACGTGTTAGTCTTGGTCTTCTGCTTGGCTGAGATGGTCTGAGCTGAGTTCTGTTGTTAATCTCTTCTACTTCTTCTCAGGATACATGGTTCAGGATATGTGGGTTCAGGATATGTGGGTTCAGGATATGTGGGATACTTGACTGTTTCTATCTTCTCAGACTTTGTAGGAAGGATAGAAGCCTGTTTTTCCAAGTTTTCTGATGACACTTTTAGAATAACCATTCCATTAAGTGACACAGACAGTTTATTTGAGACTTAAAACATGCTGCCTATAGCTGAGAGACCTCTGTGCCTTACTGAGAAGATGTGAATAGCATCCTTCCAGGGGAAGCTGGAGGTGGTGTGGCCAGTAAATTCACTCCAGAGAGTAAACAGATTCAGAATGAGAATGGATGTTTTTCCTTTATATGGTTGTCTGGATTTTTTTAAAAGTAATTTCATCAGTTATGTTTATCCATCTCATCATTAATAAATGAAGGATACATCAATAAAATAAAATGACATATTCACTCTCCATTAGGAAGTTTTGTAAAACAATGCCATGAACAAATTCTTTAGTATTCAATGTTTCTGGACATTCTCTTTGATAACAAAAAATAAATTTTAAAAAGGAAAAATAAAAAGAAATACTGGAGTAATGGGAAGGAGACCGAGCTTTACCATTCAAGGAGATACAATTTTATTGTAAACCTATAACCCTTCTTTTTATAGCCAAACAGAAATACTAATGCCTTAATCTAAAGCTTAGCAAAAAGAATTACAGACAGAAATGATGTATACAAAGGCATAAATGAATACATAAATGTAGTATTTTAAAAAGCAATGAGCATAGTCACATACATTTTAGGATTTATGTTTGACTCCTTGAAGGGGAGTGGGATTCTTCAAGTCACGGAGCCACCGTTTTTCTTAATGAACATTCTTCGGAAATAGCACAACTATCTAGATACATTCAGGGGTTTTCTCCTGATGCCCCCCATTTTTATTCTACTTTTCAAATATAAAGTACATTTCTTTATGTCCGTCGGCATGGTTGGCATTTGGAGGAAAGTGAAGTACCAGTCCCTAGCACAGTCCACGTCCACGCACACTGACATCCCGAAGACTCACAGAGACTCTCAGGCCCTCTGTTCTAATTCTCTTATGGTAATATTCTCAATTTGAGTTAGGGCAGCAGGTCTGATTGTGGTTTTCTATGTGAGAAGGAAATGTAGTTAGTGTCTCTAATGCTTCTTTTCCTCTGTCGTCTAGTTAATATTTATGACACATGTTGAATCTTTTATTGCATGCAATTGTTGGATATGGGTGGCCATTTAATATGCTCTAGGAAGATGCACAGATGTGCACATGTATGTGCACATTTCAAGAGACTGTGCCCTTGGGTTTTGAAGGGTTCCTTAGGAGTAGGAGTGGTTGTTATCCACATGGTAGGTAGAGTTATCACATCACTTGTGCTCCTTGCTAACAGAGTGACAGTATTTAAAATGGAAAGCCATGTCATTATTATGGATTCTATATGAATATAGATGGTGAGGAAGAAAGACCAGTGGAAGAGCAAGGCTAATGTTGTCAATCTCTGGCTGTGCCTACACACATTTGCTTCTACACAAAGGCCCAAACTTTAGCCCCCATTGAGTTCACAGTAAAGGCCACATGGTGACCCTCATTCCATTTCTCCACTTCCACCTTGAATAAAAAGGTGTAATCACATAGGAAGCTGCTCGGTGGAATTGGGACCTGTGAGTGCAGAGTTGCTTGTCTCCTTATTGTCCTTTTGGCTCCTGTGGACATGGGTGCTTCTCTCCTTCATCATGATTTCCTCAACCTTAGCCTTAAGCATTCATTCTTTTATATAATATGTTACTTGCTATAACATACTGCAATGGCAAAAGTTTCCGTCCTCTTCCTAAAAGCATAATACTGTCCCTCAATTTGGATATTGCTCTCTCTACACGTGCATATGCTGAAGGCTGGAAAGATGAGACCGACAAGCCTAGGAGAGCAAGCAAAACTTACAAGTCTAGGAGACTTTGGAAACTTGCAAGTTTATAAGTCCCATCCCAAGGTAAAATAAGCAGTAACCATTCCTGGGAAAAGGGGACCCCCTTCTCAGCCCAGTTACCTGTAAGTTGTGCAGGAAGATGGATGGACGCAGCTGTAGGGAGTCACCATGCATATTGGCATGGGCTTTCCTGACACAGCTGCCTTTGTGTTATCTGTGCTGCAGTAAACAAGCCCTTTCCCAAGCTCTTACAAGGAACTCCACAGTCCAATTGACTTACCAGGATGGGCTTGGGTTGATTCATTTCTTTGGTATACTGTGGGTACCCAGTTGGGGGTGAGTAGATATTTGCGCATGCCTGAAAAGTCAGGCATATGCATGCCTCCCTAGCTAGAGATTCTGGTCTGTTAGCAATATAACAGATTTTTTTTTTCCCCCTAGAAAACAGTTAGCCTTGCAGGTATGGAAGTAAAAACAAAATGCATGATAGTGAGCATGGATAAGGCACAAGGTTAACAGCAAGTCTATCCAGGGCTCAGGATTGATGGGTAATGTGCAGGGTTAAGTACATATCCTCTCAATGATGTGTCATTTCGCTGCATCAAACTAGGAAGCAATAGGAAGGAAGCTTAGCTGATGGCAATAGACTTTGCTTCTTAGCAATAGGAATACGAATTTCCTTTTAAATAAAGGAGTTAACAGAAGAGTAGTGACTATAACTTATGAGACACCGAGGGCCACAAATTTTCATCGACTGAATTTTACACAGGAGATTGGCGAGCCTTTAGAATGTTTTGTTACTAGGATATCAACAGAACAAATGGGCAATGCACTGTCAGTGTTTACCTAGCAAACAAGATGGGGTTGACAGGAGAGCTGGGGGAGGGGCGGGCATGTGACAAGAAGGAGTGCTGAGTGGCATCTGCACTATTGTGTTAACAAGCTTGTTGGATAGCTGGGCAGGGCATGCACAGCACAGTTCTGGCAGGCAGTGCTATCTGCATTTGTGGCCATCATTACTTTCTATATTTACAATGGCAATTTTCTAGCAGATGTTGGTGCATTGTCTTGAGAAAGTGTCAGATTCCATTAATTGCTGCCAACATACTTTGGGGTGAGTTAACTGTTGCCTGATTATTATTAGAGAATCCTGCCATTTCTATGCACTTGCCTGTGTACAGAGTATAATATTCCAGACCATGGATTTCTTATCTTAAAAGTTTTAAAGAATATACCTAAAAGTAAGAATAATTATTAGTTTATGAACATATCTCTGTAAATATCCCCCCTGGTAGTTGCCAATAAGTGGGATTATTATTCTTATATTCTGATGACATAAGTACTGACAGAATATCCTTTCAACCAACATTTAAAAAATATTTGAGTTTGTTATATTTGCGAATAGCTACTAAGTGAAATCAGATGAAAGTACTAATGGGAGTTTATTCCTTTTATATTGTGAGACATGGTCTTGTGTAGAACACGCTGATCTGGCTTTGATATGTAGCTGAGGCTGACCCAGACGCCTCCTGATCCTCCTGTCTCTTTCTCCCAATTGCTGGGCTCCCATGCATTCACCATCACACTCAGAACCAATGGTAGCTTTTAGAGGTTTTCTAATATGAATTCTTGTTTCTATTGTGAGAAATTGAATCTCAAACACGTAATTATTAAACCTCTCCTGAATTTCAAATATCTCTTTATTTAGCTAATTGAAATGTTCTTTGTGTCTACCTTATTGGAATGAATGCTGCCTCAGTTGAGGCTTCTATTACTCTGATGAAACACCATGACCAAAAGCAACATGAAGAGGAAAGGGTTCATTCAGCTTAGAGTTCTACATGCTTTCCACCACAGGCGTCAGGGAGGAACTTCAGGCAGGATCCTTGAGGCAGGATCTGAAGCAGAAACCATGGAGGAGTACTGCTTACTGGCTTGCACTCCATGGCTTGCTTAGTGTGGTAGTTTGAAGAAGTTTGGCCCCTAAAGATTCATGTGTTTGATTGCTTGGGCACAGTGAGTGGAAATTTTAAGGAGTGTGGCCTTTTTGGAGGAAGTGTAGTCATGGTGTAGGTGGGCTTTGAAGGTTCTCATCTCAAGCTCTGCCCAGTGTGGAATCAGAGCCTCCTCTTGTCTGCCTGCTGAAGACATTATGCTCCTAGTTGCCTTCAGATCAAGATGTAGAACTCTTGGCTCCTCCAATACCAAGTCTGCCTGCATGCTGTCATGCTTCCCATCATGATGATGATGGACTGACTCTAAATGTAAGCCGGACTCGATTTTTTACCTTTATAAGGTTGCCTTGGTCATGGTGTCTCTTCACAGCAATAGAAACAAAACTAAGACACTTGGTCTGCTTTTCTTTACAACCCAGGATTACCTGACATAGTGAACTGGCCCTTCCCATGTCATTAATCATGATGATACCCAGAGACTTGCTTGCATGCCAGTCTTATGGAAACATTTTCTCAGTTAAGATTCCCTCTTCCCTGAAATTCTATGTTTAGTTCAAGTTGTCAAAAACTAACCATGACAAATGCCATCAAATAAAATTAATATACTATCATTTATTTAGGGTCTCCAGCATACAGGTCACTAAACCCCAAGTAT
Source organism: Mus pahari (assembly GCF_900095145.1). Classification (NCBI taxonomy): domain Eukaryota; kingdom Metazoa; phylum Chordata; class Mammalia; order Rodentia; family Muridae; genus Mus; species Mus pahari. Next base: position 155,794,990 of record NC_034591.1, read on the forward strand.
TAATTTTCTCTAAATTAAACAAGTTTTATTGTGAATATCTACTGTCTTTGGAAGATTACTTGGTTAGATACAACTACCACCACTACCACCACCAATAATTTCTTTAATCATCTGAAGACTGTGGCGCTAAGTGACCCCTAACCCATGACCACACCCATCTGATTAGGTCAAGAGTGATGTGTGTTACCCAAGCTGCAATCGGTAAATCACTTCTTTGATCATGTTCACATGATCAAAGCTCAAGAATCTGAAAGAGCCGTGAACATTCCTCCCTATATTAAAGGGAGTGGGAGACAGGAGGCTGAGTTCATTCAACTGCTTTTACATGAAAACATGCCCACGCTGTAGGCTCCTTGCAGCTCACTCAGAAGGGGCACACACTGACTTATGATTTAGTCAATGTTTTCTGAATGCCAAAATATACTTCTGTATTTGGCAACTCTAGGATCACACGACACATACTCTTCCTGGATCTTTCTTTCTTTTGACTTGAGTGGATGCCTCATCTTTCCCTAAATGCAGCTAACTTTGAGTAAGATCAAGCACCTATGGGATTATCTTCTCCACATCTCAGTGAGGCAGGCAATGGGACTCACGGGATCCAACAGACACAGCCATGGAGCCTGCCCTCAGACTTTGTGTGCTGGGGTGTTGGGCCTTTATCTTCCCAGAACAGCATCATTCTGTGGGAGTCCCGTATTTGTTCCTTCCTTGATAGCATCACACTAATACCAGGACACCAAAATTTTGTGAATTAGTATTGTTTTCCTTTGAGTCCCTTGGCTCTTATGAAACTAAAAGGGAGAACTTAAGAAAATCTGGAGAAAGATGGGGATGTATGTGATACTTTGAAAAGTAACTTGTTCAACAGTGAGACATTGGAAGTCAGAAATGAGCATGGAACAGTGAAGCAGAGAGGGATTCTGTGAACTCCATTAAGACAACGACGAGTCTCTAATGTGGTTTTAGAAGACAAAAAGTAAACACTATTTGGCCCATAGCCACACAGCATCACTGGGTTACTACATAGCATTACAATAACCCAATATTTCTTGATCATTTACATTGAAAGTGATTATTAATTTAGCTAATTGAATTTAGGGGGTTAAAACATTTGAATTACGAAGGAACTTTATGAAAGGCAAAGATATGTCTTCCGAATGCAAAGTAATCTATACTCTGGTGACAGAGCCACTGAAGACATTCGGTCAATGCTCAGAACTCAGGTTGTCTTGTGCAAAATTGTGTTATGTAGGGTGTGCACCATAGAGTCCAAAGCTAATCACAAAGCCATACTGTGTGAAGTTTTGATTTATGAGGAAAGCTATTAAGACATTGCTACAGTCCACTAGTTTAAGCCAACAGGCTGAATAAACAACTGTCAGGGTGGAATAAAGAACGTGATAGCCTGGCTTCTTCAACCTCAGCTAATCGATTGAGAATTGAAGTTACTCTTTGATCATTGTGCTGGCTCCAAGAGTCCTTTCTATTTGGATCAAGTAACACAGTTACCACCACAGTCCCAGCCACTCTGTGGTGACACCCTCTCGCTTTAGCCACTCGAGACACAGTAAGATTTGCTGCTAGATGTATAACAGGGTACTTTTATTCCACAGTTTTTCAGATCCATAGCATACTTATACACTGTGGGGGTGCACATTACAGCTGCCACAGAGGGTAATGTATTAAATTTTATAGTAATTATAATTAGAGGCTTAGATTTACAAGCTACCACTCTAGATATGTGCAAGAGAATAAACTCTGATTTTTTTTAATGCTTTCATTTTGTTATTGTTTATGTTGGTGGGTAGTGCATTTGTGCATGGGCATGCTTGCCTGTGTCCCTGAGGAAGCCAGAGATCAACTTCGGGTGCCTCCCTCTGTTTCTCTTCACTTTATTTTTGAGACAGGGTTTCTCACTAACTTGGATTACACTATTTTCACCAACCTGGCTGACTAGAAAGTCCCCTTGGGGCCCATCTTTCTGCACCTGCATAGCACTGGCACATCTAGTGGATGTCTGGGGTCCTCATGCTTGCTACATATGCAATCTTCCCAGAGTCGTCGTCTACCTCGCCTATTGACTCTGACTTTTAAAACATCAGGAACTGCAAAAAGAGGGAGGATCAAGTACAAAGAATGAACACAAATTTATCTTACAGGTTAAACATTGACAGGGCCATAAACCTGAGTCTAGTTTTCTTTGATAGAGAATCGACTCAAGTGCCATAAAAGCAGTTGGCCCAAGCAGGCTTCTGCTTCTCTGCTGTTCTTTCAGCCCCTGTATGAGATCCCATGCTTTCAGTGAGTCGGTGTTCCCTGTAGTTGAAGAAATTTATGGTTAAGTAAACTAATTAATGTGAACAACCACATTGTCACATGATGTCTGAGGGTTACAAATAAACATCAAAAGAAGCAATAGTTCTTCGGATGACGTCAGGTTACAGTGGAAGACGAGGCTTGTGGAAGGCATTTCAAACAGAAGGTGTTTTATTAAGGCAATCTGTGGTTCCATGGTTACTTACATGAGCAGTGCCAGGTGAGGTAACTGGAAAGAAGGCCCCCGTTGTGTTAGCTTTAGATCCAGTTCCTAGCTTCTGTTTGTTCTTACGCTCTTTCTAAAAATTCAAACATGCTACTTCCTAGAGAGAACGAGGATTCCCTAGGTGACGAGAGTCACAGCCTCTCACGGACACCAAGGCTCACCAGTGGCTTAAGTAGCTGGTGAGTAGACTCGAGAGACCTTCCTGCTTCTGCCTGCCGATGCTGTGTCACAGACACACACTGTACCTAACCTCTTACAAGAGTGCTATGGATCTGAGTTCAAGTCTTCTTGCTGAGCATAGTGTCCTGTATCAAGAAAACTGTCTTCCCTGTCATATGATGTATGATGTTTGAAATGGTGTGAGTGCTTCTTTTCTGATTGTTTTTCTAGCCAGAATATTGGGTTATAAAATATTGACATTTTACTTTAAGTATATATTATTAAACAAAACCAAGAAGCTTTGGATAAGGAAAGAATATTACAATAAATTCTCAACATCACATTGTAGTCGTGGCTGTCAGCTAATGGACAATCCACTGTCTCTCCATGTAGTAACACGCTAGAATTTTTAGAAAGAACCTAAGAACAGATACTAAAAAACTGAATTTAAAGCTATTTATTCCTGTCCTTGGATATCACAATGTCATTTACATTTTTCCATAGTATGGTCATAGATTCATGACTTTTTATTGTCCAATTTTAGTATATATCTTATGTATTAACTTTTCTTTTCGTTGAAAACTTTGTTCTAACAAAATTCTCTTGACACTTTATTATCTACTAACTGAATGCTACCAAAAGAGTTACAAATCAGTAAGTGGGGAACTCTTTAACCACAGTGACACCCTTCCTACTGTGGTTCCTTTTTAAATCATCTCCCTGTGAACATTTAGGTAAAACGGACAGGGTTATGAGTGTGCCATGATTTATGGCTATTGTCATGTAACTCAGTGCTTTATTTAATCTTTCAGTTTTGAGTTCATCTGCTTGGATTATGTGGATGTTCCATTAGGGAGGAACAGAAATCAGTTCTGTCAGATGTAGAGCTCTGTGAAGAGCCAGCGCGAAGCTTTTGTATGTTATTCATGTATGGATGATAAGCTGTGTCCCCAGACTTTGTGTTCTCAAGTCTTAAGAAAGCTTTAGGAGTTATTTATTTATTTATTTATTTTAATGTGTAGGGGTGTTTTGCATGCATGTGTGTCTCTGTGCCACATGCCAACCGTGCCCTAGAAACCAAAAGAGGGTATTAGTTTCCCCGGGACTGGAGTTGCACGTGGTTGAGGGCCATTGCATAGGTAGAATAACACAGTCCTATATCTCTAGCCCTTATATCCTGACGTCTTTACCACAGGACCTTAGAATGTGACCTTATTTAGAAATAAGATCTTTAGGGAGGTGGTGAGCTTAGAATGAGTTAGCTCAACGGAAGGGCTCCAGACTGTCTGACACCCTCATGATCAGTGGAGACTGAGAGAGGGAAGATGTGCAGCCGGTGTTCTCTCTATGGGCGTGGGCAGAGGACCCTCTAGAAACCAGACATGCTACACATTGACTTCAGGTCTCAAGAATGAGGAGAAAAAAATATTTTTTTCTGTTGTTTGTTTACTCTTTGCTCATTCATTCATTGGGGTCTAGCTCTGTAGATCTGGCTGGCTTAGAACTTGATGTACTGACCACGCTGGATATGAACTGTAGGAATCCTTTTGTCCCAGCTTCCCAAGTACTGAGGTGATGGTTGTATCCCACCATGCCTGATAATTTTACATTATTTAAATGACCCACCTGTGTTCCTTCCTTAGGTAGCTCTAGAAAATTCCAGTAAAGTGTCAGTGTAGTGCTGTAGGCAAGGGCAGCATTTACTGAGAGAAGAGTTTCTGCTCTTCTCCTGCCTGCCTTTTGGTCTTCTTGATAACTTTCAACTGAAAATTTCTTGGATATCCATTTGCCACAGATAATTAAAACTCTTAAACCCTCTGCTTTTAAACTACAACATTCCAAGTTGTCTCTGGTGAGGTCGCGGGTGCGGTGACTGGAGCCGTCAGAACTCTGTGTGAGTCTCTTTCCTGTGGAGCCCTTCTGCCTCTGTCAGGTTTGACTTCCCTGTGTAAAGGAGTATGCACATAATTCTTGTCAGGGAGATTTAGAGGAAGTGCTGTCTATGGAAAAATCGCTATGTGAGCTTAGCAGGTTGAACAAATACTAGTCAGCAAAAACAGTGTTTGCTGTGGAACAGCTATCAGTGAACTTATCATTAACCAATGTGGAGTAGCTATTTGTTCTATCAGGGAACCAATAATAACTCATTTGAAATGCTGATAGCCATAGCTCCAGCATGAATCCAATCAACACTTTCGTTGGCGTACCATGTTTTTTTTCCAGACAAACAATTTGACAAGTGGGAGTTCTTAGGTCAGTTCCGACTGACAAGTGTAGTTGCAGGCTACCTCATTGCTTTGCAGAACTTTGAAGTCTAAAGAGGTAAATCTTTCTTTCTTTTCTTTAATCATTTCAAATGCCATTCTGCAGTGTTTCCTACACCCACAAAGTCAAATTTATTCCACTGACAATACTTATATACTGTTTATTCATTTCTTTTATTTTCCTTTTTGGCTTTTGAGAGGGAGGGTTTTACTAAGGAGGTGGTCTCAAACTGAGAATTCTCTTGCCTTAGCCACCAGAGGACTGGGGTTACAGATGTTTGCTATAATGCCTGGCTAGACTTTTATTAATTGCTTGATGAACAGGTCTCTGACTCACGCATGTGCTGCATAATGTATTTATTTCCCTTTTTATCAGTTGCACTTGAAGTAATCTTGAAGTAATTTGAAAATAATTAAAGAAATTAGTTTGGAATTCTGCAGCGATAGTCATCTCTAAAGGCAATCGTTTTTAACTGGCAGGTGTATATGGCTCCAAACAGCTGTGAGTTGGACACTGGAAATTAATTAATATGTATCAGGCATATCATAGAAAGGATGTGTTTGCAGGGTTCAGTCTGGTGCTATGGCAATGGCTACTCTCTATATTTAAAAAATGGGTTTCTGTCTTAGTGATTTTCAACTCAGTATTGCCTCTTCTTTCCCACATTAGTTTCACATGCATGCAACTCATTTCTCATCTCCACAAATCTGAGTAGCTATAGGCTACCTCCTCTGATGAACATAGACTCAACTGGGCCAAATGCTGAGCCTTTTAAAAGTAAGAACCACACTAGGCTGGAACAAACAAAAGGCATCTTTCCCTTGTTAGTGCAGGCTGGGAGGGTGAAATTCAGAGCCAAAGTTTCCAGTTGAGCTCAGGAGGTGGAGAGAGTTGGGTTGCTGGGGCTGGGTGGCCAGCCTGCCCAGGACACGTGGTGCCTTTCACAGCAGTAAGAGCACTGTCTTAGAGAAAGGTGGACCTGTGCTGAGGAATGACCCCTGTGGCTGTATGCTGCCCTTCACATGTAGGTACACCCTCACACTAACATGCACACGAACCGCCTGCCAAATGCACATGTGCACACACACAGTTTTAAATCAGATTAACTTTGATCATATTGAGATTTGTGGTCTCAGGTCCCCACTTTAGAATCTCAGTTATGAGAGCGAACAAGTGTCTTCATTCTTTTGTCCTTCCTATTTGGGGAGGTAGGAGGGATAGGGTATATCTTCACCCTTTAACCATATCCCTCTTGCTGTTGAGACCTACGCTGTTTTTGAACTTCCCATTTGACTTATGCAGTGACCTTTGTCTAAGTGGCAACCATCATCCACATTCTAACTTGGTTAAGCGCCAGGGCTGTCTTCCTGAAGAATGGCTCTCATTCCTGTTCTTGGGTCAGGCCTGCAGAATCAGTCAGAGGTTTCAGCTGCAGTCTCTGTTTCTCAACTCAGCCAACACAGCACTCCCTGTGCCCAGCAGGTGCTTCCCTTTTAGGTTATAGCTCTACTTGAAGACCAGTTCTCCTTCCTCAGAGGAAATATCAACATGGTTATAAAGCTGAAGTGTCTCCAGTGAGCCGAGAATATATCCAGGAGCAGTAGAGATGCGGGAGACTGGGTGTGGAGAAACATTTGTGCACCAAATACCCAGCTCTCTGGTTCTGTTTTCTTGTTTTCTCTCTGTCACCTGAAAAGCCAATTTGCAGCCCACGAGAGGACTTGCTTTAACTCCCTTTTTATTCCTCAGAATTCCATGCATGGATATAACAAACTTCAGATATTTTCACTCCTTCATTCTGCCCCTGAGAACTTTCTTCATCCTAATCGCTCGCCTGCCTGCTTCCATTCCTGTGTGTGTGATCCACTGGGTTTAGTCAGAGTTGCCTGTGTGAGTGTGGGTGAGAAGCCATTCTCTGCAACAGGTGACACTCTATCCCCAGCCACCATTAACTGTCAATGGTCCTGGGGGAGACATGAGGCCTCATGAGGCCTTCTCCCTTCTAGGATGATGTGGACGGTGCCAGTCCTGCGCTGCTTGTCACTGCTACAGGGAGTTCAGGAGTACAACAGTCCTGCTGTGTCCAGAAGACAGACTACTTCTTCCCAGTCTCTGACTTACACTCTTTCTGACAACTTCCTCCTCAGTGTCCCCAAGCCTTGTGTGTTGGGGTGAAAATAGATGTTCCAGCTCTGGCTGAGAAAGTGTGTGCCTACTTTTATCTTTAAAAACACTTATTGGTGGGTTTATGAAGAATGTGTCATAATACAAGGAGAATTTGAAAACTGCTTTTTTTTTTTTTTTTTTTTGCCCGGTATACTCTGGAAGGTTTCTCTCAAACTGAGCTGAAGGAGAGATGTTCAGATTCTCAATCAAAAGATTCAGGAGGGTGCTTTGATACAAGCCTGTGATCCTAGCTTCTCAGAGGTTGAGACAGGAGGGTCAAAAGTTCAAGGACTGCCTGTACTACACAGGGAGTTGAAGGATATCTGGGTAATATGGAGAGACCCTGCCTTAAAGTAAAAGATTAAGAAGGCTTGGAGATATCTCTGTGGTAGAGTGCTTGCCTGGCACATGGGAGGGTCTTGGATTTAATATCCATAAGTGGAGATTCCTTGTGACAAAGAAGGATGCTCACAGAGACACGAGCTCTCTTCAAACAAGACTGAAAGGCTTGCTGCTGAGTTAATGTTAAAATGACAAAATATCCTGCTGGTTTCTTCTGGTAATTTTGATTTCTGTGAGAGATTGAGCTGGGTTTCTTTTTTTTTTAAATTTTCTTTATATTTTCCCCTCTTTTTCTTCTCAGTGTCAGCAATCAAACCCAGGGTCTTGCACATGCTAGGCAGGTACTTCCTTCTTCCTTTGTTAACCATTGATCTAGTGTGTATCTTCTTCTTGGATGTTTTCTTTCTGTGAGGAAAGCTATAGACATTTGCAAACCCCTGGGTAGCATTATTTTATGATGTATACAATCACAGTTCAGACACATGACACTATAATTTTTGAGGCAAGGTCTCATACAGTGCAGGATGAGTTCAAACTCATTTTGTAGCTGGAGTTGCCCCTAATCTTTTACTTTTCCCCATCAACTGCTGTGATTACAAATACGTGTTGCTACCCCCATTTTATACAGTGTTGGATTGACAGCAGGGCTTTGTAAATGACTGGTAAGTACTCATCCAACTGAACTACATCATAGATGGAACACATGATTCAAATCTTTTTTTTTTTTTTTTGTATTTTTATATTTGTTTCCCGTAGTTTTTAAAATTTATTTATTATTATTTTCTTTATTTACATTTCAAATGCTATCC
>NC_034591.1:155803286-155816191 GCF_900095145.1 Mus pahari
TAAGTTGAAAATCTTCATTCTCATTTACTCCTATTATTCGAAGGTTTGGTCTTCTCATTGTGTCCTGGATTTCCTGGATGTTTTGAGTTAGGAACCAGAAAAGGGATCTTTCCCAGAAGCTGTGATGCTTCTCCAGTCCGCCCTCTCCCTGACAGTGCACCAGAGCAAAGATCGTGATTCAAATCTTAAGAGCTTTTAAAACCTTAAATCTCAAGAGTTAAAAAAATGATCCTACTTTCCAACCCTCAGCTCATCTCTCATATCTCCACTTTCTCATTGAGTGGTTAAGCCTCATTACTCTAGAGGGACAACACAATGCAATGATGGCCCTAAAGCTAGGAGCTTCCATAACTGGGCCAAACAGAGTTGTGAAGAAGATACTGGTCAAGCTGTGAGGTGGGGGCACTAACAATGTTCCCTTTTGTCAAGAGTGGACAAGAAGGAATCACTAGACAGTAATAGAGAGGTGTGCTTTGGAGTCAACCCTTGGAATTTGAGTCCAGACCTTAACATCGATTAGCTCAGTGGATATGGAAACTAGCTTTGACTCCATCAGTCTATTGTAAATAAGGGCTGGGAATGTAGGTCAATTGATACAGTGCCTGCCCTGGCACAAGATGGTGAGTTCTGTCATATATACCTGGCATTTGGTGGCACATGTCTATAACCCAAACTTATATGTATATGTATATATATGTATATGTGCAGAAATTAAATATTACAAGGAATTCAGTACTAAGTTTAGTTACACATATTAATCACTTATCTGTATATGTTCATGCACACAGGGTTTGGATGTTATTTGAGTGTCTCCAAGGCTGCATGTGTCAAACTCTTATCTTCATTTTAAGGTATTAAGAAGGTTTAGAATTAGTCTATGGTATTTTGAGATGGGGCCTTTGAGAGCAACTATGGAAAATCCTCATGACCGACTCTTGGACTTTTAAGGAAGTGTGAGAACCACTAACACGATGTTACTATACCACTTAGGGTCTTTGTTTGCATACACTGTGCTTCAGGGATGTTTCAGCAAGACCATCAACAGAGGCAACAAATTAATTTCTAGATTGGTGAGCCAGGATAATTAAGTTTTTATAACTTATCCAAATATGGCATTGCATTATAGGGGATGAAAAAAATTAAGGCACAATAAAATTCTCCAATTTAGAACAGTCAGCCTTAGCTTTTTTCTTTTTAAGATAGCATCACAGTGTATAGTTGTCAAGCCTCTGTCCTTGAGTGCTTGAATTATAAGTATCCAGAACTGAGTCCAACAATATTTGAATTTTATAGTAGTGGGAAGGCCATACACATTTGATAAGACTGGATTTTCAATGTTGATTCTTTTTCTGGATTAACCATCCTTGGTACAAAACTGTCTTCATTCTAGGAGCTAAAGCAAGCCACAGTGTCTGCTAACTAGTGGTATTATTCAGTATTCTGAAAACTTTTCTTTGCTATGATGATTCCTGAGAGAAACAGGTTAAAAGAAAAATGGTTAATTCTGTGACAGTTTTCAAGGTTTTAGTCCACAGAAGTCTGGCTCCATGGACATGGTCCTCAGGAAGCAAAACAAAATAGAGGGAGAAAAAAGGACAAGATACATAGTGTAGGATAAGTCCCCAGTGACCTAATTCCTCCAACTAGCCCCCACATTCTACTGTTTAGCAGCTCCTGATAATGTCATCATGCTATGACTCCATCAAGGAATTAACTACTGACCAAGGAAAACCCTTTTGACTCACTCACCCCTCAGTGATTGACTCCACAGAAGGGGTACAGGGTATTACTATCTGTGGTGGCTTGAATGAGCCCCATAGGTTCATATATTTAAATGCTTGGTCTGCAGCTGGTAGAACTATTTGGGAAGACTTAAGAGGTGTGGCCTTGTTGGAGGAGGTGGGTCACTACGGGTAAGCTTTGAGGTTTCCAAAGACTCATGTGATTCCCAATGTCCCTCTTTGCTTCATGGTTGTAGATCAAGATGTGAGCTCTCAGCTGTTCCCTCACTCCACCTTCTGAAAGTATAAGACAAATCAAATATTTTCTTTCATGAGTTGCCTTGGTCACGGTGTTTTGCCAAAAACAATAGAAAAGAAACTAAGAGAGCATCCATGTGATATCTGGCAGGCACTGGGTCAATTTTTTTACCTCATAAAATTTTCAACTTGTGGTTGTTTCATCATTAAGTAACCCATCCTAAGTAATGGAGCATCTGTCTATAAATTGTAAAACACATCTTTGACTTTCCCTTTGATTTTAGTATATCATATTCATTTTCTTTCGTTTTACTAACATTGTGGATTGGATTTTAGCTGTCTCTTGCAGTAGTCTGATCTTCCTGCAACCAATTTTTCTTCTTCTGAATTTATTCATCAGGAAGTTGTAAACCAAGCTTGTCAAATATCACTTCTGTCAAGGAAAGGCTAAACAAAACTATTCACACAAATCCTGCTTTCTTTGTCATAGTTGCCTTTTTCTCTTACTTCTTTGAACGACTTTCCATTTAATTGTTTGGCTGAATTGTGTTTATCTTTTGAAGCTTCCTGATGTCTCATGTCATTTGCTTGAAGAATCAGCCTGATGTCACCAGCTCTTTCATCCCTCGTTCCTCATGTATTGTATTCAAATTTTCCAATGATAGATGGAAAATTCTCATTCTGGTATTGTATAATAGCCAAGAATTATCACAAAAGGAAGGATTTTGAAATAAGAATAAGTGGCACCTTTGTTTAGGAAAATGTGTGAAGTGATCTGGGTTGTAGGAATACCTCAGAGAATGTACTGGGGATGGGAAAAATACAGCTAAGTTAGAGTACAGAACACACCAACATCTGGGAGAGCTTGGAAGAGTGATGCTTACGGGGATGAAGGAAAGGGAGTTTACAGGAAGGAAAGGGCCAAGCACTATTACAAATACGTAGAGCCCTTATAAAAGAGATGTGAATGGAAGGAATAGAAAAAACAATTAATTAAATGACTTTGAAGAATGGAGCTATGCATCAGTCAACTTAACCATGTACTATATAGGGTACACTCAAAATGTTAATTTAAATATTTAGAAACCATCTGTTCATTGTAGTGATCATGGTCATGGGAAGAAAAAATGCCACTCATATTTGGTAGTCAAGGATAGATGATATAACTGGTATGAACAGGGTTTAGGAAAACGAAGGTGGATGGCAGATTCATGTATTCTGAAGGAGAGAGTGAAGTTGCCAAATGGAATCAGAGGAAGTTTAGTTAAATGGAAGGAGCTAAAATGTCAGTTAATATAGTCACCATGCCACAGGTCCTCAAGGAGATACCTGGTGACATAGTCTCCTTTAGCTCACTATATTTCAATGTGTGATATTTACAACATCTTCTCTTGGCCACAGAGTATTCTTTCTACATGTCTACACTGCAGGACAAACCAGAATAGGTGGAGAACAATTTGAAGAAGCAAACAGAAAGTCATCAGTGCATACAAATGTGTGCGTTGTTTCATGAGATTAAAGAAAATGAGCAGAATCACACACTGAGGTTAACACATGGCTGGCAGCAGAGTATAGCATCAGCAAGCCACACCCAAGACCCTAAAAACCTGGCAAAAACTGGAATATGAAGCAACTAAGCACAGTGAAGATTTCCCATCAGAGGACATTCACTGTTTCCTCTTCAGTTTGTGTGGGGATTTGATTTAATTCATCTGCATCTCTAAAGGCAGCGCAGCTCATCTAAAATACAGGTCCCTTGCTTATTTGTATACATAACTTGCTTTTTCTACTCAACAACATATCTCCCCAAAGAAATAAGCATTATTTATCTTTTTGTCATTCCAAAGTCCTGTAAGACAATTGCTTGTATAGAATATGTGTGCTAATCCTTTATGATAAAGAGATTCACAGATGGTTATATTCTCCTGCTCACAAAACAGCCTCTAATCCACCATTCAGGTAGAACCCTATTTCATCCTCTCTCCCTCTCCCTTTCCCCGTCCCCCTCCCTTCTCTCCCCTCCTTCTTTCCCTCTCCCCATCCCCCTCCCTTCTCTCCCCTTCCTCTCTCCCTCTCCCTCCTGTGTTCCCCTGTGTGTGTGTGTGTGTGTGTGTGTGTGTGTGTGTGTGTAGATGCATTTGTGCTCTGTTGTATATAGGTAGAGGTTATAGAACAAACTTGGATGCTGGTCATCATCTTCCATATTTTTCCATATTTTTGGAGACATGATTTCTTTGTTGTTTTTCTGTCTCCACCCTACCCCATTTCTTTGTATTGGCCTTGGAATTACAAATGTTCTTACTGTGCTTCCAGCTTTAAGATGGAATATGGGGACTTGAACTCAGGTCCTCATGCTTGTGTGGCAAATATTCTCACTTACTGAGCCATCTCTATAGTCCTTCAATTATTTGTTCTCTTATTGGAGTATGCTTCGATTGGTTATAACTCTGACTTTGCTCAACTGATTTTTACAATCACTGAGTCACCAAGTTGTAGACATATTTTTGGTGTCAACATGAGTCAACTTCATGCCAGTTGCTGACTCTTAGGTTCCCTAATATTTTATAACTTTCTTGGTTTCATGAAAGTATTTCTAACTTTCTTGGTTTCATGAAATTAGAAATACTCAGAATACTTACCTTTCATTTATCAGTAGAAGTAAGCAAAATTTAGGCTAACTAATGTATCTTATTTATTGAAGCCAGTAGCTGACCCAGCCTTGCTCAGTTTCCATCTATACTCCTCCATGTCTCTGTAAATGGTTTATCTAGTTTTCCTGGATGAATACTCATTGAATTCTGTAATGGTTTCTAATATACCTTTCTCCAGGTCACAGAGTTCTTGTCTTGATCCTGGTATTGAACACTTACTACATCAATGTAGAGTACATTCCTGTTTGGTCTATTAGTTGACTGAAAACTTCAAGAACAGATGGTCACAATATGGGCCACTGTGGATATCTGTAAAAACACCAGTCAGTTCCAGGGGTTACATGACAGGAGGCACCTAGGCCCCATTCCTTGCTTTACAGATTTCTCATTGACCAGATGTGTTATCTACTTATCTAGAGATATTATCAAATGACAACATTAAAGATGGACGATGAGCAAATATTGAGAGATGCAATTGGAAGAATTGGGTGGAGCCATGTCTTTTGCATCCCCCACAAAGTTAAAGAGCAGCCTGGCTCAAATAGCGTATTTCTTCCTGATGAGTGTGGTAAAATGATTAACTCTAGTCAGTCACTAAAGGGGAAAGGAGGTTTTTCATAAAGACCTGGGAAACACTGCTTTATACAATGGGTGAAAGTTCTAAACCTTAGTAGAATTGGATATGATTTGCTGTTGTACTCAGGAGACACAGGAGCAGGGAGGCAGAACACCTTGCCTGGTTTGTATGGAAGGAATGTTAAGATCACTGGTTGGCATTTTAGCCATGTCCTTTGTATTACTGGGTTTAAAGTTATTTTCATGTAAATGTAGGCATGTAAAGTTTAAGGTTTGGAAAGGGCTGTGCTATAGGCTAGCTGATAAGATTGGGGTTTGCCTAGACTTCATATGAAGTCATATTAAGATTCCTTGGCTGGTGAGACCAGTATTTGTAGGTGTTTAAGGCTTGGCTCACAGTGTTAGTAAACTCTTACTGTGTTGGGGAGACAGAAGTGGGCATATTTGAGCTGGCCAGCTTCTTGCCGACAGTTTAATGGTGTTTATCCATTTAGAGAGCCAACACCCACTCTTAGCAGTTGTTTCTGGCTTTTAAAATTCCCAGCTCTTGTTCCCTAGTGATTTTCTGTCTAACATCATAGCCATTTAAATGCAGTTTACATTCTTTTCTCTCAAGTTCCCACTGCATACTAATGTTATATAGGACTATAACAACATATCAAGTCCTTTCAAAGTTCTGTGCTGTCCATGGACTTCTTTTAAACATCCCAGCTTAACATTAAGTCCTTATGATCTTGCATAACTTTATGTATGGAAAAAGGATTGAGATGCACAGTTGCTGGGATTGGCTAATTAATGCAATTGAGGAATTGCTAAAAAGATTATTATGAAAGAGAGTACTTTCTTTTTTTTTAATGTAATTTGGAGTTAAAAATAAAGCAAACTAATATCTCCTGAGATGGAAACTTGACACTTTCACTACATATACCTGACGTTGGATAAAGCATAATACACACTGGTAAATCCAGATTCTAATTTTGTTCTTATTTTAGATTTATGCTCATATTTCTAAAGTTCTTAGTAGAAGCAGGGGGAGAAAAACACCAGGAAGTAGAAGTAGTTAGAACCCTAAACAATCTGAAAGGAAATGGCAAAGCTAAGCAATTCCATATTTCATCATTTAGACAAAAGAAAATATTTGGTTTTTAAATAATATCTTCTTAAGAATATTTACACAGTTGATTTAACAATCTATCAGTTGATGCCCATTGTATGTTTTAGATAACATTGTTGAATTTCCTTTGACTTCACATGAGGTGAACTTGCCAGAGCAGAGAGCCACGCAGGCTGGCTCTGTCCCGACACAAGTCATCTCTTAAGCAACTGCTGAGTTCCCAGAAGGCTCCTGCACACTGCACTTTGTGGCTCAGCCTCTGTGCCTAGGAGGCCACGTTCCTGATAACACCTTCTTACTCTCACTCTACTAACTTGATACTTGTAAACCACACTTTAAAAAATTGATCCGAACAGTAATAAAACACAGTGCGTTTTATGCATGTCTATATACCAAACATATTTTGATATTAATTGTAAAAAAAAAAAAAAACAACTATGAAATTTGAATATAAAGGTGGTTTCTGTAGTTCTTGGAAAGAGAGCACCTCGAAATATTTGTGATTTAGGTGTTAGCCTGCTGGGGTTCTCAATCAAAGTGAGCAAATAGCCACCTTTATACATACATACATACATACATACATACATACATATATGTAAAGGTGGCTCCCCTCCCCCTGCTCACCAACCTACCCATTCCCACTTCCTGGTCCTGGCATTCCCCTACACTGGGGCATAGAGCCTTCACAGGACCAAGGGCCTCTCCTCTCATTGATGACTGACTAGGCCATCCTCTGCTACATATGCAGCTGGAGCCATGAGTCCCACCATGTGTACTGTTTCGTTAGTGGTTTAGTCCCTGGGAGCTCTGAGGTTACTGGTTAGTTCATATTGTTGTTCCTCCTAGGGGGCTGCAAACCCCTTCAGCTCCTTGGGTCCTTTCTCTAGCTCCTCCACTGGAGACTGTGTGCTCAGTTCAATGGTTGGCTGCGAGCATCCACTTCTGTACTTGTCAGGCTCTGGCAGAGCCTCTCAGGAGACAGCTATATATATCAGGCTTCTGTCAGCAAGCACTTGTTGGCATCCACAATAGTATCTGGGTTTGGTCACTGTATATGGTATAGATCCCCAGGTAGGGCAGTCTCTGGATGGTCATTTTTTCAGTCTCTGCTCTACACTTTGTCTAACTCCTTCCATGGGTATTTTGTTCCCTCTTCTAAGGAGGACTGAAGTATCCACACTTTGGTCTTTCTTCTTCTTGAGTTTCATGTGGTTTGTGACTTGTATCTTGGGTATCCCGAGATTCTGGGCTAATAACCATTTATCAGTGAGTGCATACCATGTGTGTTCTTTTGTGATTGGGTTACTTCATTCAGGATGATATTTTCTAGTTCCATCTACTCAGCTGTTAAAAGCTAGGCTCACAACCAAAAATAGCCACCGTTTATGCAATCCACTGCTTCTCAGGTCAGTAGCCAAGTGCTGAGAAGTCACATGTCACCCCCCCACCTGTGGGCTGATGCCAGCAGGTGTGTATTCCAGAGCTCTGGCAATCATGATGCAAATCTTAAAGCTTGCATTCTGAACACATGGGTGTCTTAGCGATGAGTCAAAATATGCTTTATGTGAGTCAAGATATATTATTGAAAACAAACACACAACAACCTCCAGTTTTTAGTCACAGATCATGTGGGACTTAGTTTTGTTATAACAATTTTAAAGCTATCCATATTCATATAGGGAAATAATCTCATGTGTATGGTCTATGTAATAGCTATGAAGAATATATATTTAGGACAACCTATTCAGTGATGGACACATGCATATTAAAGATGATTTGTAAAGTAGTTCTATCTACTAATCAGTGGATTTTTCCAGGGAAAATTATACCGTAAATGCAATATAGGTTGTCACAAGAGCTTTCTAGATCATATGTATAGCAGACTGTTCTACAGAGCTCATGGATATAGGGTAACCTCAATCACCTGTAGGTGCACAGGTCTGGGTGCTGAGACCTTGAATACAAAGGCTGCATGTGTTCACAAAGCCTGCCTAGAGACATAGGCGTCCCCATGACTGGGTACCTCTCTCCTCAGACTCACTGAACTTGATAACGTAAAGTTATCAACACAGTGAAGACAAAACACAGGATGCATAAACAGCTATAGCCTGTCACAGCTAGCTGAGCGGGTTGGTGGGTTTTTAAAGGAGAAATGATATTTAGGCCAAAGCAAGCATTGGACTCAGTTAAACGGTATTTCCCCATGAAAATGCTTATCAGCCCATTTGTACAATACACCCGATGTTCAGAATAGTGTCATATAGCTTTGTGTGGCAAACAAATGTCTCATCCAGGTCAGGCCAATGACCGCAGACATGATTCCGCTCAAGTGCTGCTTGAGTGTGTTTACTAAGATCTCTTACTGGAGCATCGCCAAGGAGGCCCACCTCAGCACGGCGACAGTCCGTGCTGCAACCCTCTGACTTTTAGGGACGAGCTCTCTGTCCTACTTTCAGACAGGTCACCAGAGAACCCTCTCTTCCCTGTAGCTGCTCACTGTGTTTCTGAGCTTGGGTAGGGGCCTGCGTGATCCTGGAACTTTCTGAGCTCAAGAGAGCATCTTAAGAAGTGTTAGCTAAATCGTATGAAACTCCCTCCAGCAGGAAAGTTTCTATTTGGAAGAAAGAGCTAATGAAGTATATAGGAAACATTATGAAGAATAAATTAAAATTCATCGCAAAATGTCTTTCTCTTTATGCCTTTGTTTTCATGGCTATTTAGTGCATAGAGCAGAGGGCTGGAAGATCTAGAGAAGATGAGAATCACAGGAAACACAGAGAGGCCGCTGATAGGGAGAGCGGTTCATGTGTAATAAGCAATTGCAAAAAAGTATTAGGTGATCTCTGAGCCGGGTCTTTGAGCAGCTGCTTTCCCCTGCAACACAGGAAGCTTTCCCTCCCGCTGAAGACAAGAGACTATCTTCTAAGAATAGGAATGGAGAGACGGAAAGAAAGAATGCAGACAGAATCTGCATGAGACAGAACCCTGTGGTAGACCAAAGGCTACTGTGTGATACGCAGGCCCGCCCAAGCCAACAAGACAAGTCCTTTGAAGGGGACAAGTGAGCAGAGGCATGTGCAGTGTGCGGGGCAGGATGGCTGCTCGGTGGAACGCTCAGTACTGATTTTATGAGTAAAGCCTACCCTAAGCACACAACCGAGTGAGGAGTTTCTCATAGGACAAGAAGGATATTAACCGAGGAAATCCTACTGCACTTGTTCCATGATGTCTGAGTTGTTACAGGAGCCATACAAAACTTTTCTGGCTTCCTCAAGATCCATTCTCAAAATTACTAAGAGCAGTAGAAGCATTCTGGGAAGTTTATGGTCGCCGGGCATGGTGGCACACGCCTTTAATCCCAGTACTTGGGAGGCAGAGGCAGGCGGATTTCTGAGTTCCAGGCCAGCCTGGTCTACAAAGTGAGTTCCAGGACAGCCAGGNGGCCAGCCTGGTCTACAAAGTGAGTTCCAGGACAGCCAGGGCTACACAGAGAAACCCTGTCTCGAAAAAAAACCAAAAAAAAAAAAAAAAAAAAAAGTTTATGGTCTTATTCAGTCACCAAATAATTACACAGGCTTTTGCTCTGTGGTTCTCTTGAAGTAGGTTTCTTTTTAAATGTATTTATTAATGTGTACATTTGTCCTAGTTTGTTTTCTGTTGCTCTGAGAGACACCATGGCCAGAAGCATCTTGAGGAGAATTTATTAATCTCATGGGTTACAGCTCATTATTAAGGGAAGTCAAGACAGGAACCCAAAACAAGAGCCAGAGGCAGAAACTATAGAAACACTACTCGCGGTCTTGCATCTCATGGTTTGCTTAGCTAGCCTTCTTACACAGCCCAGGCCGATTTTCCTAGTGATGACATCATCCACAGTGGGTTGGACCCTCTACATCAATTAGCAGTCAAGAAAATGCTTCATAGACATGCACACAGGCCAGTCTGATCCAGACAATTCTTCAGTTGAAGTTTCATCAACAGGAACTCCACCAGGACAGGATCCACTTTTGTTTGTGTGTGAGTTCTGTTAATATTTACTGAGTTCATAATTAAAATAGACACTTTAAGTATTTTTGTATTAAAGTAACAAAGGTAGTCAAGAGTAGTGTTGCATACCTGTAACACCAGCATTTGGGAAGTAGCAGCAGAACACTCAGAAGTTCAATGTCACACTCAGCTAATCCATTTAAGGACAGCCTCAGCTTTATATACTTTGTGTAAAAGAAACAAAACAAAAAGTTTTAAATAAATTTAACTAGCTTAATTATAACAACCAATGTTATTTATTCCTTCTGCAAATCTTTTTATTCTGTGTCTTAGCAGAAGACAGCTTCCTGACTTTTCAGTGTCTGGTATACATGTAGTCTTTTGCTGTACGTTGTTTTGAAGGAGGTAGATGGTGAATCTAGTCTCATTGCCCCTTGTTCGAAAATGCAAGATTATCTTAAAAACATTTCAGGTCACTGTGTATTTGTTGTCAATATACAGCAAAACCCAGACCGAGGTCACATCTAGGGCCCAGTTACAGCATAGAGTTGGTCCATATTGGTGAACGCATGTACTGTGCAGACTCATGGCGTGTCTTGCACTTCCTCCCACCACAGAATCCCTAACCCTGATTAGTCAGGTGAAAGGCTGTGTTCTTTGAGTTAACACAGCCTCCCCCAAATCTGACCATATTTCATTATACAGCATAAACAATATTTTCATTAAAATCACCACCAACTTCATTTGAAAAGCCCTGGAAAACTTAGAAAGTCATCAAACCTGTGGTGACAAATTTAAGCTTTCTAAAATTCTGTTTGTTTGTAAACTTAAATTTTAAAATGCACGGACAACAAACCTGTGAATTTTCTTTGAAATGATTGGCTGGCTTCTTTTATTTTAAAGAGGTTATCAGCCAAATGACCAAATCTGTGTAACAATAGTTTGTCTGCCATCCTAAACAAACAAACAAACAAACAAACAAACAAAAAAGAATGTTTATTTAGTTTGTGATTCAAAAATCTCAGACATTATTTCTTGCAAAACTCTTATACTCAGAGTTCTTCTTTCCTACTGCCCATTATATTGCATAGTGTTAAAAAGACAGAAGGAGGTATTGAGATCTAATACCATTATTAGTTGCTTCCTGAAAGAAAATTTTAATTAAAATCAGTTTTGTTAAAGCTTATGAATGAGCACAGTTGGGCATCCTTCCTTGGGGCCAAGCCATAGTTTTACATTACAGACTTCTGTTGTGCTCTGTCTGGGTACCGTGGGCACAGAGAAAAAGACATAAGCCCCCTGGTGGGATCATAAAAGTAATTGTGATTTCTCAAATCCCTGAAGATTCTTCAGGGACTCCCACAGGACCGTAGAACATCTTCTAAGCCATTGGTTTTTAACCTTCATAATGCTGTGACCCTTTCGTACAGTTCCTTATGTTGTGGTGATCCCTAGCAGTAAAATTATTTTTATTGCTACTTTATAACTAAAATCTTGCTACTGTTGGTAATTGTAATGTAAATATCTTATATGCAAGATATCTGAAATGTGACCCCTGTGAAAGGATTGTTTGTCTTCCAATGGTAGAGACCTAAATGTTGCAAACCACTGTTTTAGGGTGTCTGCCTCAGAACCATGTATTGATTGCATCTCTCTCTGGAGGACTTGATTACAAATGAAATGCTGACAGGTTGGTTCGGAGGGAAAAGTCCCTTGTCACCAAGTCTGATGACTTGAGTTTAATTCCCAAAGAAGAAAGAGAGCACTGACTCCCCCATATACACTGTAGTATTCTCACCCTTCCAACAAGCTAATAAATGGGAAACATTAGATGAAGTATTAATTAGTATTAGTTGTTTTGAAATCTCCCCCTTTTCTCTCTTTCCCCTTCCTTTGTGCTTTCCTTGGCTGTTTCCTTTGCAATGAAGAAGCTCCCTAATTTAATATAGCATGTATCTCATATGTGTATGTTGCACTGGGAGCTAGGGTACTGCTTTTTATTATTTTTTTAATGTAGATGCTTTCCTGTTGGTGTTTACTTTTCTCCTGTGTAGAGACTTCAGTTATAAAATTCTGTCATGAAAATTCGTATCTCATTAACATCACGACTAGCAAACTATAGTGTGTTGTGTCTGAACAAAGAAACATCTATTTTGAGTCCTAATGCTTATGATATCTTGCAGACTCGAGGAATATTGTCCCATTTATCAAGTGAAGCCCAATTCTTATCTTTCTCAAAGAAAGAAAAAAAATCTTTTTACAAATTTAGTAGAAATCATGCTTCCTCTATGAACTGATGGACTATCCTTTCTGGACACAGACGTGAACAGCTGTTGCCAGTCCTCAGGGGAGGACCCCGTACTGTCTTCTCTTCTTTCTCATTCCCACACCTATAAATTTGGCCTGTTCACACTTTCCAGGGATGAATTCAGTCTTCAGCGTTGTGGTAACCAGTTCCAGACTGTGCAATTGATGTGCTTTGAAATGCCAGTATATAAGCGAGTATTTCTCATGTCTATGGTACTGAGCCACAGCACTCTGGAGGATTTACCATGTCTACAGTACTGAGCCACAGCACTCTGGAGGATTTACCATGTC
>NC_034591.1:155816711-155820937 GCF_900095145.1 Mus pahari
AGTACTGAGCCACAGCACTCTGGAGGATTTACCATGTCCACGGTACTGAGCCACAGTACTTTGGAGGATGCAATCATCCCCACAGCCATTTCTATTTCTGATATGAGCAGAAAATCTGGTAAGTTAATAGAAACAAAGCTATCCACTTAATTCAGAAAACACAGAGGGAAAGCTCAGTCTTTCTAGGTCTTCTTATTTTAAGCCAAGCTTGCAGGAGATACATCTAGCTTTACAGCTCATACAGTTTTATTATAACCCAGTGGTTCTCAAACCTTTCTAATACTGCAGCCTTTTAAATACAGTGGTGGTGACTCCCAACTATTTTTGTTGTGACTTCATAAGTGTAATTCTGCTACTGTTATAAATCACAATGCAAACATCTTCTGAAGGTCTTAGACAACCCCTGTGAAAGGGTCATTGATTCCTGAAGACGCTGTGACCCACAGGTTAAGAACTGCTGCTATAACCCTGTACTGCCACTCGGGAGAAGGATAAGAGTGGCGTTCTCAGACACAGGAAGAGACGTGTAGTAGCAAAGGTAGGCAAGGAGGCGACCATTCACAGCCTAGGTCTCTGTTGAGACTCCTTGGCACTGCCCTGCATGTAAACAGCCTGTCCTTACTTTTCCTGACCCAAGTCTCCTAAGGCTGCTGTTGCACAGCCACATGATGTGGGTGGGTGGAACACAAGGGCCAACCAGCTCACAGGCCTGGGAGTATTCCTCAGTGCAAGGAAGACGTTATACTAGGAGATTCTTGCTTCCAAGGCTCAGATTTCAAAGTTCAGCAATCTCATATATCCAAACTGGCTTCAAAATTTATGGATGACCTTGAACTTTTGATCCCCCTCTCTATTTCCAAAATGCTGTAATTAGAGGCATGTTATTGGCATGTGCACCAACAGACCATGTGTGTGTGGCACTGGGGTTTGAGCCTAGGGCCTCATGCATGCTGGGCAGGCTCTCTACTAACTGAGTTACTTTCTCAGACAAGGATTCCTAATTCATTTGGGCTTTCTGAAAATTGAATCTGAGGCCTTTGTTGACAGCATCAAAGCACATGCTAGGAGCATGTTACTTCACTAACAACATGTCTGTGATATAGAGATGGAACACCCAGTAAGCTTGAGGAAGTAGTTTGCCCAGACAATATGATCACTGCCCAGTGGAGTCTGCACTCCCCACCACTGGACCTCTCTATCATGGAAAACCCTACTGGCTGGCAAATATCCTGGAATATTTGCTTGTTTGAAACCACTGCTTCCTGAACTTTTCCGTATGTCCCTCTAGTGTCTGCTTTTGCATTTGTTTATGATTGTTTTGTTGTATTTTCCTTTTGGTATGAAATCTTTTGTATGATGCTGCCCACGATACGATTTTTCTGGTCCTAATTAGTAGGGTAAACAAGACAAACCACCTGTTCATGACGGGATGCATGGAGTCGGCTCTCCCAGAGCTTCAGATATCTGGATAAATACAGACTGGGTGGGTAGATTTCACCTCCAGGTTTTTTCCAAACCCAAACCAGCAGCTGCCTCTGCTTCTCTGGAGTGAGATCAATGTGTTTATTGGCTGAAAGCGTATCCCATTGGCTGGAAGAATCCCCCTCTGACTTAAGCATCTCCCATCCGCTGCAAGACTCCCTCTGATTTAAATATCTCCCATTGGCAGGAAGACTCCCTCTGATTTAAGCATCTCCCCAGGATTCTTTTATTTCCTTGCTATTCCTCACATTGATTGGTTTTTACAGGCTGTGGGATCGGAGAGTTTTTTTTTGTTTTGTTTTTTGACAGTAATGCATGTATTTATATATACACATATATACAAATGTATAAATGAAATCCTTACATAAGCATATGAACTCTCTTGACAAATAAATTATAAGCAATACAATAAAAATTAAGCTTAATCTAACATAGTGGCCTGTTTTTTTTTTTTTAAATAAGAAAAACAGATTTATAGTTCAACAAATTTTGGTCATTTGAACGCAAACTATTCTGATTGGTGCATTTTTTTATACAGCAATTCAACACACCCTGAGTTTCACTTCCCAACTGATGGTTAAATGCTAATCACCTATGGAAATAAAGATGTTTAAAACGAAGAGCCTTGCATCTTGGTGTCTAGTTCTCTGAAATCACTGAATAGGTCAGTTTCTGTCATGGTCAAAGGACCTGTGTCTACTTTGATTTAGTCTATGTGACTCTGGTGAGATAACAATTTTCTCCAACGATGAGGTGAAATCAGGATGTGCAATGCTCTGCCCAGGAGTCGCCACCTCGCTCTACAGCTTCTTTATCATCACCTGAAATTTGCAGGCAGGCATTGAAGAGACTTCAGCTGTTACAATACTTTTTATTCCCAAGTTTGACAAGCCACCTCTGATTAAGCCACATGTAAATGCTAGATACTTGGATGCATGTTCTAAATACTGTTTTCCTGCAGACAGCTGAACGAGTAGTCGAAATTTGTTTCCTGAAGTACATATATGCCCTGATGATTTGTCCTTAGATTGTCAATTTGTTTCTTGAATACTGTAGTCCAAAAATCTTTACATATGAACTTCATGATGTCTAATTCATCCTTGAACCTTGCAGTATCTTTCGTAAACCTTTCTATCAATCCTTGTCCCACTCGAAACCCCATGTTCTCCAGCTTAGTAATACACCGTCCATTTTTCACTTCCCCCTGCTTGGCGGACTTGTACACTCCGGACACCATCTCGTTATGGAGAAGCAAAAACAACGCCTCGTCCTCATCCTCCATTTCCCGCCGATCCCTCCAGCGCCCAGTCGGCTCCGATCAGGGCGGGACTCGAGGTCCCCTTTACCCTGCGCCCGCCCCACATGGTGCGCAGCGGCCCACCCTGGTCCTGAGGCCGCGGAAGGCCGCCGTGGACCGCGCCCCTCCCCAGGGCCGCCTCCACTGGGCTCTTGAGACCCTATGACAGCCCCCCACCCTGCCAAGACTATGGGAGAGGTCTTATAAGGACAAGCTAGATAGCTAATCTCTTGAAAGTCTTCTGCACTTTATAAAGACTTGGCCGAACTCTGCAAGCCTGGAACACTGGAAGCAGCCTTCGACTTTCTCCTTTGTGATTAGTTGTGTGCTGGCTTCTTCAGCCACACAACTCTGCAGGAATAAAAAAAAAAAGGCAGGGTAAATGAAAGGGAGCCAGGGAGGAGGTGTGTGCTTGTCCACACGTGTGTGCATGTGCTTCTGTATTTGTGCACGAGGTCAGAGGTCACCATCGTGTATTATCTTATCCGAGATAGGTGCGCAAAGCCCAGAGCTTACAGCTGGCCTATCTGGCTAGGAAACCCCACCGATCCTCCGATCCTCCTGTTTCCATCCCTAATAGGAGTTACAGGTACATGCACCTGGCTTTTTCATTGGTGTTGAGAATCTGAACTCTGGGCCACATTCTGTGCAGCGAGCACTTTACCCACTAAGCCATCTCTCTAGTTGTAGAGGAGACTTAAAATTCCAAGTCATGTTATAACCCTTGTAGGTTTTAGTTTTCTGCCTCTGACACACTATGAATCTAAGGAACAGGGTAGCAGAGGCTAAGCTGGTTGCAGGATCAGACATTCCCTTTGCTTCGTGCTTAATCCCCAGGAATTGATGTGGGGCCGTTTGTAAATCTTGCGATCATGGGCGTCTTAGCTTGGGTGTCAATCATCATTCTAACACCTACTAGTTTCATGACTTAGAAAGGTTACTTTATTCTTTAAAAACTCATTTTTTTTTCATTTGTAAAAATTAAATACAAATATCTGCTTCATGAAGTTGTTAGGATCCATCTGTGACTCGTGACAGCAGCATCAACCATAGCATTGGCCATAGCTGCAGATCTCATCAGCTGGGCTGTCTGCAGAAATGCCCAACATGATGTTAGCCCAACAGCATATGAATGGGTTTCCATGTTTACTTCCTAATCTTCAAGCAGAGGAAAACCTACATATTTAATCATGTTAGGCTTGCTAAGTAAAGAACTATTACAGAGCAATCTAGTCAAGAAAATTTAGAAACATTCACCATGTATGATTATTATAAGCTCAATGTTTTTTATTTTACATTTACTTATTTTTACTTATGTTTGCGCGCACACACACACACACACACACACACACACACGGAGGTGCCACAGTACATGTTTTTTTTTTTTATTTAGTCTTTTTTTCTTTTTTTTTTTTAACATTTTATTATTATTATTATTTTCTTTATT
>NC_034591.1:155822602-155858325 GCF_900095145.1 Mus pahari
TTCTTGATTTTACAGCACAAGCCATTGGTATTCTGTTTAGAAATTTTTTCCCTGTGCCCATATCTTTGAGGCTTTTCCCCACTTTCTCCTCTATCAATTTCAGTGTCTCTGGTTTTAGCCAGAGTACATGTTACAGGAGTCAGTTCTCTCATTCTGCTATGTGAGTCCTAGGAGTTGAACTCAGGTCATCAGTCTTNGTAGCTAACACTCTTACCCTATCCACTGATCAATCTGTCTCACGGGACCCAAGCTCTGTTAATTTCTGATGGGTGTCACAGGGCTGACTGTGAATTTAGTCACGAACATCCAGGGCTCTGTGCTCCTTCAATGTGTTTTCCTCTGCTGTTGGCTGGGCGTTGGATACAATCAGTGTTTGTAGGGAAGGAGGTGGCCTGGAGCCTGTCCTGTTCAGCTTTCTGGTCTGGTTTTCCGCAGTCACCCACACCCACATCAGTAGCTGAAAAATCTGTATCTTATCAGTACAGCTCTGCAGCTTATCTGAGGACAGCCAGGGAGTGAGGAGAGCATTGCCAGGAAAAAAGAAATTATACTTTCAGATTAATTCTCTCTTGGAAAACAAAAACAAAACAACAGAAGTTTGTTATTCACGGCCAGGGAATCCAAATTCCAGAGATTAGGCCATACTGGGGGGAAATGGGGTTGGGGGGCGAGACAGATTTTAGATTCTACTGACCATACTGGGTGGGGGAGGATAGGGGTGTGTGTGGGGAGGCAGTTTTTAGCGTCCACTGACCCGCTCAGGGAATGTTCTCAGTGGAGTTGCATCTGGGAGAGACAGATTTTCAATAGACATGTGTTACATTTAACCTGGTGAAAACCCGGTGTAAACCGTTGTATCCTATCTTCCTGCTGGATGCACTCCTTTTGTTTTGAAGTAGTAAATGCTAACAGTTACCACACAGCTGCTTGTGTAAACTATAGAAGAGAGAGACCGGAGTTCGGCAGACCAGCCAAAAAGCCCTGGATGCCTCCTGATGACCTACATCTGCCCTCTGCCTGGAGCCAATAATGTGAGTGAGTCAGAGATAAACATGCCTCTTTGGTCAACAGCAGCCCCTTTCCCTTCATAATAGGGATGGCTGGGACATTAGCACTAAGACAGTGTAATAAATACGTATTTATTCTTTCGTTGCTGAAAGGCAAGCACTTGGTAGACAGTATTTTCATCACGAAGCATGTAGAGAAAAAAGATTTCACAACTTCCTAGAGCACATCCAAGCTCCCACTGTGTCCTCTGGCGCCGTGGATAAATCCCTCTTATTCATCTGACTTCAGCCTATGCTCCTCAGAGGTGGGTATAACTCTCCTTCCCTGCCCTTCCTGTTGTAACTGACTGTGAAGTCACAGCTGGTATGGTGTTTCCAAAGTCACAGCCTGGCAAAATGGCTGGGAGAGCAGACCCTTGCTGCCAAGCTAGATGACCTGAGTTTGTTCCCTGGGAAACATGTGATGAAAGAAAATATAAAACTGACGACTAACCACATGCACACTGTGGTACACACGTGTGCACACATTCGCAGAATAAGTAAATAATGTAACTAAAAATTTAAATGTAATGACCAGAGGTGTTTCCTCATGCCTACAATTCCAGCACCCAGGAGACTGAGGCAGTAGGATTGTTAAGAGGTTAAATTTAGCCTGGGCTAACATTCAGATTGAGTTTAAGGCACGTCTTGGCAACTTTTTTTTTTTTTTGGTTTTTCAAGACAGGGTTTCTCTGTATAGCCCTGGCTGACCTGGAACTCACTTAGTAGACTAGACTGGCCTCGAAATCAGAAATCCACCTGCCTCTGCCTCCCAAGTTCTGGGATTAAAGGCGTGTGCCACCATGCCTGGCTTAACCTTTCTTTCTTTCTTTTTTTTTTTTTTTTTGCAACTTTTTCAGACACTGAAAAAATACTGTGAAAATCATGAAGATAAATTTGCAATGAGATAAAGAGGGCTAACGCTGGTAACTTAACTTTATGAAAATACTGTTTGCATATGTATCATCCTTAGATGTGCACAGATAGACAGACTCTAACATCTGTAAGTACTTAGGCAGAGCACAAACGAACGAACAAACAAACAAAAACAACCACAGAAATTTACTTAGCATTTTAAAATTTTAGCTAGACTTTTAACTGAATTGAAATTTTAAGAAGTTACACATTTTTATTGGACACCCTGGGGTAGGTGTACATTGTGTGTTAATTGAATAAGTAAATGCATTTGTGCCCTTGAATGCTTGTCATTTCTTGGGAAACATTCAAAGTCTCTCTTGTAGGCTTTGAGAGTATGGTACATTATGTTTCTATGTGGTTGCCCTGACGTGCAATACCAGAGTGTTTTACTCCTATCTAACTCAGTCCCCACTGATCATCCTTTTCCTTCTCCCTCGTGTCCCCAGTCTCTGGTCACCAGCATCCCACTCCCGATTTCTGTGGCATCCACTGACTTTCTGATGTTCTCTGTGAGTGAGCCACACAGTCCCATCTCTGCCCAACAGATTAATTCAGCTTAACTGCTTCCAGTTTCATACATGCTGCAAATCATGGGGTTTTATTCTTCTTTTTATGGCCAAACAGAAGGTCCATTGTGAACGCTTCCCACATTTTCTTTAAGTATTCCTCCACTGATAGACATGAAGTTGTTTTGTTTCTTGGCTATCGTAGGCTTCGAATTTTTTTATGCTCCCTGGAGCTGACAGAACACTGCACTCCTGGACGTGCTATAATCATAAGTGTGAACACTGTGGTCAGGGAAAGGTCCAGACTTAGGTTTATTCCCCTAAAGTTACAACTTCAGAGAAGCATTCAGAGTAATATTCGGACAAATATCTGGTACCAAGGTCTATCCACATTAGTGCAGAAAACTAGTCACCACACACTATAAAGCATTACACTGTGAAAATGAGATTTTATGAATTTGTGGTCAATTTTATGTTGCAGGGATTGTCATACTTTTTGATGTTTTGTGATGTATTTTGTGACCGTGAGACTGTTTTTGCCTTCTTCCCCTTCATGAAGAATCCTTGGGGACTATTTGCTGCAGAGCTGAAGTAAACATAAGAGAAGAGTGTTAGGAAAATCCACAGGAAATATAGTGAGATCACTTCTGGATTTTTAAAATAGATGATCTGGGATATTGTAAATAAAAGTTTGAACATATATTTCTGTGTAAAAGTTGTTTAGTTTTATCACATTTTCCCTAAAGCACATTTAAAATAATATGAAAAGAGTCCCCTGTTTTCTAAGCATATGCGAGTTTCAAAGGAGAAAGTTAAATCTGGGGATTCTCATGGTAGTTGGAGGATACAGGGCCTGTTGGGTGCATCCATTCATCAAGCTGTAGACATTGGACTCTTTACACATCAATCCTCTTACTCTCTCTGTCTGAATCAATAGAGTTGCTACATTCAATATATTTTCTTCTAGACGTCCAGAACAATTTGAGCACTTCCAACTTGGAGTCTGTCCCAGGTCTTATCTGGATTTATTTATTTATAATCTTATTTGAAAGTGTGCATTGAATTTGTAAACAATAATTCAAGATAAACAGAATAAACAAAGCATTTATACATGAAGAGGCCAGGTGAAGGAAACACGCTGAAAGCCGCACACACACACCTGCTTCCTGTGGTACCCGGACTTTGCCTGGGCTCATACAGCGCCTCCATATGGATTTATAACAATACTTGGAGAAGTCTTATCGTTTCTTGGTTTAGGGAAACCATGGATGTGGTCAGTTAAAATGATGGGATACACATAATGGGATGGGAATGACTTGACTTTGGTAGAACATTTTGCATAAATGGCTAGCAGCAGGAGTTTCTCCTAATTCTAAATTCCCCAGTCGGTTGCCTTTTCAGAACAAGCATGAACTTTCTTAACCTGTGCAGGTATGTGTAGTGACGTCATTTCACACACGTACCCCGTGCCTTTCCTATCCTTTCTAAGTCCAACTTCATGTTGTCCTGTGTTGAGAAGACTGACTCAGGTTCTAGTGCATGTGTTCTGCCTGAAGAGTAGTTGTCTATTTTCTTACCAAGAAAGCTCATTTTTCCATCTCCCTGGGAAGTTCCTGCTGTCAAGAGCTCATCATTCCAGTGCTGTCTCTCCGTTACCATGGCCACAAGTGACTGTCAGGCCCCAGTGCTGCTTTCTTAACCCCTGCCTTCCACTTCACTAGCTTCATGTTGACACTGATGCTCCGACACTAACTGGGCATACCTCTCCTGAGTTGGCTTGAACTACTGCGATAAAGTCCCTCAAACTAAGTGGTTCATGAACAAGGGGCATTTATCTATCAAGTTATGGAGGTTGGGAATTCCAACATCAAACCGTAGGCAGGCTGGGCAAAGGCCTGCTGTATGACTTGTGCTCAGTATCTCTTTGCTGTGTCATTACACAGTGAAAGTAACTAAGGCCAGTCATTAGACTTCTGACCTTATTGTTAGGTAGCCAGTAGGATATTAGCAGGATTGCAGGATATTCGGGCTGGACTATTCCCTCATGATTACAAAACCTAGGGCTGGACTCCTCCCTCATGATGGATAGCTTATAAAACCAAAGACCGAAGCTGCAGGACATCAATTGCTGCTCGGAGGAGCAGGCCTGAGTCATCTCTTGCTCCAGGAAGAGATATAACATCCTGACATGCCTGTTAATCACAGATGACCATCTGACCCTGGCTCTGGTAGCCCTCATCTTTATAAGATGCCCAAGTAACAGGAAACTTTTCTGTAAAGAACAGCAGCATACAGTGCTCCCTCCCTGAGAGTTAATCCAAGAAGAGGTGGCTCAGCAGTTAAGAATCCATACGGTTTTTGGAGGACTTATGTTTAGTTCCCAGCACCCATATGTGGAAGCTCACAACTGCTTGTAATGCCAGTTCCTGAGGGATGCATTGCCTCTCGCCTCTGCAGGAACTACACTTACTCACATACCAACACACAGACACAGACCCCCTCCTCCAACACACACACACACACACACACACACACACACACACACACACACACACACACACCNGAGAGAGAGAGAGAGAGAGAGAGAGAGAGAGAGAGAGAGAGAGAGAGAGAGAGAATTAAAGAAAGAGCTAACGCCAGTTGGAATTGGATTGTCTCTAGCTACTTGGGAATGAGAATGCCCCTCAGAAAAGCTGTAGTAGAGACTTCAAGAAACAGTATGAAATTTATCTAAACATACAGTTTGCACAATGGTCTCTCTGGCCACTGTTTGCTCTCATCCATTAAGAGTATTTTTCTCCACAAGGGCCCATCTGGTCATTGACCAATGCCATTCTCTGGGGTCCCATTTTTACTCCTTGAGAGTACGTTCCTCTCCAAAGGTCCTTCTGGCCATTGACCACTGCCATCCTTCTGAGTCGCATGCTTTGCCTCATAATACACACATCTGTTCTCTATCATACTCTGTGTGTCTCTTCTTGATTCTTTTGATGGAGACAACAAAAACTAACTGAGGAACCATTAGACTCGCTTTTTCTCAAAGACCTGTCTCCTAATACTATCACCTGGGATTTGGGTATCAAGATATGAATCTTGGGGGATACAAACATTCACACCTACAAGTCAAGGGCAAACCCATTACAAGATTTCCCTTACTTCAGATGCCAGACACAGGTTTTAGGTTTCCCAAAGCCATATTTAATCAGACACTTCCTGGTTAAAACTCTAAGGCAATATAAAACTGCCTTGGGTGGATAATTCCCTAAAGTAGTTCACAAGACTCACAAAAGTGTTTTATTTATGGCAATAATTCTGTTATTGAGGATACTGATTGTTCAGGGCTGAATAAAGAGAGGCATAGGGCAAAACTGGGGGTCTAGGGTTACTCAGAATTTCTGTCCGTGCTTCTGGAATCAAGGGCCATCACTTCAGCAATAGAAATCAATATGTTCACAGCCAGCCATCCCCACTGGGCCTCAATGTTCAGAGTTGATCGATTGATTGATTGTTAGACTAATTGAACAGCATCCTTCCAAGAGGGTTCCAACTTCTTCGTCTCACATTTTTGTCTTTCTAGTAAGGAATTCCCATCATAAAGGTACTGAGAGCGGCCTATCAAGGGGCATTGTTCTAGTCTAAGAAGAATACAACTTACAAGTTAGTAAACTTCAAACCTGTCTGAGCCCGTGTCAGCAAGCAGATCAAAGAACAGAGATATATAAAAGTTTGTGTATGTGTGTGTGTGTGTAAGTATGTATGTATAAACCTGTCTGTAACTGGTTCTTCTATTAGGTAGAAATAAGGAAGGCATGGCATTTCTGTGAAACTAGCCTAATAATGTTCTTTAGTAGGTCAGGACATTGGTATTTAACCCTTTCAGAATCTCATAGGAAAATTGATAATCTACTTTTAAAAACTGTGCTGTTGTTGTTGTCTTTTAGGGTTTCCATATCATCAGTTACAGTGTAGAGGCAAAACCTTCCTGGTTCCACTGTGCTATTTGAGCTCCTTTTATATGCAGAGCAGAGCACTCTAGAGATTTGGTAGAGTGGAAAGGGTAAGTTCCCCTCCCTCCAGATGCTACACTGGGTTTAAGAGCTGAGAAAAAACATGCACCTCTGACCTTCAGGTTTCATTTTTTTTTCCCAAACAAAACACAGAATTAAAAATCCCCACCAAACGTAGGTACAACTTGTAAAGAAATTTACACGGCAGAAACCAGACGCTTAGAATGGCCTGGATAAGCCAGGTATGGTGGCTCATGTCTGTGATTCTAGCATGTAAAGAGTGAAGGTAGGAAGATTGTGAATCCCAGGCTAGTCTGGGCTATAGAGTCAGATTTTTTCTCAAACAAACAAACAAACAAACAGCAGCATAGACAGGGTCCTCTGGGCATCCAGGAGTCTGTGCTGCTAGCAACTGTGATAAAGGGAAGGCAAGAAGGGGAAATGGTATAACTGTCCTTCTGAACCTGACTTACTTCACTTCATAGAATTATCTTCTTTCATTTACTTCCCCCCCCCCCAGAAAACAATATAAGTTTGTTCTTGGTGATGGAAATAGTCTACTATGTATGTATACCTTTTTTATTTATTCATCCCTTTGATGTTGGACACCCAGGTTGATTCTACAACTTACATATTGTGAATAGTGCAGGAGTAAACACTGATATGCTCATCTCTGTGACCTGTTGACTAGATAAAGATCATATATGCATATACAACATGAAATAGATGCAAAAAATACAGTTTAGGGAAATAGACACTACTAACAGGAGGAGTGAGGGATGAGAAAGAGGGTAGGGAGCCTGGAGGGGAACATGCCCCTGGCACAGTATATATCTGTAGGAAAATGACCTTATACAATTCAATATTGTGTTCAGAGAATTTATATAATAAAAAAATTAAAACAAATATTTGATTGAAATGACGGGGGAATGACGATAGGGAGAAATAGGGGAATGACATGCAGCTCTCCTGACACCATAGTTGATCTTCAATTTCAGCCAGATCATTGATTATTTTAAAGATTTGATTTTATATGTATGCTTGTATATGTCTGTGAATATGTGTACATACATGTGTGCAGATTCCTGTTGAGGAGTGAAGAAGGTGTTGGATCCTTTGGTGTTGGAGTTATAATCACGTATGGGCTCCCTGATGCACATGCTGAACTCTCTAGCCATTTCTCCAGGCCTACGAATAATGTCTTTCTGGCTTAGTAATGATTCTGGAGGTTCATTTTATTTATGTGAATAGAAGGGAGATTTGTAGGTTAAGTCTGAGCAGATAACAATGTCAAAAGCAATTGAGAAAGTGTGTAAGGAGTTGGAAAAATATTTCAACCCGGAAGAGTAGTGGGTATAGAAAAGGAGTGCAGAAGCACAGTTTGCCTCTGGGAAGGACATAGCCAAGAGGACTTAGCAAGCAGAAACACACCATATAATTTAGGTGAAAGCACCAGAAACGTAAGGGAAATATAAAATTGTTCTATGGTATCAGATTATCCTTCAGGCAAAAGAATCTTAAGATGGAGAGGACTTATTTTGCCATGAGCTTTTCAGTTTCTTGAGATACCTAGGACAATGTCAAGGCTTGGTATTTCCTGGCGCACTTAAGTTTCTAATGACCTAAGGGCAAGGATGTGTGGCCAAAGTCACTGCTTTAATAATATATGTAAATATTAAAATACTGTAGGTAAAACTTGTGTCATAGGGAGCCGGAGAGATGACTTAGTGGCTTAGGAACGCTGGCTGGTCTTGCAGAAGACTCAAGTTCAATTCCTACCACCCATGTTGGTGGCTCACAACGTACTGTAACTTCTAGCCTCTGCAGGTGCGTGCACACACACATGCACGTGCGCACATATGCCTGCACACATACTCTCATGCATACACACACCCACATCTGTTTTTAAATATATATTTTTATTTTTTTAAAAATCAGTGTTATACGTGGAAATGAAGATGTGGCATTTTCATCACAAAGGGAGCTTGTGCTTTACCTACAGTGCTTTTCAGAGAGATTGGATGTTAATGCAATATCTAGACAATGCTTGCCTTATGAAAGCAATTAAGTAAGCAAGCGCCACGTGGACCTGCATTCCAACAGCTGAAAAGCATATTTCAAAATAAAATGGGAAGGTCGTTCTCATTTTGAGGTAATCATTTTCAAGACTGGTGCTTATTTCAAACACTGCCCTGAAGCCGCCCAAAACTCTTGAGCCAGCTGCACTCCTCTGCAAACAGCTGAGTATTTAGCTACCGTGTCACACCCCATTTGGAGCTGCCTACAGGAAGCCATAGACTCAAACACTTTGGTCAAACACAATTTTCGAGGCATCGGCCAAACATCTTTTTTTTTTTTTTCTCTGAAAGGAAAAATGTTCTGCAGGCAGTCGCATCGATGCACAGGGCACACTGCAGCTTGTGGTCTTTATTCCCTGAAACCAGGGCAGATTGAATAGTCTGGTCTATTTATGGTTAATTACCGGAGGCTTAAGGTTAATTGCTATGTTTTCATGTTATTAATTTCCTTCACAAAGAGCTATGCTGGTCGGTTTACCACATCCACCAATCAGTTCCCACCAGTGCCCAGCCTGCCAGAGAACTCTGGGCCCAGGGAAGGAATCCTGCAAACCACTGACTACTGCTCATGAATATTTTTCACTCATGGACATTTGTAAGCATGAGGGAAGCTAATTCCCTTTCTCTTTATCTCTAAAAGGGCTTGTGCTCATCTCTTTCTCAGTCTCTCAGGTCCAGGGACCCAAGAAACACTTTTGTCAGTTTTAGACGTGTGGCGGTGTTACTGAATTTTTTAAAGATTTCTTATATGGAGTTCAAGGTTACTCCATACAGTAAGTTCTGACTGACAGTGGGCCCTGGGGTGGAGTACCAAGGCAGCTGAACACTTTGTCATTGGGGGTCTCCACGTGAAGACCTCGGCAAGCTTCCAGAATCCCTTCACCAACAAACCTAAAACCTGCAGTTATAACTTTCTGCTGCCCTCAGCAAGCATGTTGAGTAAGTGGCTGAAATCTTGTCTTTCATAGAGAAATTTTACAGTTTAGGAAACGTGAAATTATATGTGTGCACACACATGTATTATTGAAAGTATTCTCTTACAAACTAGGAATGTTGTAGGCCTGGAGGGCTTTGAGACCTGACTATGAATTACTTATGTGCTTCCTATGCAGTATTAAGTATCTATACTTTTATTGTCATTACCAGGTCTTTGACATTAAAAAAATTGACACATTCTGTCATTGTTAATAAAGCTACATGCTATCATTTTAAAACATATGAATTGAAAATAACTATTTCTCTACAAACTCTATACATTTATAAACTCAATAAATAAGTTTAGCTATTTCCCTCTGAGCCGTTCAGGCTACCATTTATGTTTAGGAGAAATAACTCTAGTAAACAACAGCTATTTGGTTTCCCACCCTGGGACAAGAAGCTAAGGTGCATAGTTTACATATCAAAGCAGACCTGGCCTCTAGGTTCTCCTAGCATCCCTCAGTCCCTACCTGGGATACCCTGCTCTCAACCCTGAACTCTCCAGCCCAGGGACTGGACTGCCTTCCCCAGAGGCTCCTCCCCTCCCTATATTATACAAACATTTTGGTCTGTTGTTCTCTCTCTCTCTCTCTCTCTCTCTCTCTCTCTCTCTCTCTCTCTCTCTCCCCCCCCTCTCTCCCTCCTTCTTTTCTCTCTCTGTGCAGTCACCCTTTCTTTTTTTCTCCCCTCTCCTCTCCCCTCCCCATGGTGACTCCCCTTGCTTCAGTGAGTAAGGGGACTTGCTGCAGAAGCATGAGAACCTGAGTTCAAATCCCAGCGCCACATTAGAAGCTGGACATAGCAGCACATACAGACATCCCGCCAACTTCACAGGGATGGGCGGAGACAGGAGGATTATTTCAGTTTGCTGATAGTCAGCCTAGATAGGGTTTAGTGAGAGGTCTTAAGTCAAAGGAGTAAGGAAGAGGGTGATAGAGTAGAGCACCTGGAGTCCGTTTTAGTGACTGTGTGCACACAAGTGCACACCTCCCTATGCATACTCCCAACCCAACACAAAGTTCTATACCAGTGGTTCTCAAACTGTGGGTTGTGACCCCCACCAGGGTCACATATCAGATATGCTGCATATCAGGTATTTACAATATGATTCATAATAGTAACAAAATTACAGTTATAAAGTAGCACCAAAATAATTTTATGGTTGGAGGTCACCACAACCCGAAGAGCTGTATTAAAGGGTCACAGCATTAGGAAGGTTGAGAATCACATACAGTACAGTGCATTTTTATAAACTTATTTCCCTACCTTGCATAACAGTCTAGATAGAGCTCTAGACCAGTTTCCTGCTTATCGTCTATTTGTTGCAGTGTTTTGTGTGCTTTATGGCTTTGAAAAATAATAATAAAAAATTGTTCTTCCAGTTTTTGGCTGATAGGTGGTACTGTATGATTTTCTAGCTAAAGTCGACTATTATAAACCTTCATTCAGTATATTTGAACGTTAAGAAGGTACTCAAGTAGTAACATTTGTGCTGTGCTAAGTAACTGAACAGGACCAAATAAGGTAACAATAATAGTAAAGCAGGCTCTGTGAGGATGGTGGGTTTGAGTGGGTCCTTGGATAGCTCAGTTCAGGCCCAGTGGGAGCAAATGAAACTAGAGAGCTCAAATGTGAACATGTGATTAGCCCTGGAGTTCATCTAGTTGCTAAGAGAGACATCTTCCCCCTGGGTTAGCTGGTTCTTGTCAGCTCCCAGGTTCTCTGAATTGCCAGAAGGAGTTGGGGGTTATTGTTTTAAAAATTAGTTTCTCACTAAAAGGTTTTAAGTGATGATAGAAGTCATGTTATAAAACTGGATCGTAATGAAGCTATCTGAGCACTGTGCTTATTTTCAAATAACAACTTTAGATTTGAGTTATAGACTAAAAGTATATGCCATAAAAGTGTTTCATATATTGACTGATGATAAG
This sequence comes from Mus pahari, assembly GCF_900095145.1. Taxonomy (NCBI): domain Eukaryota; kingdom Metazoa; phylum Chordata; class Mammalia; order Rodentia; family Muridae; genus Mus; species Mus pahari. The sequence goes on from NC_034591.1 coordinate 155,834,067, forward strand.
CAAACACTTATATCAAGAAATACAGTAGACATCGGTTATCTGCGGTTTTGCTTTCTATAGTTTCAGTGACCCATGAAGAGTAGCAATTTAAAAATACTAAATGGAAAATTCCAGAAATAATTCACAATTTTTAAGTTTTGTACCATTCTGAGCAGCATGAGGAAATCTTAGATCATTCCACTGTATTCCACTCAAGATGTTAGCCATAGTATTACTTAATACTATGTAATCTTTTAGACAGATTATTTACACAACTTATAACCACAGGAGTTTAAATTTAATTCATTTCCTCAGTTGAGAGATGTGTGCACACTTTCAGTGTTGTCAGGAGCACCATTTGCTTTAAGGTTCACCATTAGTTATTCTGTACAGCGCCATTAGTATGAGTAAAGTTGTGGTCTGCCAGACATTTGGCCCAATTTTGAAAACTTTTAAGATGTAATTTTCTTGGTGATGTTGGACAGAATCTTTATAAGCTAGAAGACTGGGTAGGTTAACTGAATTTGTGTTCTACAATATTTTGATGCAGAAAACTTACAGACCTTTCAAGATAGGAAAGGATTGAAAGTATACTTACAAATTATGGCTTTGATTTGGCAGGGCAATTATTGTTCTGTTCTCTGTCCTTGAATATATGTGATAACCAATAACATCGTACTACAGTTTCCAACAATACTTTCTGACATGTTGCTAAATGACCACTTACTTATTGTAGAACAAGCTAAATTAAAAACAAAACAAAAATCCTTAAGTCTCCAGGGTTCATTCTCTCCCAGGATATTGTTGTCATTCTTGTTCGGCTCAACTTTGAGAAAATTGTTTGTGACCCACTCTACCAGTTGCTGATAGAGTGTGGGAAACGGGGGGGGGGGCTTTCCAGATATGACCCATGTTTACTGAAAATACAGAAATGTCGAACTTCTAATCTCTACATCTAGTTGTCATAGACAATAAATCATGGAAGCAATGTGAGAAGTAATTCAAGCCCAATCTAAAGTAAAGAATGGCAACAAGAAAACAGGAAACTGCCAGGAACAGGATTTAGTCATAAGTCAAGTTGGGATTTACAGCTCTCGGGTCCCAGCCCTGAAATGACGGCTGCTTTTCCTCTGGCCATTTGGTGATAATTTTTGTGTTTCATTGTCCTTAATCTACAAAATGCAAAAAAGAATATATATATATATATATATATATATATATATATATATATATTTCTAGTTCTTTGAAGCCTGTGCAGCCAACATCATGCTCTCTTCAGAACTGATAGTAAGGCACATCCATAGGTGGAGGAGACAAGTTAGTCTTGTTCGTAGTGAAGTCATTTGCTGGGGACACTAAAGTCTTCTCCATACAAGGAATTTGTGTGAGCTGTAGACCTGTGTTTCAGTGGTCAACTGTAAACCTCTGGATTAATAAGATCCCCTCATATACACTAGTAGATTTTCTTTATATCTATAAAATAGAATTAATTAGTTAAAAAACCTTCTAGAGTATTTATTTTCATGGACTCGTTTAAAGAAATAGTATGTTTGAATAATTTTGGATATAATTAGCTGTAGTTGCTCTTTCAGCAATCGTGAATGTAATTGCCACAATTAAGAAAGTTTAGCCTAAGCCGGGCGTGGTGGCGCACGCCTTTAATCCCAGCACTCGGGAGGCAGAGGCAGGCGGATTTCTGAGTTCGAGGCCAGCCTGGTCTACAAAGTGAGCTCCAGGACAGCCAGGGCTATACAGAGAAACCCTGCCTCGAAAAACCAAAAAAAAAAAAGAAAGTTTAGACTACCAAGAATCAACCACCCATATCTGGAATTATTATTTTAGGTGGATGGCACATGCTGCATGTCTTCTCTGATAATACTTCCTAGGCCTTAATTTTCATGTATGAGTGTATATGTGTTTGTATGTGGGTATAAGTCAACAGAACCAGATGAGAGGAGGGAGAGACCTTGCAGGGGAAGAAAAGATAATAGGATCACATAATACGTGAACCAGAAAGGGGTTATTAGGGAAAGAAAGGAGACCAGAAGGGATGGAGGTAGGGAGAAGGGGAGGAGAGGAAGAGAATCCAAAAGATCAAACCATGTATAAAAACATGACAGCAAAAACCATTGCATTGTGGGAAAAACAAAAACCAAACCAAAAAAGCCAAAGTATTAACATCTTTAAAAAGGAACTCATTTAGCCACACATATGAGAACTAGGCATCCGCTGTCAAAATAGTTCAATTTGTATTATAATACATAGTTTCTTCCTTTAATATGCCCTTGAAATCAGTTCAAGCTTGACAATGTGATATATAAATTTCATAAAATTTTATCACAAAACACAGTCCTTCAGTAAGATCCCAATCACATACTAGTTGCCCAGTTGCTCGTCTTATGAAAAATTACTCACAGATTTAAAGGTTTAAAGATTAATAGTTGGTTGTACTTAAAATGAGGCCAGATAGAAAGAGAAAATTACGGGGATGTAAGAAGAAAATGGAGCCCTGTTCCCCAGTCTGCTGAAGGCTTGCAGCTAAGAAGCAAGAATTCAAACATAATTAACAACACTCGTTTAAGGCTTTCCACCTTCTGGGCTGTTGACCTATGGTTTTCTAGGAATCTCACTAGAAATCCCATGTACAGTGAGAGACATGTTCTATAAACCCCCAAGCCACTAAATCTCATTGTACATGGGATTTCTTAACCCCTCGAGCAATCTTAATGGCTCTTGGTTTTATCTCATCAGATTATCATACAATCAAAACTTCTGGGGCTCCCTTATGAAAAAGAGAAAATTTCTCAGCAACTTTAGAACTTGAGGCCCATTGAAAAGCGAAAATTAGGACATTACAGGTTCCATCTATTCTATAGCCCATGATAAACTGTTTTGGGGGACCCTCAGAAAACAAAGAAAAATGATATAAAAATGAGAAAGACAAAATCCAGATGGATTCAAGCTTGAATTTTTTTCTCAAGACCAAATTTCATAGCTTTGTGGATATGATTTATGCAGTTAGTGGAGAGAGCAGCTGTGTCCCCCATTCAAGTCCTGCCACATGTTGTCCTCATAAATGTCCCTTCAAAGGGCAGAGACCTGTTGTCACCTCTCCAGATGCCACATAGTGACTTCCAGAATAGCCTGGGCTACATGAAACTCCATTTAAATACATAAGGAAGAAGGAAGGGAGGGAGGGAGGGGGGGAGGGAGGAAGGAAGGACGGACTAAGAAAGCTTGCACTATTAGTTTGGAGACTTCATTGTTGCAAAGTATCTTTTACAGTGTATGTATATGTTAAATTAGTATTTTTGCAGAAACTAATATATTAATATTAGCATTAATATATTTTAATCAACTAAGTATAAAATTTCACACTTAACTGCTGTCTCTTACAAAGATATAGTTGTAATTGTCATTATTAGCATATTTTAAATCAATGTTGGGATTTTTAAGTTATTTTTTGAGAACTTAAATTCTATTACATTTACTATTGTCATGTTTGACAGCTTTAAATGGCAAGGAGACTTATTTTCTGAACAATAGCTCAAGAAATTAAATTTGAAAATTACTTTTTTGTATTTATTATAAACGTGTACCAGTCTGTGCTAAATAGCATTGGGTTAAACTGTGTTGAAAGATCCATATTAGTTGAAACTTCATGTCATGGAAGTATATAACTGGTATGGACATGTTTGTTAGTAATTTGAATCTATCTATATGTTTATAAATTATATCTTTCTTAATTATTTATGTAACCATAATCCCAAGTAAATAATAATACATTAAAGAACACACTTCTTGAAGTATCTCAAATAGTTGCCACAAACTGAAAGCCACACAAATATTCATCTAGGGCAATAGTTATTTGGGAAGGATTAGGAGGTGTTTCACTGGGGGTTGGTGTTGATGTTCCAAATTAACTCTATCTCATGGTTGTGGATCAAGATAAGAGCTCCCAGCTACTGCTCCAATATTAATTATATCTACCTGCCTCCTGCTGTGTCCCTAATGGCCATGGTCTGTCACCCTCAGAAACTGTTAGCCCCAAATAAACTCTTTCTTCAATAAATTGCCTTGGTCATGGAGCTTTGTCACAGCAATAGAAAAGTAAGATGGGGGCTTGGGCCAGGTTGACTTAATGCCATCAGTTCCTTGGACTTCAATGCTTTCCTCTTTAAGAGTTTGAATCCTGTTGTATTCTTGGCAGGCAGCTAGGATTTCAGCTCGAGGAACTGTTCTCAGTCCTTTCCCCAAAGTAAAAGTTCAGAATAAGTGACATAGTCTTATTTTTCTCAGCCTTCATATTTAAGTGGCATGAATATGAAAAAAAAAGAAAACAAGAAAAAAGTGAAAACCTAGGATAATTCGTTTTTATCCCTTCCTACATCTCTGTGAATACTGCTCAGTAGGGGTGAATCTTCTGTTTACATCAGGTAAATTTGAGAGGTTTTATACAGGAGTACAATGAACACCTTACCAGTGGCTATAGCAGTGAAGAAATAAATTTCATCCTCAGCGATTACTGCATATACACTCTCAGTGATGATTGGGACCCCATGATCGCTTTTTTTTTCTGTGACAAGCTATTGCCAATTTTGTAGAGATATTGTGCCAGTAATTGTGGTTCTTGTGAGTTCAAGAATTCAATAGTCGCATCATGCCTTGAAGCCGCCTTTCCCCACATCTCCCCATCCTCCACCTCTGGCTCCTACATTCTTCTATTCCTTGTTTTTGTGTTGTTTCCCAAGCCATAGAGGAGGTCAAGTAAATGTCCAGTTTATGGGTTGGAACTAAAAGCCACTTATTCTCCATACTTCAACAAGATACGAATCTCTGAAGTCACTGCTGATCATGGCAAAAAGACCCAAAGTGATAGCAGCTCTAATCTTTGAACATAATTATTGAGAAGGCAATTTGACAGGCTCATCGTTTCCATTTGGCAAAACAACAATAGCTTCACAGCTCAGGCCTATGACCTCCATCCCTAGCAGTGAGTGGGCTCTTGGCCACTCCTCACACCAGAACTTAATTACCTCTCTTATTTTTGCTTGGAGCAATTAGAAGTTTTGTGTAGTTCTACAGTATAAGCTCAAATATGAGATTCAATTTAGTTATGACAGAGTGAGTTATCAGGGTATATTTATTTTTTATGAGTAGTTGTTAGTGTTAGAATGCCATGAAATGGATGCTCAGTTTTTGACTGCACACTGATTATTTTTAACCATTAATGTGGCACAAGCTAAAATCACCTGAGAAGATAATGGAATGAAGAATTATTTAGATCAGGTTGGCCCATGGCATGTCTGTGGAGGATGTCCTGTCACTCAGAACTGTAAGCCAAGCCACGCTTGTTAGGATATCTTATCATGGCAGAGTGGCAGAATGAAAGCTGGGTACCCCATGATGTATTCAGAAGACAGTGCTTTTGGGGTTCATGATATACTTGCTCTCCATGTCTTTTGGTCTGCAGGCAGCCATTTGTGCTTTGTAGAGACATGGCATAGCCTTGTGTCCTTGTTCTCTTCATCTTTACAATGGGTGTGAGGTGAAGTTGTGCACAAAGGCTCTCACACCATGCTGGGCACTGCTGAACCCTGGAGCAGTTTCAGCCACTGCTCTGATAGCCTACCACAGCTGTCAGATAGCTCAGTCATTTCTCACGGATATCAGGGCTCCTGTTATATCTGACCCAGTCACTAATTTGTAAAGTCTAATCTGTTTGGTTCCTGTGTTAGAAACGAAACAAAGTGGAACGCGTGCAAGATGCACAGAGAGAGATGGGAAAAAAAATCAAGCCAGGAACAACACAAGGGTGGAAATGTTGAGGAAACACAACAGCATTCCAGAGCACAATCTGGGTATAGGTAGGTGAGTAGACTCGGGACGCAACGGGTGCCAGCTATCGTTGCACCAAACACACCACTGCTCATCCTGGGACTGTGGGGTAGCAGGGTATCACACAGCAGACGTACTGCCTGTGCTTGCCCGGGGAGACTTCGTGAGACTCCAAAGGCTTGCAGATTCTCCACAAGTGCACGTGGACCTTTTAAAATACCCCCGTTCTCAAGACTAGAATCTTGTAAATCATAAAATAAACTTTGGGAATGTGTGGAGTTTAGAGACTGATTAATACTTAGAGGATCGTTAAGACAGCTGAGCAGAGAAAGGCTTTGCCATGCAACCACGACCTCCTGAGTTCTGTCTCCCGGGGGACATATGCTGTAAGGAGAGAACCAGCTCCCAAAAGATGTCCTCTGACCTCCACAAGCATGGCTGCACTCACATAGACCACACACACACACACATACACACACACACACACACACACACACATTTTGCAAAAAGACTCCGAGTGTACTTATTTAAGCAATACTCAAGACTTTTACTTTATCACTTTGTTTAGCTAGCTTGTATAGCTTTTATTTACCAGTAGGTTTTTGATGAAATGATACATTAATTTTCTTGACTACATTTATGTATGGATATATATTCCAGATAAAATAGGAGATGCCCGGTTAAACCTGAGCTTCAGATAAACAACAGTTAAGAGTTTAGAATAGGTATGTTCCAAATGCTTCCCAGGAGGCTACTGGACTCTCTCCTGAGCTAAACTGTCACCACCTTCATCAGATTCCTGAAAGCCGGTTTGCCAGAGCATCACAGCTGTGCTTTGTGGCTGCTTATGGTCCCCAGAGAAGGAATGGCATGAAGAACCCTGATTCTCCTTACCATTTGATCCAATTCTGCCTTAACTTCTTGTGGCTTTGGGAGAGGCTGGAGTGCACAGGTGTGGAAGAACTAGGGCGGGGTCTCCATCAGAGTAGGCATGGAGGGATTATCATCCATCGTAGGTATAGACTTCCAGGATGGTTGCTTCAAGGCTCCCCATGTTCTTGCCGATAACCCCACACGTGTTTCTCAGTAAGAAACCTAATAAACTCCTTGGTTTCCCTGAGTGAACTTTCATGGAATTTTACATCAGCTTGTTGTGGGAATTTAGGACGTGAGGTATTGTTTACATCTTCTCCAGAGAAGGAATTTTGGCAACATATGTATGTGTTCCTAAAAATAGCATTCATTTTTTTAAGTCAGAAATTCAAATTTACTTGGAAATTCCATGGGTTATCTGGCAATTCAGGATTCCTGAATAAGAATGGTTATAGTAAGACAAATAATATCTGGTAATTGTTGGTCATTTCAGGGGACAGGGTACTGCTGCATACACATTATTTTATTTTAATTCATAAAGCAGTGGGTATATATAAATATTTTTAAACTGTAAAATGAGGAAGAAAGATTAATTTCTTTTTATGTTGTATTTTTAACTATCATTGCATCTATGGGTAAAGCGTGTATGTGTGAGTATGTGTACATGTGAGTATGTGTATGTGCATGTGTTTATGTGCACATGCGCCCAGCACACATGTGGAGGCCGTAAGTCTACCTTGCAGAGTTGGTTCTCTCCTTTCACCTTCACGAGCATGACAGGGGTGGCACTCAGGTCACCAAGTTTATATTGCAAGTGCCTTTGCCAGCTGGATCAACTTGTAAACTCAGAAAAACTAAGTTTTCAGATGGCAAACTAGCATTCGTACTCAGGCACATTAAATAATATACTTACTACATTCTTATTAATTTCAATCTACACCATGAATATGCATTTGAGAAGGCAAATCCACCTGTGGTCATTCTGTAGTTATGTAGACACTCACATTCTGGCTATAGTAGCTTGTTATCTTATGATGTATTCATGAAACACAAAACTTTGTCTCCATTTTTCTTTGACCCAAAAACAAGAGTACAGCTGTGATCTTAGGTTGCTTAGCTGCACATACGTATGGTGATGGCTACTCAGGAGGTACTTGGTCTCCTAGGTAGCTGGAACCCACCTTTAATGTGACGCAGAGAAAGGCATTTGACCATTCTAGTTCTGGCTATGTCTTAGGAAGATGTCATAGCAGGTATTTCCCCTTCTAGCTTATTCTTCTCACTGCGGCTGTGAAGTCTGCTGAGATGAGTTTACTGTGGTTCAAATGGCCACTTTCCAGGACCTAATCATTGGCAACTTGCCTCTTTCATTAAATATTAAGTATTGTGAGTAGGTGAGGTTAATAAAACCACTTAAGAAGATAGGTGTAATCAGGACATTAATGATGGACTTCCAGAACTTTAGATGCAATCAGCCCTCGTGTATGGGGATTTGGGATTTAAATTTCATTTTTAAATTTACCACAACTAATGTATTTCAAATAGTAACTTATTCATTAGTAACCAAACTCCTTCGATCTAAGTTAGAATAGGCTATTGACTTGGGAAGAAGATATTTTCAAGGATCAGATTTGAAAGGCTCAAACTCCCATTCTTTGTCGGCTCTCATGTTGTAATTGAGTTTCATTGATGACTATGTTCTGGAAACATTTGCTAGGAACACAAGTTAATTGATTATTTATGAGTCTAAAAATGTCCAGCACTTACGTTTTGTCTTGCACTTAAACATTACCATGAAGGATTTAGAGCAACTTAGGATTTCACAATCATTATCTAAGAGATCTAGGAGATATTATCTTAGAGAAAACAGTTTTGTTTTATTCTTCTTTAAAAGCTTGTTTTTAATTGGTTATCCTAAAAGCAAAAGTAGTAGAAAAAGTGAACTCTGTTACAAAAATTACAAAAAAGAGTCTGTAATTTTTGTTTGCTATATTAAACATATCTTACAAAAACTTGGGAGATTCCTACAGTGAATCTGTTGTTAATGGTGTTGAAATTTAATCTGCCTCATATAGATCAAGACAAAACATCAGAATTTTATCTCTTGAGTACCTGTTTTATATGTGGAAATACGTATACCAGAAACATTATTTTTAACTCATTATATCTCATCTGGAAATGTAAAAGTAATCAATTGTATTCTTCCCATTTTCTTTTAGTCTTTGATTTGTATGCAAATATGGTCACATCTTCAATATATTGTGATAAGCTTTGGCAGGTATAGCCATTGTATGATGTCAACATTTTATAGTGGAGTAAGAGCAAAGGCTTCTTTGAGATGAGAATCCAGCTGGATCTAGATGCCAGCCATTCATTCTTCAAAATGTTCTGTCAAAATAGCGTTGGAAGTCTTTTGACAATTGGAAACTAGTTTTCCCTGGGGAGGTACACTCCTTGCTGAGTGACGATCAGGAGCTCAAGAGCACACACAGTTCTGGTATGAGTAACTTCAAAGTGGTATGCTATAGAAGCCTCCCAAAGACTGTTGGTTTTCAGGCAAACTCTAGTCCCCTCAAGACAATGGTGTTTGCCCACTGAAATACATGACACTTAGGTTCACTAGGTTAATCTCACACAATCTAGTAAAAAAACAACACTTGTGTTTGTGCACTTTGCATGTATGTCCCAGCGGGGGGGGGGGCAGAGTTCAGAGGTCACAGGACAACCTCAGGTATTACTTATCAGGCCCTGTCTGAGGTGGCTTTTGAGACAGGGTTGCTCACTGATTAGGCAAGGTTGACTGACCAGCAAGCCCTAGGGACCTACTATCTCCATCTCCTCAGTGCTAGCATCCTCAGTGCTTTCTGGGGATTGACATCAGGACCCTATGTCCGTGAGCCAAGCACTTTCCCAACTGAGCTATATCTCTGTGCACTCAAAGCAATACTTTGCAATAATTTGTATGAGGGATTAATAAAAGAAGATTATTGAAGTAGAAACTTCTGATTTGTTGGCAAGTCAGTTACATCAAATGGAAAAGACATGTGAAAGAATGTTATCCTGAAGCAGATAGAGTTGAAAAAAAAAGTTTTAATATAGCAGACATGTGAAAAACTCCATGGTGAAGGAGTATTAATATACCCCCCCCCCAAAAAAAGTGGGAGCATTGGTTTGGCTTGCTCTGCCTCACTACACGCATGTATTAGTTCGCCTTATATGGTGTTCTTGAGTTCTGCCTGTGGGAATGCCACTATTGAGAGAAACTCACCAAAGAACTGCTTGTGAGGCTTTTGTGGCTTCACCTCAGGCTGGTTGGTGAGACTTGTAGTTTCTTCAGAATTGCACTACAGCTGCTGGTTCATGCCCCGAGTCTGCCTGCTGAAAGTACTGGTTTATAGCTGCCAGTATGTGAGTGATATCTGCCTGCCAAGAGGACTGGTCTGCAGCTGCTGAGTGCTTGCCATGAGACTTGTCATGGTTTGAATATGCTTGGTCCAGGGAGTAGCATGATTTGGAGGTATGGCCTTGTTGGAGTAGGTGTGTCACTGTGGGCATGGGCTTTTACACCCTGTCCTAACTACCTGGAAACCAGTATTCTGCTAGCAGCCTTCAGATGAAGATGTAGAACTCTCAGCTCCTGCACCATGCTTGCCTGGAAGCTGCCATGCTTCCTGCCTTGATGATTATGGACTGAATCTCTGAACCTGTAAGGCAGCACCAATTAAATGTTATCATTTATAAGACTTGCTTTGGTCATGGTATCTGATCACAGCAGTAAAACCCTAAATCAGAAGTTGGGTTATAGCAATAACCCCAGGGACTGGGGTTATTGCTATAATAGACCGGACTACGCTTTTGTTTGGAAGAATGTTGATTTCAGGATTTTGGATTTTGAAAGCAGTGGAATGATTTAAATGGGGCTTAATTTAGTAGGAATATGGAAGACTTTGTTACTGAGTGTGGTTTGAATTGTGTCGACCTGGCCCAAGAGGTTTCAGTGGAGAATTTCAATATGTGGCCTAGAGACTATTTTGGGGGTATTTTGGTAAAGAATGTGGCTACTTTTTGTCCTTGCCTGAGGCTAAAGTGAAGAGACTCAGATTAATTGCATTGACAGGGGATGTCTCAGAGATACCCATCATAGACTTTGTTCTATGATTAAGTCTCTTGAAGAATATTTTAAGCATAACAAGCTGAGAAAGGAAAAATATAAAATATATGGTTTGAATTTTAATGGGGGTATCAGGAAGTGAAATGGAGCTGAATCCTGTGTTTAAGGATATTAAATTGAATTAACAGAGTAGTGACCTTGAGGCAAGATACAACTCAGCCAAATTTAGGTCCAGCCATGGTAGTACAAACCTTTAATTCCAGAAGGCAAAGACAAGCATATCGCTGAGTTCAAGGCCAGCCTGGGACAAAGCAGATTCTAGGTAAAGAAAAATTTAAATCCAGGCATGGTGGTACATTTCTTTAATCCCCGAATTACAGGAGACAGAGTCATGCAGATCTCCGAGTTTAAGGTCAATCTACAGAGCAAGTTCCAGGATAGTCAAATTTAGGTAGAGAGGGAGTTGGACAACAGAAAACTGGTAATTGAATATGGGGGACCATGTTCCAGCTCCAGCAAACAATAGAACTAGGCAGCTTTGGCCATGTGGCTCTGGCTTTAGAGTGAAATATAGAAGGGACTACTGAGACAATTGATGCTGGTTAGCTAGAGTTAAGAAGTTAGTGGTGATTAAGAAGAGACCAGCATCACTGAAGTGACATCTTCTGGGAAGTGTTTTCTGAGAGCACAAAGAATCTGTGTTCCAGAGATAGCCAAGGTTGTACCTCATGCTGTAGCTGGACTTGGTAATGTGTAAGAGTCACCTCGGTGGTACTGGTTTGAAGGCATGAAGGGGTTATGAAGAACAGCTGAGGCTTGGCTCTGTGAGAGGCCATGGAAGGCCATTGGTGAAGGTGCAGCCTCAGTTGTAGTTTTACATTGACTGAAGGAGTCAATGTAAAGGATTTGAGGTTTGACACCACAAAGAGAGCCTATGAGAGGCTAATGGTGAAGCCCAGTTACAATAGAAGATGCCAGTGTATTGGAGATGCCAATACAATGAGATAATCACCAAGAACCGCAGCAGCAGTGGAGTGAATCAACCTGAGCTTAGAGTGCTACAGGAGGCAGACCTGGAGAAGTGATACCAGCCCTTTGGAGGAGCCCAGTGAGAACTCCCTGCAGCATGGTGCAGAGCAGGAAACATGGCCCACCGAAGACCCACTCCCCAGCCTTGCTCATGGGGGCCCAAGTCCTTCTGATTAATGCCCAGTCAATGGAGAGTGTGAGGCTGGTAGCAGCCCCTGGCACACCAGGTCAGTGTCTTCCTGGAGTCTGGTTACTTGGGAATGAAACCCAAAGTAGGTGGTAAACCCTATGACAGAACTGAACTGCTGAGAAGATCGAACTCGCCCCCAAAGAACTATTGCTAAACAGGTTCACTTCCCCTACATCCTAATAACTTTTCTCTTTCACGTCTTTTGTTGGGTGGTGGGCTAGAGGAGAGGTTGAACTCTTATTAAAAGTAAGTTACAAAATATTTACGCCTACAGATTATCAACTAGTGCCTACATTAGACAACTGAGCAGAACACAGAAAGCATGGTGGGTGTGAGTCAGCACTGGGATAAGAGCAGTGTTGGTGGAAGCTTACCTTTCCATTTTCCTCTCCTGTCTTAAAGAAGAACTTTAAGGATTGCCAACTGAGGGTCTACAGATATCATTTCAGTGTTTGAAGAGGAAAATCAACAAAAAATGATGTATGAGTCTAACTTTTGGCTATGATCTTTGTTTTTTAAGTTAAAAATTATTTGGGAATATCATACACAGTCATTACATTGGCATTTTTTATACCTCTCTCTCCACTCAACTCCTCCCATGTCCTCCCATTTCTCTAAAATTCATGATATATTTATTCTTTGATAATTAATGTTGGCATATACCCATATATCCGTATTAGCTACACATGTACACACACCCTTCTGAGTCCAATTTGTATTACCATGTGGATATGTATTTATGACTGACTACTTAGGTTTTGAGGGTACGTCCTTGAGGAAGACTGTCCCTCCCTCCCTCAGCAGTGATTGACTACCTATAGCTCCTCAGTTAGGGGCACAGTCTTAGGGGCACAGTCTTGGTTATCAGAGCAGTCAGACTATAAATTGTTCTTTATTTCAGAAGAGAGAACTATTTAAAGTACCTTATATGAAAGGGGCAGATATGTCCTCCAACTTCACCTTGAATTCTCTACTCTTCATGTTTTCATGAAATTAGGATGAATTGTTGCTGATGACAATTAGACCTTCTTAACAAAACTGTTGTAATGGAAATTCAGATCACACACAGAGGGAGAATGGTATAATAAAAATCCATATAATCATTTCTCAGCTCAGGGAGTTGTCATTACGCCAGAATTGCAAATTTACTGGTCAGCCTTCTTCTTAGCACCTTCCTGCCTTGTTTATGCCCAGTAGCAAGAATTATAATGCTTTTATTTCTTTAAGCATTTCGCCTTGAATTTCTAACATAAAATGATTTTCAAAAAGCAACCAAAATCTATTACAGCTTAAAAATCATCAATCTGGGAACTGAAGAAGTCTGCAACCCTATAAGTGGAATAACAATATGAACTAACCAGTACCNCCCAGAGCTCGTGTCTCTATCTGCATATGTAGAAGAAGATGGCCTAGTTGGTCATCACTGGGAAGAGAGGCCCTTGGTCTTGCAAACTTTATATGTACAGGGGAACACCAGGGCCAAGAAGTGTGAGTGGATGGGTAAGGAAGCAGGTTGGGGGGAGAATATGGGGGACTTTCTGAATAGCATTTGAAATGTAAATGAAGAAAATACCTAATAAAAAATTGGAAAAAAAGAATATCAATCTGATAATAATGTCAAATATCCAGGTGATTTCCAGATTTCTCCATTTGTTTCGTCTAGTTTATTTCACAAAAGAACAAATGCTGTCTGTACAGTGTAGTCAAATAATGATCTCTAAATAACAGACTTCTTTCTTATATAGTGACCTTGGCCTTTCTTGGGAGGTTAAGACCGTGTTGCTAGACTAATGTTTGATTTATGCAACACCAGGTAAAACAGTCAATTTTATGATAATGGGGTCTGAAAAAAAATCTAGTTTTTTATTGTTTACCATCTCTATTCTGAAGTTTTCGTATGTGTTTGTAGAAACTACATTCTGAGAGCTGAAAATATTGGCATTGCTAGGGATCTCATAGAAATTCCAAGTTTCGAGTACTCAATTCAAACTCTCACCTCTTGCTGTTAATATTTTTGTGTCATGCTATGTAGAGTACTGATTATGAAAGTGACATTTGGGCTGCCTAATCTTTCCCTTTCCTAACCTTCTGTGAATATGAAGAGTGAGAATTGAGTGGAGATGATTAACAAGCACTAACTTTACAGGCCAGAGGTGGAGACTTAGAGATCTGTGTGTGTGTTATGGGACACGTTAAATGATGCAGACTATTTTTCTTTCTTTGAATCATGTGTACTTAGCATGATTCTCCAACAGATACATGCTTGTGCACGTGGAACGTCTTATCTGCAGTGAATACTCTGTAACATGCTTTGCATCTGAAATTGCTTCCATAAATATATTTCCCATTAAAGTTCTGAACAGCAGGTGTCCGACAGAGAAGGTGACACCCCATGCCTGACCCATATAAAACCAGAAGCCTGGATAATGCCTCCATCACTCTTCATATGTGTCAGACCCTGCTTCAAACACTCGATAAGCATTCATTTATTTGATCCTCGTGATATTCTTAAGGTTGCTTACACTAAATCCCTATTTTACAAGTGATTGATACTTACACAACTAGTTGCTGTAGAGCTCAGAATTAAACAGAGGCACTCTGGCCCCTAAACTTTCATCCACTACTCTATACTGGTCATAAACATAAATACAGCAGTGGTTACTATAGTTGAGAATAGAGCTGATTATAGGAGAAATGAAGGTGTTGATTGTAGAGCTGACTCTATTAAATAAATGAGTGTGTTGATGTATGCATGTACATTGCACATGTCTGAGGCTATAGGAAGGCATCAGATGTCTAACACTATCATTTTAATCTGATTCTCTTGTGGCAGAGTCTTCACTGAGCCTGGAGCTAGGCTAGTAGCCGGCAAGCTCTAGTAATTCTCCTGTCTCCTCCCTCTTACATTACTGGGGCTATAGGCTTGTGTGGCCACATCTGACTTCTTATGTGGGTTCTGGGGACTCTGTGCTTGGGTGATGGACTTTCTTTTCTAATGAGCCATCTCCCTAACCATGATTTATATCACCACAGCTAGTAAGAGGGGCCTTGGTGATTACCAACACAGAGAAATTGGGTACATTTGAAGTTATGGGTATGTGAACTTATTTGACCTGGTCATTATTGATACACACACACACACACACACACACACACACACACACACACACATACACACACACACACACAGGAATGGGATGGTGTGAATGATATTAATCTACCCACTCTTTTCTGTCTGTTTCTTGTTTATTTCTCTGCTCTGAACAATGGCTATAAAGTCTGGGTTTTGTTATATCTCGTTAAGGCATTTTCGTGCATGATGCTTGTTCAAATTGAGGCCTCCTTGAAGGGACAGATGCTGGTCACTTCTGGTTCACCACAACACTGACAGTCTCTTCAGAACCTTGTTTGTAGGCAGAGACTCTGTGAAAAAAAAAAGAATTCTTATCTGACTTTGCCCACTTGCTCAATTGTCACAGGAGGCTAAGTTACCCATTGAGAATGGGTCCAGATGTAAGCTTGACAAGACCGGGCAGGTGTGAAAAACAGCCCCCTGTTCATAGAAAAGTGAGCCTATTGAAGAAGCACCAAATGAGTTTCTCACAGTACAGAATATCAATTTGATTAATAAAACAACAACACATTTAAAGAGAACTAACTCTTCCTCTCCTGTCAGCAACCAGTTACCAATAACTCCTCAGCTAGGGGGTGGGACTTCATGTCCCTTTCTGTCTATGTTCCAGTGGATGCCCAAAAATATATGGGCAGCACAAATTGGATTTGATGGGTTTTAAAAAAAATTGAAGACATAAAGTTGAGTTGGTAGAGATGGGGAAGGATCTGGGGACAGTTGGGGGAGAGGTGAGTATGATCAAATTATACTGTGTGAAATTCTCAAAGCATTAATAAGAATATCATGAAAATACATTTAAAATAAAAAAGAAGTCAATGGGCTATGTAATTTTATGTGTAGTGTGTGACTTTTGACTGGGAAAAGGCTGTAAGTGGTTGGTTCTATATCACATTAGAGCTTTAGCAAGCTGGTGCATAGGAGAAAATGTCTGAGAGAGTTGAGGATAAAGACCACAGTACATTTATAACACAAGTCAGATTAGAGGAGGAAGAGGAGAATACAGGCTGGAGATTGGTCAAGAGTAGCTGAAGACATGGCAGACTGGTCCATTCATGTTGGCGAGTGAGGAATGGGGCATAGAGTGACATAGTGCTGGGGAGAGAAGTGAATGTATGCAACTAAAATCTAAATGCAATGTAGATATGGTTTGAGTCAGTCTAGAGTGAACCATTTTGAAGGATGTGGTTCAAGTGGACAGGAGCGTTCAAGTATACCAGAATGAAGTAACTCAGGAATGATGGATGCATGTACAATTAAGGTGAAAAGCCATCCCACCACCAGATAGTGGGTGGAGAGATGGCTCAATCACTGAAGGCTGAACAGAACCCTCACATTATAGCAATGGGAAATCTGAGCCCACACATGAGAGCTGCAATTTTACAAGGGCACATGAAAGAGAAACCGGGCCCAGGGTTGCCTTCTGATCAGAGGAGAAACTTTAGTGGCGAAGAGTGAGCATGAAGAGTGTGGTTTATGATGGTGACTGACACAGGACTCAGGCTCCTGACCACTCTTGAGTTCCCTTCTTGACTTTGTCCATTGAGGAGGATGGTGATTTGAGTACCAAATGTTGTGTCTGCTGAGACGACGTATGGTTTTCACAAAAATGGTTACTATAATAATGGTAGTAGTATTTTAGAAAGTTGTGTGTATAAATGTATCTGTGTGCTGGTGTGTATGTGTGTGTGTGTGTGTGTGTGTGTGTGTGTGTGTGTAGTCCTCTCCTATCTTTATGTAGAATCTGGGGATGAGCTCAGTCCACTAGGCTTATAAGGTAAGTACTTTTTCTGCTATGCCACTTGGCCACTCCTACTTTTAGTTATCGTATTAGATATTATTTTTATGTACAGTTGTGACCCAATACCTGACAAGAAGTAACTAAGGGAGAAAAGGTTTTCTGGGGTCTTAAAGTTTGAGGAGGATACAGTCCATTCTAGTGTCAAGGTCATGGCAGCAGGAGCCTTCCTTGGTAGCAGGGGTATGCAGGCAGAATTCTGTACCTGCTTCTGTTAGGGGTAGTAACAAGCAAAAGGAGACAGGAAGGTGGGTAGAACTTTCCAGAAAGACTCTATCCCCTAGAGGTTTCATAACCTCCCTAAATGACAATACCCACTGGGGACCAACTGTTTCAACCCTTGAGCCTATAAGGGATGTTCTACATTCAGACTACAGCCATTGTGCTTCAAATGTGACCAGTTAACCAGGTCAGTGGTGTAAAACAGAAGTGATACTCTATGTAGAAAGTCGGGTTGTTCACAGGAGCCTAGAGGAGAAAATGCCAGACAAGCTCTGGGCCCATTGTTTCCATTTTCAGTGACTTGATTGCTTTTGTCCTCTACATCTCTGAAGAGTGACCAAGGCTGTTGTTTCTGTTTTCAGTGACTTGATGGCTGCTGTCTTCTAGGTCTCTGAGGAGTGTTTGGGTTGTCCAAAGTTGATTTTCAAATCTATTGCTAAAATAATTACAGACAGGGTCAGGAGTGCTCAGTGGTCAAGAGCACTTGCTGCTCTTTTAGAGGTCTGGGTTCCATTGCCAGTACCCACATGACAGCTCACAAGAGTTTGTAACTCTACTTACAGGGGATCCAATATCCTTGTTGAGCCTTTGTGGGCACTGGGTACACACATTGTGCATATACACACAAGTAGCCAAAACACCCCTTCAAGTAGAATAAAACCAGTAAGTAAGCAATCAGATACTGACTTAGAAATCGACAGAAACAAAACACAATCAACCAGATTCAGCTCATTCTTTAGCCAGAGTATACTTTCAAACCAATAAATTACCTCAGCAAGAGATAAACCCATATTAACCCCAAACAAAATTAAATATGCAGATAAACTGCTGTGAAATGCCATTTTGCATAGATCTAAATAAAGGCCATTTGCTGGTTTGGGGAGGGCGACAGATGCACATCATTATGAAGCAGCCTTTGAGCCCTTTCGCATGACTTGGCCATTTTTAGATTTCTGAGTCATTTTGTCCTCCATATTAACCATTTTTTCAATTCCATATTCTCTATTCATGAGGGACATTCTACATTAACCAGCCCAGGTTTCATTGTGTGGTTTAACACTCCAAGCAAACAAACTATATATTCATTCCTATTCTTAGGGAAGCCTTCAGACAAGTTGAGTGTAAATAAAACATTTGGGCCATACTCTCTCACACTGCAGATTTTCTGGTAAGTGGTGCCAGGAAACCCTGGCATGCACAATATTGCGTACTTGTTTTGATTCACTTTGATTGTCTTTTTAACGACCCAAATCCCAAAGCAATAGGAATACTTATGAAAAACACAGAAGTGTGGATAACACATGGTGAGCCAAAAGCCCCTGCCAATGTTTTCTCCAACAGACTAACAGCTAAGAGACAGAGGGGAGAGGTTTTGGAGACCTCCAGTAATACATGTGATGTCCCTCAGCACACTGAGGAGAAGAGTGATAAAATCTTCATTCATGGAGTCACTAAAGAAGCCCAGAAGTATAGGTATAGAAAGGATGGTAAGGGAGGGTTGGAGTGAAATTTGGGATTTGTCTCTATGGTGGTTGGTGAATTCAGCACAGGAAGGTAGAGGGAACTCAACAGATTTGGGTCACTGAGAATTCTCTGGAGAGGAGCCTTCCTGACCAACACTGTTGAAAGGTCTGTTCATTAGACTGATCCTCTTTGAGGAGAGCGAATGTGTTTTATTATCTCCAAGCCTCTATTGTCCACTAGACTGCCTGGTGTATGACAGGCGTTCAGTGCATATTCACTGAGCAGAAAGAAACCTCAGTGGGTGGCTCAAGCAGGCTAGCAGTGCGCTCTCACCATATTGTCCTAGGAGGGCCAGCATCTTGTAGAGTACAGCATCTCCAGCCATACAACTGCTCTGAAAACCCGGGTGGAGACAGAGCTCAGCCTTTACTTTGCTGTGATTTGAATAAGGTTTGTTCCTACTGACACACATGTAGAGACTGACTTCCTTCATGCAATGATACTGAGGCCCTTTGGGGGTCACTGGGTCATGGAGGCTGCACACTTGGGAAGGGATTAACATAGTTCCTTCAAGAGTGGTTAGTCATCACCTGCATGGGCTGTTAGAAGGTGCTTGGCCCCTTTCATCTGTTTTTCGTTTTTCATTGCAGTTTCCCTGTCTGCTCCTCTCCTGTATGCAAAGCATGCCTTTCACCAGAAGGTACGCAGATAGCAGCACTGTGCATGTGAGCTTCCAAATCATGAGCCCACGTGAATCTCTCCCTTTTATAAGCTCCCCAGTCTCTGGTACTCTGCTGGGGTGATGACAGACCTCCTGCTCCTTGCATATCTGTCTAGATGGAGGAGCCTCCTTTGAAGCTTCAGGATGAAAATGGGGGATAAGGCTGTCCTGACGTGTACTGATGTTGTCTGTAGGCAGATTCCTGGATCTGGCTGACCAGCTGCCCTAGCTGAAGCAGTGAGTTTGAGGCCAGTGAGAGAGCATGTCTCAAAAAGACAAAGCAGATACTTTTCTGAGATATGTACACACACACACACACACACACACACACACACACACACACACACACACGTGTGCGCACGCACACACACGCGCACACACACACGTGTGTGCATGCGCACACACACACAGACACACACACACACCACACACACACGCGTGCGCACGCACACACACACGTGTGTGCACGCGCACACACACAGATACGCACACACACGCGTGCGCGCGCACACACGCGCGCACACACGCGTGCGCACGCACACACACGCGCGCACGCGCGCACGCACAGTCCATATGCAATATAGCCAGCAGAAGCTGCCCATGCATTGGAGGCTTGGCCAGTACTCTTACAGAGCCCC
Organism: Mus pahari; assembly: GCF_900095145.1. Taxonomy (NCBI): domain Eukaryota; kingdom Metazoa; phylum Chordata; class Mammalia; order Rodentia; family Muridae; genus Mus; species Mus pahari. Next base: position 155,854,060 of record NC_034591.1, read on the forward strand.
AGTTAGTTGCCCTACAAAGAAAAGACAACTAAAAATGTCATCCTGGCAGTGTGAACACAGGTTTTTTGGTGTTAACTGTGGAAGAGACTGTTAGCAGATGTAATCAGCTCCCTGGGTTGGGATTGTTCCCTGATGCCAGCTTAAATAATTCAGTTTATCATAGCAGGATATATGAGCCAAAGTGATTCTGTTTGCACCATGCATATATAAGAATGGGGTGGGGGTTAGCTTATGTTGAGTCTGAGGATAACACACACACACACACACACACACACACACACACTAAAATGTTTGCATAGGTTTCAAAATTCCCAATATCTCACAGCATTCTAAAATCTATGGCCTAATAGACTTCATAGACTATGGTATCTGATTCCCTTTAGCAGATTTTAATTAGCCATGATTCCTTTTACGTCTATACCTTGTGTATTTTGTGCCAATCCTTCCAAGTAGCCCTCTTCCTTTCTATCTAGTGATAAGAGTGTGGTCTTTTGAGTCTGTTGGTTGAAATGATCCCTCAAGACCAGGGTTAACTTTCCTGAGGTTTTAGGACTTGGCGTTTGGAATTTAGTTTACCACTGCAGAGCAACTTAGGCACCGGAGAGATCTTGGCTCACTGCATATTTTAAAACAAGGTTGTTAATATAATGCACTTTGTATTTACAGCTATGGTTTCCAGTCTGTTATGTTTCTGAGAACCCTCCAAGATGAGTTGTACGTATTTATAAGCACAGATTCCATAAAATCCATTGTTAGAAGTAAAAATATAGCCCAGTGATCCAGTTTTCTGAGTCAATGCTATTAAGTACCTGAGTTCAGAAGAAACGTAACAGCATGGAGAATCAATAAACAAACAAAATTCACACTAAGGATTTTTTCTTCCCTTTAAAAAGAATATATGTATGTATATATGTATATATATATATATATATTATAGTCATGTAGCCGCCAGTGTTTTCTTTCATTGTTTGACTATTTTGTTCCGTATCATTTATCAAATTCACCCCCGGATTATGTAAATATCATATTTATAGGTGTAAGATTTGCATGGTTTATTTTTACCAATGACCACACTGTCACTAGTGTCCAATAATATAGTTCAATATTGCAAGCACATAACTGATAAACATGTGTTTCATTTTAAATAGGTATTGCTACTTTGTTCTGTCACCTACTCCTAAAAGTTCTCTTAGGACCCAAGGTTTAGATATCCCAGTGCCGTGGAGATAGGAGAGTCAGTGAAACAGAGGAGGGTGGGGTTCAGGAGGCCCTGTGCATACCATCACAAAATCAGCTTATCAAAAAATCAACTTAGGGGCTAGAGAGATAGCTCACCAGTTAAGAGCTCTTGCTACTTTTCCAGAGAGCCCAGGTTCAATTCCCGAACCCATGTAGTAGCTCACAACCATCTGTAGTTCTAGTCCCAGGGGTTCCAAAGGCTTCTGTGTGGAATTGCTGGTATTGCATAGATATACATATAGGCAATGCACCCATACACATAAAATAATAGAATTTTAAAAATTAAAACAAAACAAATGAGCCACAAGAGGACTGGCGACCCTCAGGCTCGAGGTATAAGACTCGCTGGAGCCACAGGTTCAGCTGTAGAGGCACAAGCCGTTACTAACTTCTCGCTCATTGCAGTAAAGGAATGCATAAACCTGGCTTGAGATTTAAGATGCCAGTGAGACATGGAGAAGTAAGTACACGTAACAGATGGAGCGTGCATCAGAACTTACATAGTGTGCAAGTGGATAAAAAAAGCCCAAGGAATGGGATGTAGAATCCTCAACTTTTTGTACTTCAGGGCCACTGAGATGTTGTAGTTTCCCCTTTTCTGAATGAATCCTTTCTGTTTGCTGTTTCTCTCTATGTCCAGTTCCTTGTTTGTTTCCAGGATGCGGTTTGAATATGCTTTGCCCATGGGAAGTGGCACTATTAGGAGATGTGGCTATGTTGGAGTAGGTGTGGCCTTGTTGGAGTAGGTGTGGCCTCGTTAGAGTAGGTGTGGCCTCATTGGAGTAGGTGTGGCCTTGTTGGAGTAGGTGTGGCCTTGTTGGAGTGGGTGTGACATTGTTAGAGTAGGTGTGGCCTTGTTGGAGGAAGTGCATCACTGTGTAGGTGGCCTTTCATGTCCTGTACTCAAGCTCCACCCAGTATGGAATAGAGGGCCTCCTCCTGGCTGCCTGTAGAAGCCAGTCTCCTGGCTGCCTTCAGATTAAGATGTAGAACTCTCAGTTCCTCCAGCACCATGTCTGCCTGTCTGCTGCCATGCTTCCTGACATGAGGATAACGGACTGAACCTCTGAACCCGTAAGCTAACCCCAATTAAAATTGGCTTGGTCATGGTGTTGCTTCACAGCAATAACACTCAAGCTGAGACACCTGTTGTTAGCTGATGTCACAAAAGGATTCACACACCCTGAGCATAGGAATCACACGGGCCCGTTAAACATTGTAACCTTCCCAAATTCTAATGCAGCGATGTGGAGACCGGGTAGCAGGAAATAGCCCTGGTTGGTCTCAGCGGCACAGCACCGGTGGCACGGATTTCAGCATTCATCAAGGATGTCATGAGAGCTTTGGAAAGAAGTCTGTCATTCATTAAATAATTTAGCACATGGCTGCTTTGATCGCTCTATAAGACACCATGATGTCAGAACCCAGTGGCATGAAGAGGCTTCGTTAGTACCGGCAAAATGGGAAAGGAAAGGCCACCTTTCCCCTTACATGTCCCCCTATTGGAAGTTAATTAGGAAAAAGCAGGGGTACGGGGATTTCAGAAATCATCTTTGCAGGGGTCAGAGAAGCACATTAGCAGTTATCCATACTTGCTGTTCTTGCAGAGGGCCAGGGTTCAGTTCCCGCTACTCCCATGGTAGTGCTTATAACTCTCAGTAATGCCAGTTACAGGGGTCCAGCACTCCTGACAGGCCTCCGCGGAGACCAGGCATGCAGGTGGAGCACTTGCATCTAAGACAACACAACATTAATCACACGCATATATTTAACTTGTCTTGGCAACGTCTACTTTGTGACTAGAGGTCCATTTACTGAGCTTATTACATTTGGAAGAAGTGTTCCGATGGTTGGTTTCGCTGTCAGCTTGCCACTAATGGAAAGCACCTGAGTAGGAAGGCCGACTGAGGAACTGTCCTGATGGCCTTAATGGCTGTGCTAAGATGCCCCCCAAATGTGGGTGGCACCTTCTACCAGCAGCCCAGACTAAAAGGGATATGGCAGAAGGAAGATCATTTGCCTTTTTCTTGCTTGGCTCTCCCTCTTGCCTGAGTTGATCTTGCCTGGATGCAAGAAAAAAGAAAAAAAAAGTAGGAGGAGGAGGGAGAGGAGGAGGAGGAGAAAGAAGAGGAGGAAGAGGAAGAAAATAATGATGATGATCGAGGAAGAACATGCTGATACGTAAGAACAAGATGATGATGATGAAGAAGAAGATGATGAAGGTTATGCTGCTGCTGCTGATTCCTTCACAGATATTAGAACCAGTATTTCCAGGTTTCCGTCACTGACCGAGGACCAGTAGTTCTCCAGGACCCCATAGCCTAGGTATTCAGTGCAATATTGAGACTTCTGTGGTATTCAACCTCATAGACTGAGTAACCACCAGGTTCTAGGCCTCTCAGGCATATGAGATACCAGTTGTTACTATTTCACTGTGTGTGTGTGGGGGGGTGTTGAATATTATATATATATATATATACACACACACACACACACACACATTTTCATTGTATCTTGCTCTATTGCTCTAGATAACTCTGATGAATAGTTACTTACCAAGCAACACTGATTCTCTAAAATATAGACACATGAGTATACAAGAGCTCTCCCTCAGTCTTCTAAGCCTCCTTTCTGTTTGTCCCTGAGGAGAGTTATTGAGTCCACACTGTAGTCCATTGAGCTGTTTATAGAACAATTTTTGCCCACAGCCTTGAAAACAGCAGAAGTGAGCCATTCTCCAGAAGACAGAGGCACTGAGCAATGCAGGGCTTGCATTCCATATGTATATTGATCGGCTGGATCGATAAATTACTGTTCCTTATTTAGTATTTACCATGTATTCAACCTGTGCAAAACATAGGAATGGTCTCAGAATTATGAGCTAATGGAATTACTACAAACTTAGCATCCACTTGGACAGATGCCTGGGCTATGGATGTATTCCTGTTCTCTTGCTATGCTCACATGCTGTGGACTTCAGACCCAACTCACTGTGGCCTCTCAGACATTGCTCAAATGGTGGAGGGT